>NC_045153.1:31969989-32569989 GCF_900700415.2 Clupea harengus
GTTAAACCAACTCAATTGCTTGTTAATTTAGGTCATTTTTCCACCGAATATCACTTTTAAAGTCTATTGTACTTCATGTTATCTCTTATCTTGATGCCAATCAATCCACCACACTTTTAGATTTTTTTTAAATCCACCCATCAACCCCCATATACCCTTTCTAATCACAACAACATATTCACACTGCAATGCTACGACACATATAGGTGATACTGATCATACTCTGGTTACAGTTAAACAGTACACATACCAAACCAGAAACAAGCAATGGCGGACATTTTGTAAGTGGTAGGGTTGAAGTTATCTAAAGTTAAAAGGTACAGTGTGTGGGATTTAGAGGGACCTATTAGCGGAAATGGAATATACTATTCATAATTATGTTTGTATTAGTGTATAATCACTTATATGAATCGCTGTGTTTTTGTTAGCTTAGAATGAATATACTATTCATAATTATGTTTTTATTAGTGTATAATCACTTATATGAATCGTTGTGTTTTTTGTTCGCTTAGAATGAGCCCTGCATACCTACATAGGAGGCCATCACAGGTCATCTTCCACAAAAGGCCATCATGTTGCGCCGCTCTGTTTCTATAGTAGGCCAGAAGGGACAACACTGGTTCTAGAGAGGGCATTTTACCTTTTTTTTTACGTTGAAGTGGCAACTTGAATTTGGTGGAGCCAGTTGGAAGACGAAGAAGAAAGAAGAGGAATCAGTGGTTGCTGGGGCTGACTAACAATTTTGTGTTTGAGAACCCAGATTTTGACAAATAGAGGATCATACTTATTATATAGTACAAGAAAAAGGGAGGGAGCGTGATCCTTGTTGTCAAGCGGAAACATGAAACAAACGAAATCGGTACTGGCCATGGCAGAAAACAAGGATTTAGATGAAAATCCCTAATGAGGGACAAATGTTTTCAGAGTGACTCCAAAGTTGCCTGCTAAAAATGATTGTCAATAAAAGTGTAATGTTAAACAAAAAGCTTTGGAGCTCATGTCAGCCAACAACTAACATCCATGGAAGCAATGAACTATAGTTTTACAGACTAAATAGTTAAATACAATTTCTAAAGATCTATCTAAAGTAACCTCATCACTTGACATATTGTTACTCAATGCGGTTGTAAACTTGTAACTGTGTAACTGGCCCCTGATGGACACCGTACATTCTCCTCCACACTTGGGAAGAAAGGGTGAGGGAGGGGTTGGTTGCCATCTGTGACATCACCGCTTGATGCCACTAAATCCTACACACTGCACATTTAATGTTTAGTTAAAATAATGAATGCAAGTTATTTTAATTTATACAGCTACTTACTTATTTATATTTATTCTACTGAGCTTTTTTACTTACTGTTTTTGTAACTTGGTACAAAAAAGAGATGAATACTGAGATGCATTTGAACAGTGAATACAGCATTCAAGTGTATTTCATGAAGACATAAATACAGTTGTAAGCATGTTACCACATAACTCTATGCTGTGGAGCCATTACTGCCTGTCTGTGGATTATTTCTTCTTCTTCTTCTTCTTCTTCTTCTTCATGACATTTACCCAAAAGGTCATTACTGCTCTCAATTTAATGGCCTATGCCCTTCTTCATTTGTAAATCAGCACTTAGTCCAAGTCCTGCATATAGTGTTGCTTTGAGGAAACATCAACTGGGTAAAGCACAACAGCGCCATCTAGAGGAATAGAGATGTCTCAAATTAGCTTTTTTGGGAACGGCAAAGGCAATCATGTATGGCTCCTGTAATACGACATTTCTATCAGTGTAGATCTACTGTCTAACCAGTACGTTTGTTTAAAAAAACTATACCTTTCTTAATCAGTGTAGATCTACTGTCTAACCAGTAAGTTTGTTTAAAAAACGGTACCTTTCTTAATCAGTGTAGATCTAGTCTAACCAGTACGTTTGTTTAAAAAACTATACCTTTCTTAATCAGTGAAGATCTACTGTCTAACCAGTATGTTTGTTAAAAACTATACCTTTCTTAACCAAAATATGTTTAGAATTGCTACATTTTAATCTTACTTTTCAAAAAAGAATATGTTGCAACACCTATATTCAAAATCCACACCTCAAGGGAAAGTTTGATTTCTGGCCCGGCGATAAATAACCCCGCCCAGGCAGAACAGGCCGTTTCCACCTGCCGTTTGAGCCACCAAACTAGGGCCAAGCAAGACAATGCCCCCAAGCATACAGTCAAATCTACACACAAATGGTTTACAAAAAACAAATGTCAATGTTCTGGAGTGGCCGAGTCAGAGTCCAGACCTCAATCCAATAGAGAATTTGTGGCTGGACTTGAAAGGGCTATTCACTCATGATCCCCATGCAAGCCTGGCAGAGCTTGAGCAGTTTGGCAAAGAATGGGGGGGGCAATCTGCAGTGTCCAGATGTGCAAAGCTCACAGGCTCAACGATGTAAGTGCTACCAAAGGTGCATCTTCTAAATACCGACTTGAATTCATTTGTTTTATATTTTCAAGTAATTTAGAATAATTTGTTGAGATCGCCTTCACTTGAATTTTTTCTGCTGGTCAGTGTCAAAAAAAGCCAAGGTCCACCATGATTCAATGTTGCAAAACATTCAAAGGAGAAAGATTTCAAGCAGGGTGAATACTTTTGATATGCTTTGTATTCATCAGGGCCAAATAAAACATCAGTAAGCACGTCAGTAAAAAGTATACTTTACTAATAAAGCACATGTTAAAATCAAACAAGTTGTACCAAACTGCTGTACAAAACTAAAAACAATCATGAAAAAACAAACAAACAATAGATTTATTATTAGCAGAGGTGTAAAAAGTACTGAAATGTTGTACTCAAGTAAAAGTACAATTACTTTGATGAAATTTTACTTAAGTACAAGTAAAATTACCCATCTAAAAATCTACTCAAGTAAAAGTAAAAAGTAGTTCATTTAAAATGTACTTTAAGTAAAAGTTACTTAGTTACTTTCAACAACTTGATGGGGGCCGCTCTTATATAGTGCAAAAAAGGACAAGGGGTCATAAATCCAATACAAAAACTAGTTATTTTTTATTAAAGGAGAATCTTTAGAAATATAAGTGCAATGACATTAAACATGTCAAACATTAAACATGTCAACACAACATTTAAGAACTTTTGGGAGGACATGTCAAGACATGCTAAACATGCTTTAACCAAAGACAGCTAAAATAAAAAGTTAAAATACCGCTGCCCCACTTAAACTTTGGTTACTTTACTTGTGTCCACCTTTAGAGCATTAGTCTACAAACTTCTTGTTGAGTTTGAGCAGCAGCTGATTTTCAAGATGAGTAGAGTTCATCCGGGCTAGCTTTGCATTGAACAGCAATCCAGCACAGCTGAAGAGTCGCTCGCAGGCGGCCGAGGCAGGTAGGCCAGTATTGAGTTTCAGGGACAGTTTTTTGATATTCTGAAAGGCGTTCAGCAGATCCATATTGACTGAGACACAGGCTAGGTACCCTTCTAACTCCCCTGTACCTTCTGACCTTCTGGACTTCATTGAGGAAAATAAATCATCTTCATCTGATGAATGTTGTCCAACTTGCTCCAGCCTCCAACATCCGGTCAAGGTGTTGTCTGACATAGACTAGACCTGTAGAATGACAAACAACATTTCTGACAATTAAGTATTGAGCTGCCATCAAGATTCAAGAGTGCATCATAACACAGAAATAGCTATAAATAGCTACTTGAGATGACAGACCTACAGTATACAGAATTATAGCATTATTTTCTATTTCTACATGCATCACAATTCATAATCCTCAATTCTTGCTAACCGGGACCCCTTAGCATGAACATGAAAGACGTGCACGTTGCAAAGCCACCACTTATCGTTATCAATATCTGACTAAACATCGTGATAAATTGCAGATAACGACATACACATTGACTTGTCCAACTGTCTGAAAACGATGGTGTGCGCATTCACATTGTTCTGTTTCAAGGCATGGGAGGCAGCCAAATGATTAGCCTAATATCAGTTTATGTGGTGTATTTCATTGCTGATGACTGATCTGCAGTTTTTAACACAATATGAGAGACTGAACATAATAATTCTATGACCTGAAACGAATGGAAGACAGGAATGGTATTATTAGTCTATTGGATGACCGCTGTCGACGTTAGCATACTCAGGTCGGTTGCAAGTGCTAGCCAAAATTAGGCTACTACCTACTAGTGCCATGAAACGCATATTTTGCTTAGTGGAGCAAAGCTAACTAAATGACAAAAACGCTGTCTGAACTACTAATGGAAAGGGACAAATACTGTACTTACCAACACATGCTTGCGCAGATTTGAAGATGAATTTGTATAAGCAGAAAGTTCTGACTGACGGATTAGGCACAGTTTACACAGCATATAGCTGTTGCCTCTTTTACGTTGGAAGGCAAACTGCTTGCTGAGATGTGGCCACGGGTTTTCTTCATCTTCTTTAATTTCAACTGGCGGAAAGTTCGGTGCTTCAGCTTGTTGGTGGTCCGCAGCTTGTTGGTAGTCCGCACTATCATCTTCCTCCATATCTATCTCTTGTGACTCGGCACCGTACTTGCGCCTTGCATCGACTCCATCATCCACTCTATGCAGCATCCACCACTGCAGTGAGCATTGTGGTGCGCGATTCCTGCCTTGAACTATGTTTTTTTTTTTTTACTCAGTAACGGATGTAATTTCCAATGTAGCGAAGTACAATACTTCAGTCAAAATCTACTTAAGTAAAAGTAAAATTACCGATTTAAAAAACTACTTAAAAATTACAAAGTACACAAAAAAACTACTCAATTACAGTAATGTGAGTAAAAGTAATTCGTTACTTTACACCTCTGATTATTAGTAGTAGTAGTACTATTTCATTATGCTTATTATACAGCTCCATTGATTTCAATGAGCTACCCCAATGAACTGACCACTGCAGAAAATGAATGAGTGCCATTAGCAACAGGTTTTGTGCTTCTAATTCACATCTTCCATATCATTCCGCAGGTAGTCCATTCACTCAATGTAACGTGAATCCATTGGAACTTGAAGTCAGCAAATACGTTGAAACACAAAATACAAAATTACAAAAGTGACATTCTAATCATACAGTGAATAGCACATCAATCAAATGTAAAAAGTAACACAAAAATATAAATAAAACACCATGTGTCTGTATTCCATGTGCAGTATGTAGGATTTAAGGTGATCTTTTAGCAGAAATCGAATATAGTATTCATAATTATGTTTTCATAAGTGCTGTAACTATGAATCGTTGTGTTTTCATTAGCTTAGAATGAGCCCTTCATATCGAGCAGGTCCTCATCAACGAAGTTCCCCATGTTGCGCTGCTATGTTTCTGCAGTAGCCCAGAACAGACAAATCCAAACACTGGCACTAGAAAGGGCCTTTCGCGTTGTTATGGCACCTGGCGGCCTACTTAGCTTCTCCTACACGTATGGAAATGGAGAAGTATTCAGTGGGTTGTTCTCTGCAGTCTCACTGCTAGATCCCACCAAACCCTACACAATGTTCCTTTAATTGGGTTATAACTGTACAATTGTACAATTTGTTTTTACAAGAGGGAAATGACGATTAGTATATTTATTCATAACCTGGAAACTTCTACATTATTTCCCTATAACAGAGAAATCAGTTTAATCACTGTTCTGTATCAATGCTGTGGAAACTCTGAATGGTAACTAAGAACCAGAGTAAATAACGGTTGATTGAAAAGCTGGAGTGAGTAGAGTCTAGAGTGAGTGTGTAGTCAAGGCAAGCCAATGGATGAACAACATAAACATTCTATCATTTTGCCAAGTGGTGTAAACGCAATGAATTCCGTGATTAAATAACATGTTATCTGGAGAACGTGTGTAAGCTAGCAAGCATACAATAACAAACAGCTAGCAAGCTTAAGGATTCAGGCTTAACCACAGTGGAACCAACCATAACCAAAGAAAAACTACCCAACATGTTCCTTGTCCGTGAAAGAAAGTAGTAGTGCAAACAGGTCGCCTTAATTTAGGCCTTTGAATGTCCCATTATCCAAAATTAATGGACTTCACGTTGTGGAGTTCTTTGCTTCCGCCTTATTTCCCATTATTTTGTCCTCGGCAGCCGTTACCTCTTACTCTTTTATCCAAAGGAAGCCAATTTGTGTGCCAAAGTTGGTCCCATCTCGAACATGAGAGAAAAACATGTCTGAGCGGCAGGAGGTGCACAGTGTGACACTGGGAGTGTCAGTCACAGTGTCATCATGAATGTGTTTGGAGAGGAGCCCCCCTTGCTCCAGGAGAATTCTAGAAGGGAAAGCACAACGACAGTACGATGAGCAAGGACTTTCTTATGGAACATAAAATTAACCTTATTTAGGGTAGGTCGGAGAAAGAATCTACCATGGAGGAGGCAACAGAAGCATGTTGTTTTTATTCTTTTATTCCTCTTATTTCTTTTCTGTCTATTTAACAGATTCAAATCATATTACCTTTTAAATATTCTTTCAAATGTAAAGTTGTTTGTCTTGACCTGCAGATAACCATCAGAGATAAACATGTTCATTGACTGATGTTTACCTTGTGGCCAGCCTGATATTGACGTATGGCTTTGATGTCCCGTCGTCCCTGACACAGTCTGGGTGTATGGCGTGGAACTCTTTGGCTGACTCTTGCTCGAGCTTGAAGCAGCAGGAGCCAACAGATGGACCGATCACTGCTAAAATGTTTTCTGTCTTACTGTCAAATCGTGTCACCATGGCATTCACTGTTGCCATAGCAATCCCCATCAGTGTCCCCTTCCAGCCTTTATTAGTGGAGAAAAGCAATACAAACAAGAGAGAAAAACAGCTGGATTATGCATGTTCTGTAGCATCTAATATGAACTTCGGCCTGTTGACTAAAAGTGTTAATCGCATTTTCTCAAACAAAAGATAGTAAAGTTATAAGCCCTGAAATCATTCATTTGTCAAGGCTTGATGACTGCTAAAAATATCATATCCATATCAGAGATTCTGGGCATCACCTTTCTGTATAAAAATGCATTCCACCATTCTAATCCAATATACTTCATCATATTCAGCACATTTCTCATCATAGTCTTCATTTCCTTATGGAAACCATCTACCTCCCAGTTCTCCAGACTATAATAAAATATTACAGAAATAATTACATATTTGGTCATTTGGCGGACCCTTTCATCCAAAGCCAACTTGCTCTAGAGAAACGGCATCAAAAGCTCTCGTTTTCTAACTGATCCCACAGAACTGCCAAACACTTTGATCTAAAAGTTGAGCTACTACACATGCAGAGTTAGAATAACCGAGAATGGGTGTACAGTTCAAAGACCCGAGGATGAATTACGGTTCTAACTACAGTTAGTCACCTGCATGGGCCACTCCAATCACTTTTGATACAGGGTCAGTGAACAGCAGAGGCATGCAGTCAGCCCCTGGTGCTGCTATGACAACGTTGACTTGATTGGTCACTATTCCATCGTAGCGTTCAGGGCCTTCCTCACCCACCACCCGCACATCACTGGCATGATCTGTCTAAAAAGACATTTTTCACATTTTTTATATATATATAAATGTTATACAAAAAATGTAACAAATACAAATGGATATAAACAAATATTTCTGGGTGTCCATTTCTACCATTTCAGAGGCATATCAAATCTGTGTTTCACTACCACACGGGTTCATTTAAATAGAGAAAACTCAAGGAGGTGCAAGAAGATGCTCATTAAGATGAACAAATATTCTGTTTATCTTCTCTGTTTATTCCATGGCACTTCTGATGATGAGAACTGACAGAATGAATTAGCACACAGGTGAATGATGGCTCCTAGCCCTTTGAAGAATGTATGTCTTTCAGGGGGAAGCATCTCAACACAGGCTAACTGGCAGAGGTTAACTGGCAGAGGCTAACCCTTTTAAAGCATGCCCTCTGCTGCAACCTAACAGCACAGTTATTGACTATTGACAAACTATTTGAGGCATATCCATTGTGCACTGAAGCTTGAGGCTTAATGAACACTTTAGTCATCACGTGTGTTACTGCTGTGCTTTTAATTTGACTCTCACCTTTACCAGGTGGAACTGGTGAGGCTGAAAGCCAACTTGGAGTCCAAGACGCCGAATGTTTTCAAGCACAACGGCCTTGGGGTCTCTACGGCTGGAGCTGCTGAAGAGGTTCAGGGAGCTTAGCGTGCTAATGTAGGAGATTCCTCCCGTCCGAGTACTGAAACCATGTGAGAAACTGTCTACAGAACACAGAGAGGACTTCCTTGAAAACAACATTTACATCACAAACAGTTATAAGATCTAAACAAAAATAAACAAGCTGGTTGATACATGCTCATTTTTCTGGGGGGGGGTGCAGGAACAGATCCATTGAGTGACTGGGGGCAAATGAATCGTCTCACATTAAGATTGGCCATTCACACAAGCATGTATTAGCTACTGACATTTGATCGGCTATACAGTGCCTTGCATAAGTTTTCACCCCCTTGGATATTTTACCCTTTTATTGCTTTTATAAATCAATCATGGTCAATATAAGTTGGCTTTTTTGACAAGAAAATTCACAAAAAAGCCCTCTTTAATGTCAAAGTGAAAACAGATTTTTACACAGTTATGTCAATTAAATAAAAATATGTAATGAAACATGTGATTCCATAAGTATTCACCCCCTTTAAAGTGACTGACCTAATTCAACAGAGGTCCAGCCAATTGGTGCTAGAAGTCTCACAATTAGTGAAATGGGGATCAGTGTCTCAAGTGATTGTAGTATAACGACACCTGTGTCTGGAAGGTCCATTCACTGGTCAGTATTCAGTAATCAGTATTCCTAGCTACCGTTACACCATGAAGACCAAAGATCACTCCAAGCAACTCAGAGAAGAGGTTATTGAAAAGTATAAGTCAGGGGAAGGATACAAAAAAATGTCCAAGGCACTTAACATCCCCTGGAATTCTGTTAAATCCCTCATCAAGACATGGAAGGAATATGGCTGGATGTGTAAATCTGGCTAGAGCAGGCCGTCCTCACAAACTGAGTGACCGTGCAAGAAGGAGACTAGTGAGAGAGGCCACCAAGACACCTATGACTACTCTGAAGGAGTTACAAGCTTCAGCAGCTGAGATGAGAGAGACTCTGCATACAACAACTTTTGCCCGGGTTCTTCACCAATCAAAGCTTTATGGAAGAGAGACACTGTTGAAGAAAACTCATATCAAATATTGACTAGAGTTCGCCAAAAGGCATGTGGGAGACTCCATGGTCAAGTGGAAGAAGCTTCTGTGGTCTGATGAGACCAAAGTGGAGCTTTTTTTCAACAGTGGCTCTCTTACATGAAGCTTTGATTGGTGAAGAACCCGTGTTTAACCTATAAAATAATACGTCTGTTTCCAAAAATTCTATTTCAGTGGGTTAGATGAGAACCAAATTCTTGCACATTCAGGCAAAGGGAAAATTAGAAAATATAGGAAGGGACAGTAATCGACTCGCCCCCTGGTGGAATGAATCGGTTCCTCCATAGAGATGTTTTCAGAGACATTATATTTCGGTCCTCATCGAAAAAGGTAGTGGGATGGATTCGATTACATATGCTTTGAGATACACTTTATTGATTCTGGTGACCATAGTTTATTTCCAGCCACAATTTGATTTCAACACAATTTTTGTAACAAGGTGATGAGGAACTCGTCACCGGTTTGTGCGCCTCACTGAGCTGATCAAAATGTACATTTGTATTGCTTGGCTGCTGAATGTTTTTGTAATAACAAAAACAATGCATACCGCATGCATGCTTCTCACAGGGGGAGCTGACAGGTGGTGTCAGGGGCTAACGAGAAGGACGAGCATGTACACGGTGGACAGGGTATGTGACTTGAGTTGTAGTTCATCTATGCAACGAAAGTGGCCATTTCAGGCAAAACATCGATTGACATTTTCACAGTTATTAGGTTATTACTATACGAACACTAAAACAACGTTTTGGTTGATAACTTCAATGATATGGCTTCGTAGTATTTCGTTTTTTCGGTCTATGGGATTTTACATGTAATTTGCTCTCCAATAGAAACGAAACTACTTGGGACAGTTTTCACTTTCCCTCCCTACTGGTTTAGACAATGTTTTGAATATATCTCCCTATGAGTAACGCCTTTGACAATGGCAGACTATTTTATCTAGTGTGATGAAAGTGCAGTAGAGCCTCTTTGCCAGAATCAAGAGGCTACCTATTAAATCTTAACCATGTTAATCTTACCATGAACAACTGTTGCCAAATTAAATCAAAGAGCTAAGAAATATTCTGTAACTCACCAGGTACAAGGGAGGACTTGAGGACAGTCATTTCTCCAACCGCTGGGAGCTGCCGAAGAAATGTGCTCACTTCATCTGTCACTTCTGTGATCTCACCAGATGTTAGACTGGTAGGACTATCACTGAACGCTCTCTGATCATCAAACACAGTTATATATTCAAAGTTGTACAGAGCTGTGAAGAGAGATTCTTGGTATTTTTGCAGTACAGCTCTTCGATGACTAGACGTAAGTATCACAACATTGCTCAAATCCAGATTATCCAATTCTTGCTTTATTGTGTACATCGAAGCGGAAACTGAGTTGTCCTGTAAGACACGGACCTGTTTTCTTAGACTGACAAATCTCTCCGGTGGTGTAGCGCTCGAGCCCTGACATTGCACACAAATAAGGTAAACAGGTTCATGCACTTCACCAGCCTGACTGAGGATCATTGAGATCTTTCCTGTAAATGCTTCATAACAATTAGGCCTACTGTCTTCTGAGCGAGGAACGCTGTCAAGATCCAGGACAACAACTTTAGCCATGCAGATATAATGCGGTTAAAACCAACAAGTCACACTTTCACGGCGCACAATCGAAGGCAAAGTAGTAGCCTATTCAAGCGTCGACACGTATGCTTATATGATTAGGCTAGGATGCGACACGACTCTTTTAAACAGTTCTATTTCAAACACCAATTAGTAGGCTATAGACCGTGTGATTTCAATCACAAACTCATCGCATGGTGGTTTTATATAGACCTGGAGAGTGTGAGGAAGTACCACCCACATTGGCCGATGCAATGCTAGCTACTTCAACCCAGGAAGTACGAAATTGACTTTAAAAGTCGTTCCATGGGTGTTTACCATGAACTGTAAAGGGTTTGAATGGAGAGCTGTGAGGCGAGTAGGCTATGCTACAAATGACGCCGAGAACCTGCGACATCTAGTCGCAAGAAGAGTATTTTTGAAATATAAGCTCTCAATTGAGACCTTCGTTTATTTGTCAAAGTTAAATTTGTGGAAATTAAACAACATACATTACCAACTATTACAATTATCATTTTTGGGTTCTGTACAATGTAAATAAGTCTTGATTTTAAATGCGTGACCATTTGTTTTTTTCTAATTAGGCTTGCCTACTGCATGAAGACCTAATAACCCATCCTTCTTGAGGGCTATAAATAGAAGCAGTAGAAGTAGGAGTGAGATTGCATTGATTCCAGGACAGGTGTTTTTGTATTGTGTCCTATAATGGTTCAAATGCCATCGAGCTCTCCTGTTAATTGCACTCTATGAGTAAGTTGTTTTCTTTGAGTTGGCCTGATTTAATGATCTTACCATCAGAAGGACGCAAACCTTTACACCAGGGGTTTTCAACTGGTTTTGTCCCACGGACCACCATTCTGACCAGAAAGTAGGCTCATGTTGCGGACCCCCTGCAATGCCGTCGCGGACCACCAGGGGGCCACGGACCCCTGGTTGAAAACCCCTGCTTTACACAATGGGTGCAAGTCTTCCATTATTACTCATAGCTAGGGTTGCAAAGGGGCCATACATTTCCGGTAACTTTCTGGAAACTTTCCATGGGGAAGTTAAGCTCGGGAATTTTGGAAACTTTGAAAAAAATGCGATGTCCTAAAATAAATAAAAGCACTACACGAACATTGCAAATGGCAGTGAATAAATAAATAAGGACTAAACTCAATCACGTGGATATAGCCATAGTGGAATAGAATGGACACATCTACATCACAAAATAAATGTGTTATGTGCAGATTAAGTGAACTACATTACCCAGAATGCACAAGGCATACGGGCTGTAGACGTGATGGTATGTTGAAAGTCACTTATGTAAAGTTCGAGTAAAACCCACTATTGCCGTGTGAGAGTAGTATTTTAAAATGCACTACACGGCATAACAGACCGGTGTTCGCTTTACGCTTTGACATGATTTTGATCAGTCTCATGTTGTTTTCGCGTTGCCTGTGGATTCTGTGTATTCTGCACACGTCTTTAGTTGCATGCCCTTATAAGAAGCTGGCGGGACGTTTATATATGCAAATTCAGGTGTACGAGAACATGCGTTCAATTTAAGTGCACAGCTAAGAACACTTTGGCAGTTTAAGAACACATTTCCAGGCGTTTATGAATCCGGCAGAGATCTTAGATTGGTCTTTCGAAGTTCATAAGAAGATATTTAAGAAGACACTTAAGAAAATGTTCGAGAATGAGGCCCATTGTCTGTCATATGACAAGGTAAATACAGTTATATAAATAACCCCAAAATTTCCCATGTTAATTCCCATGGAAAGTTTCCAACTTTGAATATTTCCGGAATTTTGCAACCCTACTCATAGCTTTGTCCTGCAAAATGTGTTACCCCGCAAACCAAACCTTGTGCCTCTTCAACATAACCAAGCAGGTTCCTGAATGGCTTCGCTGCTGTAGTCGCAAGCAGTTTGTGGCTTGGGAGGGTGAAAACCGTAGGTTATCACCTCGCTGTAAGCATTTTTTTCAATTACAAAAATATTCAGCCAGCCAGGCCATGTAAATCGGCATTTTGATCAGTGAGGTACGCAAACCGGTGACGTCATCTATTCATTGGGTGTTTCATACTTCTTAGCCACTTGATAACTGCACCTGAAAATCCAAACCACTGCTCTAGTCTGTGTCGTAATATATTATGATCAACAGTGTCAAAGACTGCACTAAGGTCTTATAACACCAAGACAGATGTTTTGCTTCTGTCTAGTTTGAGGCGTATGTTATTTCCAACCTTAATGAGAGGTGTTCCAGCGCTGTGATTGGCACGGAAACCTGACTGAAAGAGTCTGCTGCCAAGTGGTGGAAAAGAGATTTGAAAAAGTTGGTAGGCAAAAGAAAACAACTTTTTTTTTTTGCGAGAGATTGAATTAACTATATGTCATTATCTTGGGAATTCAAAGCTTAGTTATCAAAAGATAATGTCATAAAGTTGACATCTCGAGAAAACAGAGAAAAATAAAAATTGGGACCTAAATTAAATTTTATTGATGCTATGTTAGGGCTTCCACAAATTACATTTCATTTAAACATTTGAGTTTTGGAATTTCAGGTAAATAAGAAAACTGGGAGATATTTATATTGAGTCTAAAAGGTTCACATGTTGGCTACTAAGATACCAGGGCCCATGTCACTGATGTGTATTTCTATCTATCACATAAACCTAACAAAAAAGTCTTTGAGGTGTGGAGATTCATGATTTAAATACGTACTGCTGAGAAGAGTTAAGGCTACATCAGAATGTCCCAGCTTGAGATCATGTTGCGTTGCCTATTACTAATCAATAATCAAGTAATCAAACCCCTTCCCACCAATGACTGAAAATATCTTAAGATATGTGGATCATACCAGCCAACCTCTGAAGCAAACCAGATGCAAGGACAGACAGAACACCAATTATTTTGATGAGTGGTGTAGAGAATTTGTAGAGAATGTGGATGATTACTGTGGCTCCTAAATCCTTCGTCCAGGCGTCTGCACAAGTGTAGTGGATTAGGGTTTCACGGGCGAGTTGAAATCGCTGGATGCGCTGTGCGTTTGTAAGCTCTAATATCCAATATCCAAACAAGATCAGAATACACACGACCACCTTGTTTGCATTGCTCTTTTCCATTTTTAATTGATATTGCTGAGTTTTACTGCAATTTAGCTAATTATTTACTGGGATTGTTCTCAAGATCATGTGATTAATCATGATTAACAATGTAACAAATGATTAACAAGTTTGACGGTCTAACAAAGATTTTGCAATATTATTTATATATGTGTATTAATGTTAGAAATAGGCCTGCTGCAGACTTCAAACGCAATATGAAAGCATCGTGGAATGGGCATGCACACCCTCAGGCAAAGGCAGACCCTTGCTGTGATAAGCCAGGGAGATAGTCTCCACAATCCAGCGGCAGAGTCCCTGTTTAGACAGCGCCCTGCCTCAAGCTGGATTAGCAAAACCGACAAAGAGCTGGTCACATGACCGAAACGCCTGGGTGCTTGAAATATATGTATACAACGTCTGCACTGAGTAGAGTGCATGCAGTCTCCTATTCTCAGCTTCTCAGAGGCAGATAAGTCAAAAGACATTGCCTATAAGGCATGGACAAGACCCTAGGCATGTACGTAAGCAGCATTAGGGTGTACAGTGACCTTACCAGGTGCAAAGGACGTACAGATTAATAAATGACTAATATTACAGCATTAATATCAGACACGCTTTGCTGAAGCCAAAGCAAGAAGAGCAGTGTTGTAGGATAAGAACTTTATGCCCACAGACTCTAATGGTTCACGAGGAGAACAGCACAGAGTGTCCAGAACAGTAGACAGGTCCCAAGATGGTACAGGTGTTCTAGTACGGGGCTTCAGGCAATGCACGCCCTTCATAAAGCGCATAGCAAGTGGGTGGGCCCCTGACAACACCCTATCAATGCCAATATGACATGCTGAAATAGCCAATGCCTTTAGTGTTGGAAAAGAGCAGCCCTTCTCCAAAAGTTCCAGTAAGAATCTCGAAACATCCACAATAGAACACTGAAAAGGAAGGAGGCCCCCGACACCAGTGCTTGAATGCACACCACTTTCCAGAGTAGAGGTCTCGTAGAAGTAGAAGTGGCTCGAGTGCTTTCAACAGGAGCAATCACATTAGGCCGCTTTAGCCGCTTGACATAACTGTTCAGCAGGTCAGGTCAGGGGATTCATTATTTGCTCCCCCACCTGAGACAAAGAGGGAGAGACCAGGGCTCGGCTGATAGAAGACTGACTATCTCTACATACCATGACTTTGCTGGCCAACCCCAAACTTCTGCCTCTGGGTGCATCTTTGACAGTAACTGGTAACTGGTGTTGCCTCCATGGCGAGAGCGCCCATCAGACAAGTTGCATTTAGCGTCAATCTCCTGTGGAGTCGACGTGACGTGCTCAGATGGTGAGATAGAATCCACCACTGAAATCCCTCATAGATAGCAAACCCAGCGTTACTACTGCTATCACTGATGCCAGTACACCCAAAAAGAGAAGAGAAATGTCTGAAAATGCAGTTTAGTGTCCCAACCGAATCTGAGCCAAACATTGACGGAATGGAGATGTTTTGGTAAGAGAGCACATGACCCAGACACACCAATCGTTGATGTTCTGGTAAGAGAGCACATGACCCAGACACACCAATCGAAAGCAAACGTTCGGGTAAGAGAGCACATGACCAAGGCACACCAATCGTTGATGAGGGATCAGGGGACTCTTTTCGGGATTCACTGAAAAGCCCAACGTCTGAAGTGTGACAGCACCATGGCCGTCTTCAATTCTGCTTGTTCCCTTGAACTAAATATTATTGCCAGATCACCTAAAAAGCGGGGATCTGTTTGCCCTGACTTCGCAGAGGAGCTAGAGCTGCTTCCAGACACTAGGTAAGCGTCTAGAGGGCTAAACACAGAAGAACCAGATATTCGCAGGTTATGCCCTCAAAGCAAGTCTGAGGAGCTGCATGTGAGATTGAAGGATGGCAATATGAAAGTATGGTAAAGACGAACCAGTCCCCCAGACTGACTGAATGCAGGAGCTGACATAGTGTTAACATTCTGAATTTGAAAATTCTCAATTGCTTGTTCAACACATGCAGATCCTGTATGGGGATGAAAACCCCTGTTTTGTTTGGGAACCACAAAATAGCGGCTGTACCATCCGCTCTGTGAGTGTGAGAGGGGAACTCCTCTTTATCGCCTGCTTGGTGAGGAGTGAGTTTATTTATTCACTCATAACCGCCACAGCGCTGTCTGTCACGCATGTCTAGACTACAGTGGAGAAATGGGGAGCGCGAATCGAAACTGCAAATGGTAACCCTTGGCAACCATGGACTCTACCGAAAGTGACTGTGTGCATGCCAGAGCAGGATATGTGAAGGAAGGCAACCTGTGCCGATGGCACCCTCCTGTGGAAAGGGAAGGGGCTGAAGAAGACTGTGTGTATTTAGCCTCATTTAGACCGGAACTGAATGAACACAAACAAGCACATATTGTATTTGAGACACTGTTGCAGCAACTGACACACACCTTTCTTACAGCGTCTGAGCTGGGGGGACTGAGAAACGTCCCGCCCCAGAGGGAAACAGCAAGGCTGGGGGAACGGGAGTGTGGGAGTGTGCGTGCGACATGCAGAGAATGTGGTCCGAGGCCACCCGAATGTCAGCAAACAGGCCAGTCACTGTGCACTCCACTGGCAACCCCGACTACTCAGCTCCGTTGTGGTCAAGAAACTGCATGGTCCATAGTCAAACCCATGATTGGTTACATTAAAAGGCTGGCCTAACTCTTTGTCTATGTTTTGTCCAAAATAATAATGTGAGCTAAATAAAGTGAAGTCAATGCCATCTGAATGAAAGTCTCCTCATCATTGTTTGGAACCAAGACAGTCCAAATGCTGACACATGTTGTCAATATGACAGTTTACAAACATGATAGTTACGGTGAAGGTATTTAGCAGACACTTTTATCCAAAGCGATTTGCAAAACATTTTGGGTTTTTTTTTGGGGGGGGGGGGGGGGGGGGGGTTTAAATGAAAAAAAATAAGTAGTAACCATAATGAAATTAAATTCACAAAACAATATTAAGTATAATTTATAAGCCATTGATTATTACTATGATAATAATAATACCGAACACCAAAATTATAACTATATTTTTAAATAATGCCCCAAACAAATGAACTAATTAGACAAATACTGTTTCAAAAGGTGAGTCCAGTCGCTGAAACAGACAGCACTAGCGTAAAGATACCTATTACCGCCCCAGCTATTAAAAAAGTGACAAACAGTTAAAAACATTTATAGATCGAAAAATATTTAATCAATCAATCTTACATATTTCAGTAGCGGCGGGTGTCTAGATTAGGACTGGTAACTTGTTTGGATTTCAACTGAAACGTGTTTTCAGTTTTTTTTCGTTGTGTAGAACGACACGCAAATTTTGCTGATACAGGAGGTGGAACCTATAAACACCCTTTCTGTATATATGTCTATGGAAAGCTCTATGACCCTCACAAATTCTCGTCGCGAAATCGAATTCGTTCAGTTGGTTCCATGAGGGTTTGTACACACAGAAATAAATCGCTGTCTAGTACACTAAATAACGCTGTACAACTGCAATTTTTTGCACACATACAAGTTAAATACCCCTTTTGGGTAGGAGCGTATGGTGTTTAAAATCCGTTATCCTGGTTGATACAGAAATCAATATTAAGTAACGTTTACTCGCGTGAGGGCGATTATAGGTCTCGGGCGGTAATACGGGTCGTTGCGATAGGTAGGTCATTCCACCACCGAGGTACCACAAACAAAAAGAGTCTTGACTGTGATCTCTCGCTGCTGGGAGGCAAAGACAACAGACGTTGGTCAAAGGAGCAAAGTGGTCGAGAGGGGGAATAGAGCTGTTAGTGTTGTTAAAATAATGTATAAGACGGACAGGTTAGGGTTGCCCTAAAATACCCACACTGGAACTGGAGACGATACCTAAATAAACTTTATTTGCATTGAAGTTACTCAAAGGAGCTGATTGAGAATTATTCATTTAAAAGTGGTCATGTAATCATCAATAATGTAATCATCATGACCACCAGGGGGAGCAACGTACCTACGCCTTGGTAACTAGAGCTGAAACCGTTGCTAGGATTCATTCCCTCAAATCCTGTCTATGTTGGTTAAGACTCAAACTAGTGCACTGAAAATGCACTACCACTAAATGCACATAAAAGAGATGTGGCCTATGAAAAGATCAAAAAGTGATGACTGCTCCACAAATCGCGTGTGTTGGATATTATGTGGGGTATGGAGGCAGAAGTTTTCATATTTAAAATTGTATCTTTATTTCACATTACCTTTCTAAACGTTTGCTTCTTGTATAAAGCCCATCAGCGTAAACATAACACACAGACAACTCATAGCCTAGGAATGCTCATCAACAACAAACACTGTTTGAAGCTGGACAGCTTTTGCACTTGACGCTCAGGTTTGCAAAGAGGAAGAGGATGTGGATTCATGCACGGTGATCCGTGTCGCGCGCGAGTCCGTCACGCTGTATGCAAGAGGAAATAGAATCGACTGTGCATGGAAGATAGGCAGCATCAGTACCCGTTTGTGTGTGGATAAGGAATTACGGTCACGAATCTTTCGTTCGAGTGGCATAACTTCTTTTGTCATAACGGTAAGAAACTGATTTATTTTGCGTGAATTTGTGTTATGTGTAGGCTCTCTACATCTGAGTGCTGATTGATTTGATGTTTGGATGCTGGGTGACACTACATTTGGAAGGATGGAAGAGAATGACCTGGACATATTCTACATTGCAATGCATATGGGGGGAACAATCTCCCCTGTTGTTCTCCATAGATCTTTAAATGTAATTACGTATAGCACACTACATATTGTGTTTTGAGATAAATAGACCTGTGTTGCCCCCGTACACGTTACACGATGACTGTTAACATGTTGAATGTCCAATATGGTACACTGAAGTAATGGAATTCGCTATGGAAGTATACAAATAGGCAATACTGGAGTAACAAAAAGAACTGTGATCTTGGCTGTTTGACGATCATGCTTGCATTCCAACCCTAGCATTCATTTCACTTTTTGGGACTTCGCAGTTGTGTTCATTTAGTTTCCCATTCCTTTTCGCTTTACGTTTCGGTCTTGTTAAGCTACCTGCATGGAACTATATAAACCCTTAATTTAAAACAAATAGTTAATTATTAAGGAACATATCTCTGTAGGCCTGATGTTTCTGACAAACAGTGGGCTGCCATCCAGTGTGAATGAATGAAGATGTATTGCTGTGAATGAGGATTGTATGCGATATGACTAAATGCAGTTGTTTCACTTTGCCAGTGCTTAAGAATTCATCAAGACAAAAGATTCTTTGTTAATCGAGTGATGGCCTACGTCACAACCATTTTCATCAACTCAGGCTTCAAACGATCTTTTAGTCGTTAATACAACCCATCAGTTGAAATAATGCTTTCTGTCTAATATGAATGGTCCGTTTTATTTGTTGTATTTGATGTTCTTGGGAGGTATAAACAAGGGCCATTAGTAACTATGCATCACTTCTAATCGATTAAGCTAAAACAGTTCCTTGGCTCTTGACATAACATCACCTGGGCAACGGCTTCAGCACCATGGAGAGAGGACAGGTTGCGCAAGAATGGCTGAAGGTTCTGTGCCCCCATGGATACAACTGAGTCATAATGTTACTAGTGGAGAGCCTGGATATTTTTTTTTACGTATTTAAGCAACATTATGTTTCTTATACTAATCATTATTATCATCATCATCATCATCATCATCATCATCATTGATTCATGTCATATGATTCCTTAGATTGTTAGATTGTTTCAGTGTATCTGTGTGGCTGAAATGAAATTCAAAGTGTATTCATTATATCTCACAAAGTATCTCTTAAAATGTCATTATATTGTTTAATTATTTCTCCTTAGGTCCATGATGTTTTAATGTGAACCATTTTGTGACACTAGCTGGTCATTAACTACTAAACTAGACCAAGAGAGGCAATTATTTATAATACAATGTGTGTTTTGGTTGGGTTATTTTAGGATGCACACAGGAATGTCTGAATAATGACTTCCACTGGCATTGTATTATTTATCCTAGGACAAAACATTTTTTTTTTTTAAACTTGGCATACAAGGCCATTGAGTAATGGAAAGCAAATTGACCAGATCTACAAACAACAGTGATTAATATGATATTAACAAAGAAAGAGAGGGGAGAATATATGTTTATATACAGTATGTGTGAAAGACAGATATAAATAAAGACATTTGATACAAAATATATATATATGCAGTGACATGCCGACCATGGTTTCATATTGTGTTGAAATACACATCAAGTCATATTATAGTGACAAAGCACATTCTGAGAACTGTGATTCTCTATTTATATCTACGGAAACATATTTTGTTTATTTCCTCAAGCAATACCAGCTGCTATGACAATATAAATGCACACAAGGCTGCTGTGGTGGATCTATCACAATTCTGTCTTGACAGAAAAGATAAAGCTCTTTCCTCATGCTGTTGTGCGTGTCTGTAGACGTGTCTGTACTGAGTCAAGACCCTCCTCTGGACGCAACCATCAGTCCTACTTAAGTTACTTAAAAATGCTAAACGAGACAGCCTGGTTGCACTATCGCTGTGCCTCTGGATGTAAACAACTGTTCATGAATGCTGTAGCATTTTGATGTAAAGCATCACATTTAAGTGATTATAGATTTCAAAGTTCATTAATTATATGTGAAATCCTTTTCTCAGACACACATTGAAAAGCAGCAACGTAAAAGAAATCCAGCTGTGTTTTCCATTGATCTAAAATATGTCCAATTAGCTTAGTGTGCCGCTCTGCAGAAACAACATGTTGGCTGTTTTCCAGCTTTACTTTGCATCGATATTCAGTCCAACAATCTATACCCATTCAAAAAATAGTTTTCATTCAATTCACCCTCAGAAAACAAGCTCCTGTATTATTTCTCTGCACTCTGTATGAGTGGAGGCTCAGAAACGGGAGTGGAAGCTCAGTTTTGTTTGTCTTGAGATATGTGATGTATGAGGCTGGCTGGCTGGCTGGTTGAAAGATAAGGTAAGATGCAATTGGCCTTGGCATTTGTGTCACTGCATCACAGCCATCTATCTGTATTCCATGTTGCGTGTATCACCAACAACACAGATGAAGCTGTGATTGCACATTGTGCACATTCTAATGTCTTTCAATACAGCCTAGCATTTCAGTTCAGGGGAATCTAAATATACAGTTTGCTTCTCATGTTATCAAAAAAGAGATGGCTTTGTATAAACAATGACGAGATAAAGCAAGCTCCTGTAGTCATATTCAAGGCAGTGGGTTTCACAGAAGATTGTCGTTCAAACTGAGGTCTCCGAGCAAAGGCCCATATAGTACTATAGTACCCATATAGTACTATAGTGTGAATGAAATGTGAGTTTTATTTGGGAGTCCCATTATTACTTTTATTGTGATCATATATTTCAATACATACGGAGGCTATGCTTTTCTGCTATCAGCCCATGATTTAGCTCATATTTACTATTTCTTCTAACCTTTACAGGTTACTGTTTATAAGTGTTGGAATGTATTCTTTTCCATTTTCCCAAAAAATCCTTTGTTGGCAGCTGGTCTGAAACCCTTGCAAAAATGGAGCCACATGACCTCAATTATGTTTTCATTTGTCTTTAGAGGTGCATTTAGGCAGGCCCTTGGTAAATGTGGGGATAAACGGGCTTGTCACAGATAAGAAGCAGACCCCTTCATCTTAACCTCACCATGGTGAGACTGCGGAGTCCAATCACACCACCACACATACATGCTCTCACACTCACACACACATATCTTCCGTCCACACACACATACACAGACAAGCACATTAACACCAGTGTTCTAGTCATTAATCCCACAGGAAGACATTCAGAGAAGAAGACTGTCACTGAGTTTTCTGTTGCTGCCTTCCATTCATCACTTCACCTACATCTCTCCATGAACTCTTCACGCATGCACTCGTTTAAAGCACTGCAGATGCCCTGATACTGGAGAAGGCAGTAACTGCGCTGCATAGCATATGATTACCAAGAGAAAATCCAAGCAAACTGGCTTCAGTATTCTCTATGTTGAGGGTAAGAAGGCTATGAGCCGAGACTCTTATCTTTAGTCGCGTGTCCTATTTGATGTTGTATGGCCTGTGCTATGTTATGGTGGATGGAAGTTGTTCAGTCGCATATCATTAAAGCCGTAGTTTCCAGAGAAAACAAAAAAACGACCAAAATGCATACAGTCAATCATGTCAGAATTCTGCCAGACATTTCTAAGGATAGATAACAGACTAGTATTTCCTAAGGTTTCGGTAAGTAGCTCAGACTAGTGTGTCTGCATTCACGCTAGATTCTGTTTTAGGAGATCATATATTGTCTCTCTAATGAACGCTGATTTCCACTACCTTCTTTGGATGGAACCATAGACAGGTTAGCTTTAATCTGCCTTGTCATCGCAGGAGAGTAGAGGAACATGGGAGATGTGATGTGCGCAAGGATTAGCTACATTTGTTGATGTATTATATTGATTTAACATACTGAACACCACTGACAGCTTCTGGTTTTATTTTTTCCACCCTTATAAAGAGCTTCATGTTCTTATGTTCTTATCAGAGAGGAGTTGCTCGTCCAGAGGACTTTACAGGATATCCTCCATCATGCTGTACTCCGCGCTCACAGAGCACATCTGTATTCTCAAGGACAGTCTCCTGCCCCTCCCTCTTCAGCTCAAGGACACAGTGAAGAGGGAGGGGCACGGGGGAGGGGAGGATTGGACCCTAGGAAATCACATTGCAGGAGTGCAATACCGCCACATCTGACCATTATCTGTTGGTCTGTCTGTCTGTCTGTATGCATGTAGGTGTGTAGTAGCGACAGAGGGAGGGGGTAAGGACAATTGCTATTTTTGTTTACGCACTCATAGGGTACTAGTGTAGCATAGAATGTGGGGCAGGACACATATTCATTGTGGGGGGTGGCACTGAGTTGTGTGGGTATTCTGAGTCAATCATGCTCACAAACATTCTGACTTGTGCTGTAATGCCAAGTGATGTTTATGCCTCATGCTCACAAACATTCTGACTTGTGCTGTAATGCCAAGTGATGTTTAGGCAGAGGAGCCATGCGGTGGCTTGGACCTTTAGTGCGTGAGCTCCCCTCCTCATGGAGCATCATTCCTCCTGCCCCTACTCACAGGAAGTGTCTATTATGCCAGCTGCCAAGTGTTTGCCTAAACCCTACTGTAATCAAGGATGTGAATAATTCCAATAATAACATATTAATTCAATGATATCTAGACATTATTTACTGACCGAGTGCATAAACTGCTACCAGGAAACTGGACTGAATAAAGTACACTCAGGATGACAGAATACACGTGTACCAGCCACACAATGTCAGTGTTCCTGAAAGATGACAGTAGGTTGCTTAGCAACAAAATGATAACGTTATACAGTATTACTGTATTTTAGTATACAGTATTTAGGTGTGTGTGTGTGTGTGTGTGTGTGCATGTGTGTAAAATCCTTTAAGAGAACAGATCTAGACATCTTCATATAATACGTTATATAACAGAAATGGTGAAGTTGTTATTGAAATTGACTGTAAAAGGTGAGGTACAAAATGTTGCTCATGATTCTCTGATGTTGTGATGTCTGTAGATATGTTCCATTCCCTACAGTACTCAAGCCACTCAGAGTCTGTTCATCCATTGTGTTGTGTCAACACGGAGAGACCGTAGCATTTGGAATCAAAGAATGATGAACCGAGGGACGAGCTCATCTCCCTGCCCAATCTAACACAGGCCCATTATGTACACACACCTTTTCAAGCATGAAGGAGTGACAGTACCTGGCGAGAAAGTCTGTTTTTTTCTCTCGCTGTAATGTACTCAGCTTTCAGACTCAAAGCTGACCCTGGGGAAGGAATCAGCTACAGTCCTTACTGCCTTCTGTGATTTTGCCTGCAGTTTGGAATCAAATATTCACCACCACAGGCAGCTATGCACTTTAAAAACAGCTTATTTCTCTTCCAATTACAATTCCTCTTAAAGGATTTTAACAATTGAATACATTTAGGTAGATATCATTGCAGAGGTTTTTTTTGTTATTATGGTGCTTATACTGGATTATCTCATTTTCATTATACCCTAAAATGACATCATTACAACATTAGGATTCCTGGGTTATCCAGTCCATTTCATGTGTGCAGTCATACAAGAGGTTCAGACACCGCATGCCTTAAGGAACCAGAACATTCTCTTGTGCAATTACGCTGAGCGCCTCTCTCACAAGCTCATAACAGCAATGGTGCTTTTCCATTAATGATTTAACAGCCATCCCTCAAGAGCCTGGAGTAGAATTGTAACACCCTTTCCTTGGTCTTTATCCTCCCTAACGTCCAACGTGTGTGTGAAATCTGTATCCAACATCACTCTCTGCATCTGTGGAAAGAGGGTGGCATCGCCACACACACACACACACAAACACACACCCATATGCACAGAAAAGGATAAATCAGTATGTACACAGACACACACGCGCACACACACACACACAAACACACACCCATATGCACAGAAAAGGATAAATCAGTATGTACACAGACACACGTGTGCACACACACACACACACACACACACACACACACACACACACACACACACACACACACACACACACACACAAGCACACACTCATATGCACAGAAAAGGCATATGCACACATAACTGTCTCAGAATGTAGAGACATCAGATCAACACATTTTTCAGCACGGATGCACACTATTAATATTGTTTCTCACTCTCCCTGATGGTAATGCATGCAGGGCACTACAGTGATATCCAGAATAAAGGGTGCTTTAAATTTTAATTACTTTTGCAGGAGGCCATTTCACTGGAGCCACTGGGTCGCTCAGAGTGAAATGTATAATCCCCTTTATTGGAAAGAATCTCTCTATAGTCCTGTGGGACTCTGTGTGTCTGGGGAAAATGGGGGAGGGGTAGGAACTGAGCTTTTTTTCCCCTGTAGAGCAATCCCTTATAACCATGATAAATCTGATACAAACAACGCCTTTACAGTTATTATATAATTATTTTGTTGCAACAGAGTTACATACCATAACATGTAATATATTGAATACAAAATGACGATGGTCCCATATACTGTGCAATAACTGTAATTTCACAAATATTCTTACAACCTAAAAATCATGGTTGAATGTTGTTTTGAAAACCTTGCATGCAGGAGCAGATTTAGCAAACCTTTTTTATTGTACACTTCTGCAAGCAGTCCTGATCTCTGATATGAATATTTAAATGTGTGGGCTTGGAGTGTCTGTTCCTCTAGTGAGGTCCACTGCAGCTGCACGTCTAATAGAACGGCTCAAAAAGAAGAAGACACAATAGGAGTCAGAGACTGGATTTCTGGAGGGCATTTTGTTGTGTCATCAGATGTAAATATACAGCAAAGTCTTTGATGCATGTTATACAGTCTGTGTAGTCATGGCTGATGGCAATCATCACTAACACCTAGGGAGATGAATAGAGAACATGGAAATCGTTATGCATGTACAATGCAGAGCATATTTAACATTGATTTAACACACTGCACTATAAATTATAACGTTATAACATTAAAGAAGTATAAAATGAGTTGTAGGTAATATAAAGACACTGGTCTATGTTCCCTCTGAGATTGGGTTGGGTGTATTTAGGGGTTCAAACAGCAAAGCTGTGCAGGAGCCCTATTGTATTTTTTCAGATTATTCTAATTTTTTTTCTCCACTAAAACGCAATGGTCAACAAAAGCTATATGTCACACTTCCACACTACCAAATCTAGACCATGGATTCCTGAACCCAAGCCTCTACTCACACATGGAATCAGCAAATTTACATTTTTGCTCATATCATTGCAAAATGTTTTGTCTGATTTTTGTCATGTTGACAAAAAACATAAAAATATTTTTTATCTGACAATTCATTTCAAAGTTACTCATCAATCAATTTCGAAGACTAATATAGACTCCAATATCTTGTGATGTAATGGTCCAAACTTAACGAAACTTGGTATGCACAATCACTACAACATTCTTTGGAAGCATGCCACATTCCATGAAATTTCATCCAAAGAAACAGACACATGTCAACATCTCAAGGACCGCTAAAAATCTGAAATTTGTCATATTTATTCTTGGCCCCATTTGCTAGCATCTCCTAAAGTGCAAATTGGCATCAAAATGGCCACCAAAAGACAATCAAATTTACAGCAGTCAATATTTGCCAGTGTGAATGGCCAATCTTCATAACACTTACATAATACATACATAATGGCACATAGAAGCTATGTACCAAATATGAAACAAATGATCCACCATGGGGAGCTAAAATAAGCCCATTTATGTTTGGGCTCATATCTCAGAAACTCATGATTTTCCTTGTAAATCCCCAAATCAAACGAAACTATGCCCTCCAACTTCCGCCCCTGAAATTTCCCGCCGCTTCAATTTCATGAAAAGGGCGGGGGAAAAAACGCGCCTAAGGCCATCCAATTGTCACAAAACATGGTGTAAATCTCTAAACCATCCATTTCAAGGTTATGCATCAATCTCATTTTAAACCTGGTCAATCTTGGCACCTTCCATCCATCACGAGCACAATCTTTGTATACCAAATTCATGAATGTTTGTCCATAGAAGGCTCTACAACCAATCCAATCCAATATCACAAGAATCCCTTAAGCTAAAAATCTGAAATTTGAGATACTTATACTTCTCCCCATTTGCGTTTTGCATTTATTTAGACGTGACAGTGATACTGGTTTGAATAGTAAGTGTGTCTTAGTAAAAGCATTTATTTAGACGTTACAGCGATACTGGTTTGAATAGTACGTGTGTCTTAGTAAAAGCATTTATTTAGACGTGACAGTGATACTGGTTTGAATAGTACGTGTGTCTTAGTAAAAGCATTTATTTAGACGTGACAGCGATACTGGTTTGAATAGTACGTGTGTCTTAGTAAAAGCATTTATTTAGACGTTACAGCGATACTGGTTTGAATAGTACGTGTGTCTTAGTAAAAGCATTTATTTAGACGTTACAGCGATACTGGTTTGAATAGTACGTGTGTCTTAGTAAAAGCATTTATTTAGACGTTACAGCGATACTGGTTTGAATAGTACGTGTGTCTTAGTAAAAGCATTTATTTAGACGTTACAGCGATACTGGTTTGAATAGTACGTGTGTCTTAGTAAAAGCATTTATTTAGACGTGACAGTGATACTGGTTTGAATAGTAAGTGTGTCTTAGTAAAAGCTACATTTACCTCATGTTGTCATTTTGTGAATGCCTGGAAACAGTGACACATCCCTTACCATCCCAATAGAGTCAGAGTTGAGCAAGATAACTAAGGTTAACTGATGTGTGAGGAATGGCCAAGATAACTAAGGTTAACTGATGTGTGAGGAATGGCCATTTTATAGGATCCCTGATGAAAGCTCTAGCAGGTCAATCACACTGCCCAGCGGGCATCTCTCAGTTGTATAGTAGAGTAAAGTATGAACTCATTTGTGATAAACCAACTTTTACTACATTCATTGTGGTCTATGTTGCTCTATGGGATCTATTTGTGTTCATGGTCAGCAATAGGTGTTGACTTGGTTGAAATTGTAGGCTATTGGATCAGCAATAACCAATTGGTGTGCAGTGGAGCGTTGGTCATTTGAATTTGAAAAACCTAATTTGGATTTCGTCACCGGAACCCACCTCATTCACTCTTCTGGTCTTTGACCTCAACAGTGACCTAAGACAAAGTCCCGCTTTAACCATTTCCAAACAGTAGTGAAAGAAAAAGATGAACTGATTGAGCTAGGCTAGGCTTTAAATGAATTCTCAGTGTGATCAGTGGATTGATTGTTCCTGGGGTATGTGAATGAAGCTTCTACACTATCTTGATTACTAGTTTATTTATCCATGTACTCTCACATTTTGCATTTCTTCATCACTGCCATTTCTCAACTAAAGAGTACTTGGAAAAGGGAATGATGTCATTCTTGCTCATGGTGAAAAGGGAATGATTCTTGTGTTTCTTGCTCATGGTGAAAAGGGAATGATTCTTGTGTTTCTTGCTCATGGTGAAAAGGGAATGATGTGTTTCTTGCTCGTGATGAAAAGGGAATGATTCTTGTGTTTCTTGCTCATGGTGAAAAGGGAATGATGTGTTTCTTGCTCGTGGTGAAAAGGGAATGATTCTTGTGTTTCTTGCTCATGGTGAAAAGGGAATTATGTGTTTCTTGCTCATGGTGAAAAGGGAATGGTGTCATTCTTGCTCATGGTGAAAAGGGAATGATTCTTGTGTTTCTTGCTCATGGTGAAAAGGGAATGGTGTCATTCTTGCTCATGGTGAAAAGGGAATGATTCTTGTGTTTCTTGCCCATGGTGAAAAGGGAATGATTCTTTTGTTTCTTGCTCATGGTGAAAAAAATGCAGCCTGTCATACACCTTGGGCCGTATCATTAGAGAGTGATTGATGTCCATGCCTAGTGAGTCATCGATTGTGAGAATAGGTACAGCCTTGCAACATAATGTTAACTAATATCAGAGCACTGAGGCGCAGATCCCACTTTCTAGGCGGATAATTGATCAAAGCCAAGCCCTGCTTCCACATTAAACTCTGCTCCCTTATTGCCCAGCCTCCACATTAAACTCTGCTCCCTTATTGCCCTGCTTCCACATTAAACTCTGCTCCCTTATTGCCCAGCCTCCACATTAAACTCTGCTCCCTTATTGCCCTGCCTCCACATTAAACTATGCTCCCTTATTGCCCTGCCTCCACATTAAACTCTGCTCCCTTATTGCCCTGCCTCCACATTAAACTATGCTCCCTCATCGCCCTGCCTCCACATTAAACTATGCTCCCTTATTGCCCTGCCTCCACATTAAACTCTGCTCCCTTATTGCCCTGCCTCCACATTAAACTATGCTCCCTTATTGCCCAGCCAAATGGGAGGATGTCATCTCCATCTGCAGGAACCTTGTTTTGGGTAGTACAAGATGCTTTATCAGACAGCATGTCAAATGGGGGTGGAGTGGATCTGGAGACCTCATGTCAGCTGCTCACGGATGTCCATGGATCTGTCTCCTTGTGTTAGCTGCTCATGGATGTCCATGGATCTGTCTCTTCATGTTAGCTCAAGGACACTTCGACAGGGAATCGAACTAGCAACCTTCTGATTACTAAACGACTTCTTTACCTCCTGTACCACTGCCGTCTCTTTGTGCCATATGTGTGCCTGTCTTGGTCATGCATCTCTCTTACAAATCTGGAAGTGTGGCCTGACAGCAAGCAAACTGAGCAGTGAATGTGAATTTAGTGCAGCAGAGAGAAAGAGGATTTGCACCTCCATGACCTCCTTGACCTCCATGACCTCCTTGACCTCCATGTGTGACTAGAGCTCTGTAACACACAGACTACACACTGTGATGGAGGCGAAGGATCTCGGTGTGCTCTCCGACCTCACTGGGTGTCATTTAGGCTGTACGTCCGCTATTTGAAGTGAACCTGCTGTTCTAAGCCATATGAAGAGAATCTACCTGTGGGCTGTCAGACGATGAATGTTCTTACCCATGTACACCTATTTGGCACTGAAAACCACACTTGTTTCGATTTCATACATTCAATATTTTACTATTTTCCAGACTCTGTTCAGATTAATTCTCTTTCTTCTAGTCAATATGCTGTCAAAAACAACTGAATTGAAGTTACACCACTGCTTGTAAATCTGGAACAGTTTTGGAATTTTGGTATTTTATAGGCCTGTCATTACGACCCCCTCTCATACTCCTCGTACCCTCCTTGAAACAGAGGTGCCGTATAGCACTGATGAAACAACGCAAACGCTTCATCCCTTAACCCTATGACTGCACACCATGCAAAGTTTGCAAGTACCTTGCCTGGCTGAACCCTGCTGAATCTCATATTTCCTTGATGACTATCCATATCATGTACAGTTGCTGAGGAGCTGTGCCACTCCTCTGCAAAGCCTGATTTAATCAAGCATAAAACGGTGGCCAGATTAGTTTAAGAATGCATTATTTCTGCAGTAAAATAGCTGATCTCATAATAATGACACTGGGAAGAAAAATCTAGCAGCAGCAGCAGCAGGAGAGTGGAGATTATGGTTAAATCATCAACTGCACAAGAAGGCGGAGTTGACAGGAAGGAGACCCGTCAGGTGTGTACAACATCCTGCAACACAATATGGTCCCGAAAGTGAAAGCAATGAGAGTGGATTAGCAGTGGATTAGCGCCTGTGTCACTCGGCTCTCAGGGACCTCTCCACCCCCCTCCGCCCCTCTCCCTCATTAGACTCATCTCATCTACCTCAGAACCCCACAGAATAAGTGGGTGCCAACATTATAGAATGAGAATTTACATCTAGATATACGTATCTGGATCCTCACATAACACATGATAAATAGATCTCTTCCCACTTTTTTGCTGCATTGAACTGCCTTAGATTTACGGGGGCTATTACAGCCGGAGATGGTCGCTGTAGGTCCACTTAATCTCGCTGATATATGGGGTGGAGAGGAAAGACTGTGGGGGTAAGATAAAGGGGAAGTAAAAGTGAGAAAACAGCCGGGGAAAAATGCAGCGCAAACATAATGTAGGCTGTGTTGGAGGACGTGTGGGAGAGAGAGAGAGCAAACATAATGTAGGCTGTGTTGGGGGACATGTGGGAGAGAGAGAGAGCAGTAGAGAGTGACAAAGAAAAGGTGGAAGAACACACTAGAAAGAGTATGACAGAGAGAAGCAGGAAGAGAGTGAACAGGCACAGCACCAGCATACCGTAAGTGACAGGGCGAGCCGGGGAAGATGCCATTTACCATACCCTTTCTCATCCGTCTCTGCCAACTACAGCATGCTGTTTGCTTTTCTGGCTAGAGCTATGGCCCAGGCATGAATATGATTTCCATGATTCAGTCCTTCCTAGAGCCCATCCACAGCGCAGTGGTAAGGGAGAGCCCATTCACAGGGCAGTGGTAAGGGAGAGCTCAACCGCTGCCATCGTCAGAGTCACTCACTTGGACCGCACTGCGGCAGCAACAGTGATACCTTATCATATATCTCGGCCGCTGACATGGGTGTCTTTGACTTGACAGTGAGAGAGAATGATTGTGTGTTTGTAAATGTAGCACACGTTATTCTGGACCTGGGCTACGGGCTGTGCATGTGTGCCAGTGTGCCAGTGTGCCAGTGTGCCAGTGTGCATGTGTGCCAGTGTGCCCAACTCACTTTTGGAGGTCCCTTACGGTCACTTCATTCTCTACTTTCAACAACTAAACTCGAAGAATATTCCTTGCTCTCAAACGTCTCTCATGGTACTGTGGTAACAAGTACCGCTTTAGAATAGATGTGGGTACCACAGGGAGCCTACAAGGACCTCCCGCATGTTTGCCTTAAGGGATCCATTTTTAGTCTTCTTCAGAGGATTCTATTGTTCATGACCTGGTCATTGAGGTGAACTTCCTGCTATGACATAGAACTCAGTCTAGGGACAATATGACACTCTCAGCTTCCATTTCAAAAGGTGCACACATTCTTTGTTTCAGCTGATGTTGATAGGTTACAGTGGAGCTAACTGCTTATCACAGAAGCTGAGCGATTACATTCTAATTTTGCAGTACAAAGTTTTCACTGCACAGTGTTTTTGGACACGGTACACTACTTCAGCATGAGTCGCTCATTTTCAAATGAATGACATTAGGACTGGAATGAGCTTCAAAACCCTGCGGATGGAGCACAAATGCATTGGAGGTTTACTTTTTTAAGGTTTTAAAGACAGGATAGAAGTTTGGAACAAAGATGCTTGACCACTCTGTTCACCAGACCTCATCTGTTTGGACTATAATGAAAGGGTAAAGGAGGAGAAGGAGGCCTGCTAGACATGCCACAATTTAATATAAGCCCTGGGGGTGTCTGTGAATGATTGCAGTTAATGTAAGGTCCTGGGCGTGTCTGTGAATGATTGCCTGCTAGAATATGGGAGAAGACATTGTCATTCTCAGAGACCTCTGTCAAATCTTCCAGCTGTGTTGAAACCATGATGAAGAAACTTGGATTGATTTTTTTAACAAACCGTTTTGTATCAAACTGGTTTATTACTTTAGTTTACCTAAATAAGGATTTTAAAACATATTCATACGTCTGACTGTGAGATTTTATGTCATCTTGAGAATATGTTATTTAAATGTTATACAATGCCTAAGAATGTGTTATAAAATCCATGTAGGTGCCCGTCAACTGAAGTTTCCACATGTCTTTATTGCCATTTCTATGATATATGTGTGGCAATCAGGATGAACAGGTTGGGCAGAAGGGAAGGGAGGAGAGAAGGAGGGGAGGGAATCAGAAACATGGCAGATGAATTCATACATGCATTAGAATAAGCATGCTAGCATACATGTGACCAATGTAAATGATACATACAAACTTAAAATTGTATATACATGACACAAACAAAATTGACAGTGGATAAGGTGGCGATGGCTTAGGCCGAAACGCGTCTGTGAATAAACTGGTCAAAATAAGCAATGAGACAAGCTTGAGAGTGCGGTTTTTTCTACTTTAAGTTAATAGTCTTTTTCACTCGCACCCTAAATCGCCTTTATTTTGGAAGTAGAGCGCGCCAATCCTTACAAATAAGGTGGGAAGAGAGCATTTAAGTATTGTAGAGCAGCTTAGTGGGTACACAGTGTGCTCATAAGGTTACTATTATGAGGGGAAGTAGAGCAATGAAACAAAACACTATGCAGATGGTGGCAATTATTTTCATTACACTCACCAACTGAGATTTTCAGTTATCATAAATGTAAACATTAATCCTCATTCATCTTCAGTGAAGCACCCTCCCCTTTAATATAGTGACTAACTGGGAGGCAAGAGGCCTGAGCCTTTATATTTTCTCATGTGGTACGCCATACAAAAGTATAGGCTATATTCTAGCCATTCATATTCCATACCATTAATACATAGTCCCAATATTGGCAATTAACATCATTGTTCACAATTCCAAAAACACACTCACAGAATGGAATTGTTTATTTTGAGAGAGCAAAGTAGGCCCATGTAACCTTTTACCGGGCCTTCTTTTTCTCACTGAGCCCCTGTGTGTGCAGGGAGCTGACAGGCTGTATTTAATGCAGTATTGGGACACAACGTTAAACTCCTCTTACATACATTGCAAGTTAGTATGAGACTGCTCCATCTATTGCTCAAGTAAATGTCTAGGACACATTTGTATTCTCTACATGCTGCATGCTGAGATTTCCAACGTAGCTGCTATGGGTTTGAGAAGCAGCAGGGAGTAGGTCAGTATTTCAGCCAACAATGCATCGCACCAAAGTGGTTCAGCCAGGACCTTTATCATTATAGGCATCTTTATTGGACCTTTATCTGAGAAAGTGTGCTGGCACAGTTGGCTAGAGGGCAGTGCTGATTGCAGCCGTCTTCTCTGTCAAATAGGGAGCAGTCTGGTCTTCCAGATGCACAGGCAGACATTATTTTTCTTTTTATATTTTAGGTTTTCTGTAGGGTTCTATAACTCTCAGTTAGTTATACGTCCTTAAAATGCACGGAGGAACTCAACAGAGTCCACACATCAGAGACAGTGATTCACCAGTGAATTATTCAGAAACATCATGTCAACCCCTTGACCTTCCACTCTAGTTGAATATCCTGAATACATTTTGATTTGTGCTGAATACCAGAAGCTCAGTGCAGCTACTTGACAGAGAGGATTTCACGGTTAATACTTTATAGAGCGCCGGTGGGGAAGACAAGTACATGTCATATTTGAACGTGTAGTCATGCATAGACATGCCACTTGGTTTTTAAATCTGCTAGCGTGGCATAGCCATTGTCAGTGATGCTTGCCCCAAGGATACGTTTTGAAATAGCTTTCTTTCAGGTAAAGAAGGCGTTTGTTTACTGCACATATCTGATTTCATTAGTCCTCAACATATCAATACAATATAGAATTATTGCCTTGATGATTTTTGATAAGATGTTATTTAGTGCTTTCTGACCGTGTTTCCTTATGAAGGTTAAATTATTTAGAAGATTAATGTCTATTAAGTGTAGTGTTTTGAAAGAACAGTACATCTGAACTAGAAATGCATTTCCACAAGAAAGTGTGAATTCTAGCAGAGGGTTGGTAACCCTTGCCTAGCAAAGGACAGATTGTACAGCCCTTATGCTGATTATTATTATTATTATTATTATTATTATTATTATATAAACATGTGGGCATACAGCACACAGTAGGCTTTATGATTAATAACAGTATTCAAAATGAGTTGACAATCTTCGTCTGTTGTGAGCCATAAGGCACATAACTTAGATCAAGGCAAATTTTATTATCTGTCTGTTGTTCAAGGTCTAAAGTGTTACAATATTCTACCCATCCTCAGTACTATACGTGTAAAGCATGTCAATGATATTACATTACTTTGAAATCCTCACAGTCAATGTCACTGAGTCTGCTGGTACAATGTCACTGAGTCTGCTGGTACAATGTCACTGAGTCTGCTGGTACAATGGGTGAGAATGAAGGTACGGACAAATAATCTTGAGAAAGAGGCTGGGTTTGAATGGAGAGGTACCTGGAGTACCTGATCTTTTGTTGTTGTTTTGCTCCTCATTAGTAGATGAGAAGGCTATCTGGACATTTGATCATATACGTGTGTCACTACTGCTGAGGCTAAACTAGCACAGACATTTTCTAAACAGAAACTTAGAGCTCCACTAATTTATGTTTAAATGTAAATGACCATAATTAGAAGGGAAGAGAGCATATGGTAGCGCTGTAGCTCACTGACTCTGTCAATCAAGCCCTTTTAGCAAAGGAAAACATGCCTCTACAGATGGCTGTGAGAGATATGTGGCTTCATCATCTCACAAAATGCACCACTTCTGGTGTACAGTCACAAAGTGTACAATCAATTTGTCCTGTAGCAGTGCACAAATATAGGAATGGACAAGTGACTTTAGTCAACATTCATGAATATGTCTTGTCTGAATATGTGTAATGTTTGTCAGCTAATGAGTATTGGGTGTATTGACCTTTCAGGGAGATTAACATGTTGTAGGCCATCTATCCCTGATTTAAATTCAGCTGTGCTACATGAACTTTCTTCTCACGTCTCTCTCTCTCTCTCCCTCCCTCTCGCTCATTCTCTCTCTTAGCCTCCCTCTGTTGCTTGCCCAAGCCCCATCATATTTAGAGACGGTTCTTGTGAAGCCGTGTTTGAAAACAGGGTATCCACACAAGAATTACTTGGTGTGGTCATCCACCACACAAAAGCACACAGGTAGATGGCCATTTTAGTATATAAAAACTCTCCTCTGTCAGTTTTTGCGCAATATTTGAGGTAATCCAACCACACTATGGAAGTATCCTGCTAGTCTGACACTGATTCATTCTAATACGCTGTTGTCTTATTTCTTTATCAACATAAAGAGGCGTGCTTAATTTAAGTAATTTCCTCTCTTTTGTTAATGCTGGGGCTTACACAGGGATTCCGCAATGTAACGTTTCAGAGCTTTCAGCCAGGGAGACAGACAGACAAACAGAGAGAAGAAGGGAGAGGAAGTGAGAGTGTCACGGCCGGCGAGGCCAGGGATGGAATGCTTTGGACCCGAAAGCAGAATCCAATACATTTGTTGTGAGAAAAGTTGAAGATACAATACAATACAAGGCGCAGAACTCTGAGGTCAAAACTAGTCCTGTGATTGTTACACTGTGACTGCTTTGTTTTGTGTAACAATCACAGCACTCTTTTTGACCGCAGAGCAGGCAGAATCCACAGAGTGAGGGCAGGCCAGTGGTCAGAACACACTTACTGGGCAACAGGGGCAAAGACAAAAACTCACTAGTCAGGCAGGCCGAGTTCAGGAAGCTACACAGAATCCAAAGGAACGGGCAAAATCATAATCCTGAGATAACAATCAAAAGTCACTTGCAGAAAATCGTACAAAGTGTGAAAACATGACCAAGGCTTTGACACTCAAGGCAAGATAATCTAGCAATAAGTATAGCTCTTGGCTGGGCTTAAATGCTGTAGCTGATGAGGTGCAAACAGGAACGCTGGCGGTAGATACAGCAACCTCTCCAGCAACCTGTCAGTCAGCCAGGAAACCAGGAAGCTCATGGACTAGGGTGGAACACAGAGTGGGCAAACAGGGGACGAGACACAAGCATGACAGGGAGGAAACAAGGACACGGAGGAAACAAGGACTGAGATCAATCAATCAATCAATTCAATTTTATATAGCGCTTCTCTATATACCCGAAGTCGCTTTACAGAGTCCAGAGTCCAGTAGTCATACCGGTGGTGGTAAGCTACCTCAGTAGCCACAGCTGCCCTGGGGCAGACTGACAGAAGCGTGGCTGCCAACCACCACCAACATTCATTCATATTCATACGATGCAATGCATGTCTTTATGATGGTGGGGGAAACCGGAGTACCCGGAGTAAACCCACGTAGGCACGGGGAGAACATGCAAACTCCACACAGAAAGGACCTGGAACGACCTGGAAGCGAACCCAGGGCCTTCTTGCTGTGAGGCGACAGTGCTAACCACTGAGCCACCGTGCTGCCCATCTGTGAGATCTGGAGGTACTGGGCAGGATGGTGACAGAGGGAGAGGGAGACAAACATGAGCCCCACCCCCAGCACACACATACACCATGGGAACAGTGGTGCAGTGCTCTGTAAACACAGCCAGCATCCCCCAGCCCTCACTGACCACTCTCACTGACCACTCTCACTGACCACTCTCACCGCCTTCCTGGAGCTGTACCAGAGTAGACAGGACTGGATCCCTAATTGCTTGCTCCACAGAGAGGCGAGATGTACTCCGTCAAACTGTCAGACTGTGAGAATCATAAGCCTGCACAGCTGCATGAGCCATTCATATATTCATAACAATTGCACCAAAACAAGATATCACTCAATGCACAAGCATTCTAATGGATTGAATATGATTAAATAATGATCCTTTGTGCATTGTGTTCCCTGGTGTTAACGGCAGGAGGTGTTTGATGAAGGTGATTCTGCAGTATTGACACTCTGCACGGGGGGCGGTTTTGTATGAAAGTATTATTGACAGCCCATAGCTATGCTGAGTTATGCCTTATTTAATTTGATTTGATCTTTGCAGATCACTGATACATTTCCATCTTTTGCTGTATGCTTATCTATAAGGAAAGAATGGCCTAAATGTTTTCTCTGTTTACTGGAGGTAATTCTATTCCATGCTGTTTCCCAAAGGATGACAGAGCCCCTCTCTAAATATTCATGGCTCAGGTTTGCAGGCTGCGTGTGAAATACGGCACAGTGCTAACTGTGTATGTATGTTACAGGATGAAAGAGAGAGAGAGAGAGAGGGAGAGAGAGAGAGAAAGAGAGAGAGAAAGAGAGAGAGAGAGGGAGAGAGAGAGAGAGAGAGAGAGAGAGAGTAATGTGAGCTCGCTAGGGTGTTTTAAATGCAGGGCACTCATGGCTGGAAGAATGTTACAGCTCTCTCCCACCATCTGGTCATTTTCACTGTGACTCAGAGCTATCAACTCCTAACACGCTGCAGGCCACACAAACACACACACGCACACACACACGCACACACACACGCGCACGCACACGCACACACACAGACACGCACACACAGACATGCACACGCACACGCACACGCACACGCACACGCACACGCACACACACACGCACACGCACACACACACGCGCACACACACACACGCACACACACACACACACACGCACAGAGAAAGCGAGAGAGACCTCCCTCACAGTCTCACGAACAGTACTTATATCCTGCAGTAGTCAAACACTGTCCATGTTAAATATTCCTTATTACCTTCTCATCTCTTAATTCAAAATTCAAAGGACCGGTTAGGAACTGAATTTAGAAATGTATAGATTATGGATCAGCATTTGTGTTTATTTGTATTTATGGGTGTGTTCAGGTGAATGTTTATTTGTATTTATGGGTGTGTCCAGGTGAATGTGTTTGTGGCTGTGCTCAGGTGAATGTATCTGGCATATAGTACCACCCAAACATTTCGACTCATTTGATGATATTTCTGTTTTTCCATATATTGATTACATTTGGATGTATGACATTTTAAATTAGTTTCTATTTGTTCAAGACATCATGAGACAAGATGATAGGGAGACATATAGCTGTATGTCAACCCTCACACCTTGAATAGCAAAATGACGTTGATTATATGTGGATGGTCAGTAAGGAGCTTAACTTAGAGTAATGGCCATGTCAGATTCAGTTCATAATGGCCTAGTTTGTAGTGTAATGTTCGTTAAAGTAAATATGCAATTTGCTCTTCTTTAATGTAGATCATTTACAGTATATTAGATTTATAGATATTCTATCTCCAATAGAATACCATGTTAGGGTCATTCACCAACTCGCAAAGTTCCTGAATTAGATAAATATCAAGTTTAAACATCAGAGACCAATTAGACTAAGGTTTTGTTCATTTTAAATTGACCAATCAGCTTGTGACACAACCCAGCAAGACCGAGGCAGAGACAAAAAGCAATTAACCAAATCAATACCAGCAGGGAGGGATACCATGTTGGTTACAAGCAGTAGGCATTGCATGACAAGAAATCAATTAAATAACATAATTTCAATTCATGACCATGATGGCCCAGGGCGTCATACAAGGTAGAACTGCCACTGTTCATGACAATCTATAAGATTATAACTGCCACTTTTCCTGACAATCTATAAGATTATAACTGCCACTTTTCATGACAATCTATACGATTGTAACAAACTAGGGAAATCCCTTAGGAGAAACTCATTCATTCTACTTGGGTACAAGCTTTAGGAAAGCCCAAATGTTTCTTGCTCTTTCCTTAGGAGGTGAGATGTTCCTTAGGAGGTGAAGATGTTCCACCAAGATTTACAATATTTGAAGGACATACTATATTCTGAATCACATTTCTTGTCCCACATGTTATGAAACTGAATGCTAGTATTACCAAGTACAGATCGTTTTGTAAACATTACAGTGGGTAATATTTTGGGATACTCTAGGTGCTTCAGACACATCTTCAGACACAATTTTGCACCAGTACATTTACTACACATTGGCTGTCTTGTGGGATAGATAACTAGACAAGAAATTGCATAGTTGTAATGGGGACACATCTTATGTGAATTCTACATTGACACAGACACATTCTCATACCTCAGGTGTAAGAACACACTCCAGAGAACACGCCTCTACTTCCTGTTGAACTCATACCTCAGGTGTAAGAACACACTCCAGAGAACACGCCTCTTCTTCTTCCTCTTGAACTCATACCTCACGTGTAAGAACACTCCACAGAACACGCCTCTACTTCCTGTTGAACTCAACTCATACCTCAGGTGTAAGAACACACTCCAGAGAACACGCCTCTACTTCTTCCTGTTGAACTCAACTCATACCTCAGGTGTAAGAACACACTCCAGAGAACACGCCTCTACTTCTTCCTGTTGAACTCAACTCATACCTCAGGTGTAAGAACACACTCCAGAGAACACGCCTCTACTTCTTCCTGTTGAACTCAACTCATACCTCAGGTGTAACACACTCCAGAGAACACGCCTCTTCTTCCTCTTGAACTCAACTCATCCCTCAGGTGTAAGAACACACTCCAGAGAACACGCCTCTTCTTCCTCTGGAACTCATCCCTCAGGTGTAAGAACACACTCCAGAGAACACGCCTCTTCTTCCTCTTGAACTCATCCCTCAGGTGTAAGAACACACTCCAGAGAACACGCCTCTTCTTCCTCTTGAACTCATCCCTCAGGTGTAAGAACACACTCCAGAGAACACGCCTCTTCTTCCTCTTGAACTCATACCTCAGGTCACGTGTAAGAACACACTCCAGAGAACACGCCTCTTCTTCCTCTTGAACTCATACCTCAGGTGTAAGAACACACTCCAGAGAACACGCCTCTTCTTCCTCTTGAACTCATACCTCAGGTGTAAGAACACACTCCAGAGAACACGCCTCTTCTTCCTCTTGAACTCATACCTCAGGTGTAAGAACACACTCCAGAGAACACGCCTCTTCTTCCTCTTGAACTCATACCTCAGGTGTAAGAACACACACTCCAGAGAACACGCCTCTTCTTCCTCTTGAACTCATACCTCAGGTCACGTGTAAGAACACACTCCAGAGAACACGCCTCTTCTTCCTGTTGAACTCATTTGGCATATGCTGTTCACCGCCATGGGGAGTGGTAAACAAATGTGAGCTTTTGGATGGGTGCTTGAACTATGAGATAGGAATGTATGCCACTGCCTAGCACTCTTTATGGCAACAGTGCTCTGTGCCCATCCTACAGCACAGCAGAGCAGAGCAGAGCCGAGCAGGTGTGGAGAGACAGGCCTAACAGATGGATGAAACAGATAGATGAGCATGGGGGGGGGGGGGAGGGCACTGAGAGGCTGGCAAGATCTCCCATGGGGGAGGCCAAGACAAAAACACATTCAGGCATTGGCTTGCTGAATATATGCGCTACACAGACCCGTTCATAGAGGAAGGGAATAAAGAGAGGGACTGAAGCAAGAGGTGGAGCAGAAAAGAGAAAGGCAAAGAGAAATTGAGAGAGAATGTAAGGGAGAAATGGTAATGAAGAGAAGTGAGGAAGATGAAGAGAGGAAGAGAGTGATAACAAAAGAGGGGAAGACCTGTAGGATGAACCTTGGCCCATGTTGTGCGTTTTATTCTGAAGAATGAGTGCTGAAGCTGAGGTAGCAGCTATCTGTTGTGCTGGGCTTTGTGTTCGGTGTCTCCGCACACAATTGCCTGCATTTGTCTTCATTACCCAGCGAGAGGAGTTGTGCTCTGACAGAGGACCCTGAATGCCACCATCACCAGCCTGCCAGCACACACACACACACACACACACACACACTGTGCAATCAGGCTGATTCGAATAGAAAACGTCCTCTGTAGCCTTGTCTTCATAATAACCAGATTTTTGACACAAAAATACATACTTATGAAACCAACTTATGGAACCTCACTCTGTTCAGCTTAATGAGAGACACTGAACAAAAGTATGGAAAATGTTTGGTCCCATCATTTATGAACTGAAATAGCAATTCATTGTTGAGCATTCATGGCACGTGGCATGGCCCATTGATATATGAAACGTTAGATACTAGAGAGATCATTTTGTGCATTCAGTGATTCAGCCCGACCCATAGGAGATGTGTTCCATGGTCAATGGTTGTATATACTGTATATGCACAATAGTTGGATTGTGTGCTGATGAAAAGTGTATTACCCCCCTGTACAATTGTCAGACTCCACCTCTGGTAAAATTGGGGTCCCCAACCATTTAGCTCTTCAACAGCAACATCAAAAAACAACTTTAATGCAAATTCAAAGAAATTCACTTCATGGTTCGTTAGAGGGGGGTGAATTAATGCGGCTAAGGTTTATGGAAATGTTTTTTTTTTGCATCAAATCACATTTGTGGAGATTTTATTACATATTTCCTTTTAATTTGCCCTGACGACCTCACATTTCGAACACACAGCTTTACACAACTCCTCCCATGGTTAGGAGTGTCCATTTCTAATTTGCATAATACACATGGAAACATTACATTTCTTTTTGCAGATTTTTCATAAAAGCGCTTAAAATATTCAAATGATTTTGAGCTTAACAGCCAATCAAATGAATCCCCTCCCTTTCGTGCTCCTGAAGCAATGCAATGATTGGCTGGATTTTTGTATTGCTCAGTCCGAGCCACTCCGTTTGTTTCCCACTCCCAGTGTCAGGACCAGGGCTGGACGGCCATCTGTCATACTGGGCCAGCGCAGCTTTTGGGCTGTTTTTATTAATTACATTTTTCACTGCAGACTGCAAGCAGAGTGGCCCATTGATTGTTTCTTAACTGACACTGGCAAGACCAATCACATGTTACAAGGCCCTCAAACAGTTGTCTCAGTTTTGAAATATATGAAAAATAGTGTGACAAAATGGATAAGCGAAGCGCAAAAGAAATTGCAGGCAAAACAAGATAGACTCTGCTGCCGAATGTGCCTATTTGACCTTCAGCAGCAGCAACACAAGCCATAGATGATAGTGCACGGTGAGGAGTTAGAAGCTAATTTGAATAACATAAAAAATAGCTAGCAGTTGTTGATGCTTTGTTCATTTATTTATTAGGCTATTGCATGTTAGTGCACTTGTTTCATCTTCTTCTGGGACCTAAAATTGTGTCTGGGACCTGTGTTCATCTCTTTTAACACCTCACACACTGCATTGGTGTGCTCTTTAGAAAATCATCTCTTTTAACACCTCACCCTACGACATTGATGTGCTCTTTACAATATCATCTCTTTTAACACCTCACCCCACTGCATTGGTGTGCTCTTTAGAAAATCATCTCTTTTAACACCTCACCCCACTGCATTGGTGTGCTCTTTAGAAAATCATCTCTTTTAACACCTCACCCTAATACATTGGTGTGCTCTTTAGAAAATCTCAACATGACCACAACAAGCATTCGACTTTATTTAACCTCAGTTCAAGATTCCAATTCGAACCAACAATGGCCCCCCATTTTAAGTCGTCCCCCCAACAATACTTCCAACAAAAACTATTTAATTCCATATCCATTACCAATGTGGTATTATCCTTGACCTACGGTATGTTAATACTTCATTTTCTGTCACCTAATGTCTTGATATTTGAGCTCAATAGCCAATCAAATACACTCCTCTCTTCTGTGCTCATTAAGCAATGTTGTTGATTGATTGACTGTATGAATAGTGTATGGCTCAGTCCAAGCCATTTTGTTTGTTTACCATTTAAAGAGCAAGAAGTGTGCAGGAAGAGTGCATACACGCATGGTCACCTTTAATGCTAACTAGCACAAATGATGTATCTTCCTTGCTCTTGCCTGGAGAGCAAAAGGGCTTTGCATATGTATAAGACATTTGAACACTCACTGTGGTTCACAGTGGTCTTTCCCTGATTGAACTGTCAGTACCTTTCAGTCCCTCCATCTGTCGTGGTAACAGCATATTCAACTCCAATGGAGTTTGACACAGTCTGTTTTGGTGTACAAAGGGTCAACTTAGTTTTTTACATATTTCTTCCATATTATAATTTTTTTCCAACTGCACAACATTTTTACATGTGGAGCAATTTTGGCTCATTTTCTCAAAACTCTATACTCAAAACCACAAACACAAACACAAAACTCTATACTCAAAACCACAAACACAAACTCAAAACTCTATACTCAAAACCACAAACACAAAACTCTATACTCAAAACCACAAACACAAAATGCAAAACATTTTTCTCTCTTTCCACATGTCATCATATGAATAGATCTTTCTACCAACCAACAATACACTAATGTGCTCAACACAAAACACTACTTTGAATATCTTAAGTAGGATTATGCCTCTTGCATTATCAGTTACATTGTAGCCGGTTGTAAAGGGTTGTTACAGTAATATATATCTACTCAAATATATCTATATCAAATATATATGTTTTGTACACAACAGGCACATTTTTTTGAAAACTCTAAACACAAAAAGACAAAAACAAATGTAAAATGTAAGAAAAAAGAAATGAGGCCACATCCTACATCCTATTTTGGTCACATTTTGGTTTACATCACAAGCCATGTTGTCCCTGGCTGAACAGCGGGGAGAGATTCTTCTGGAGTGACAGATCCATCCGGCGGAAGCCCCCACACACGCATCCTCCATTGCCTGGAGAAGAGGCACGCGCGTGGGGGGATGGCAGTCATTCACCTTCCATCGCCATGACAAAAACAAATCTTCAATTGGGTTTAGGGATGGGGAATATGTGGGGAGGTATAGAACAATACATTGTGGGTGGTTGATGAACAGTGCTGCTATGTAAATCCACAGTATAGTCCTTACACACATACTGTACTCATAGTGCTACTCTTTAGCTTTCCCTGAGCCAAGGTCAAATCAGTCTTTCCAGGATTTTGCATTACTTTTTTTTTAAAGATTTTTTGCAATCAAAAAAGACATTTTGCAATGTTTGTCTCTCTTTAAACTCCACTTCCACTCCACATATACTAGAAAAGGGCGTAATATGACCTCCACACAAAGTGAGAGAATGAGCATGGACGGATTATGAAATCAAGGGCCCCTGGGCATGAAAGCTTCCTGGGCCCTCCAAGTCCCGGATACACGCACAGCAAGAAGCAACTCACAGTCCAACCACCCTGTGCTTACATGACATATTTAATACCGGTAGATTGCCTACAGGAATCACACCACATCAGCACATGATGCAGTGCGCTATGTTAATGTATTGCCAACAAATAGCACATTAATGGACAAAATAATAAGACACCTGTATAGCCCATCATACAGGATATACCAGACTAATACCACAGGCAGTAACTGGGTCTGTTCTTCTTGTTGCTCGCTCGACATGCCTTGCCACTGACCCAGCCTGACCTTTCGCAGGCTTGCTTAACTAGTTGGTGTTCTGAGCTGAACAACAGCCCTCAACAGACACGCTAACCGCTTTTCCTTTGTTCGAGACTTTACCATAGCTCCTATTTTAGCCAGGTCCCTTACATTAATGAATCTCTTAGCTCAGGGGACGCTATGGTATTGAAACACAAGCAGATGGTGCGAGAGAGCTTTCAATAATACATGCATGAACACCATCAATATACAATACATTACACCATCCCATACACAATACAGTACAACATGCAATATACAATACAGTACACCATCCAATATACAATACATTACACCATCCAAAATACAATACATTACACCATCCAATATACAATACATTACACCATCCAATATACAATACATTACACCATCAATATACAATACATTACACCATCAATATACAATACAGTACACCGTCCCATACACAATACAGTACACCATCCAATATACAATACATTACACCATCAATATACAATACATTACAACATCAATATACAATACATTACACCATCCAAAATACAATACAGTACACCATCAATATACAATACATTACACCATCAATATACAATACAGTACACCATCCAATATACAATCTACATCTGTAGGATTCGCATGCTTTATTTTGTATGAGGCTACCTCTACACACTGTGTATACAGACTTAATAAATGCAATGGTGCAAAAGTAGGATACTCAAGCAGTTGGCCCACTACTTGAGGCAAGGATCTCTCCAGACAATCATCTCCCTCTCTCAGCAGATTCTGCATACATTGCCCCCAATGCAGAGTTTCCACAGGGGCATTTCTGACATGTTTCATTCACAGTCCCAGTAGTGTCAGACTCTGCGCTCAGACATGTTGACAGCTCCTCTCCGTAAACACCCTCTACATCTCCACAGGCACTGTGATGACAGTACTGCACCTCCCTTCTCCAATCTCTGTTCTACAGCGCGTAACCCAGGAAGTACAGAATTCTCATTCCATCCCCTTGAGCGGCACACAGTCCGGCACCTCCCAGACTCGGTTTAAGACTGTGCTCCACAAGCTCTCCGCAAAGTTTCCAGTCGTTTCTGAATAGCATTATACCTCCCATCTCCTGGAGAATATAGCTTAAGGTCTCACCGTCACCATACACATGCTCCCAGGTTAGAAGGCTGGCATCAGGCTCTTGGGTCCTGCTCTCCGTGGCCGGACGTTTCTTAGGGGCATCGATTATTCCGTCTCCAACCGGTATGGATGATCTGGGCATGCTACTTAGTATTTTTGTTAAATGTGAGTTTCTCTTTTTTATTCAAAAAAATCTCAAAATCCTTTCTATTTTGGCCGAGAGAGGGGGGTGGGGGGTGGAGGGAAGGGGGGCTGACATACACACACACACACACACACACACACATACGAAACATATGTTTTCTCTACACCTCACGACCCCCCACACCGTTTCCTGACAAGATGTGCTGATACACCAGAACAACAACCCTCCACTTGCCTGGTGTGTGTGAACCTATGGCCTAGGGCCATGAATCTCTTATTGGTATGAGTCTGTAATTGGTATGAATATCTGATTGGTATGAATCTCTGATTGGTAAGAATATCTGATTGGTATGAATATCTGATTGGTATGAATCTCTGATTGGTATGAGTCTCTTATTGGTATGAATCTCTGATTGGTATGAGTCTCTAATTGGTATGAATCTCTGATTGGTATGAGTCTCTGATTGGCTACCTTTAATGAATTTACCCCAAAATGTCTTAAAAAACCCTTCACAAAATAACCCTCACACCTTGCAGTACCACAGCTTCCCCACACCAAAGAACTGTCCTTATTCTACATCAGTCAAGTCTGATTACAGGACAGGACTGTTGTTTGGAATTAAGGGGGAAAAGGCTTCATATATCCAAGAGGAACATCATTTGATTCTAGCATGTGTGACACATCCTCAGCTCCACTCCTCCACATATGCGTCCTTGTCCCCTCTTTTGAGTGTAGTTTACTCCTACAGTCTTTTTGAATGCAGTATCCCAGAAGATGGCGGCACACTGGGCTCTGATGATGGCATTACAGGCATGCTCATCATGGATGCAAGAAGATGTGGTTTCCAGTCTGCTGGCTTGTGTTAAAGCTGCTGAATACTGAACAGTCTTCACAGCTCTTGTCTTTATTACCTTCCAGCCATCTCTACCTCTACACACACACACACACACATATTCCCTCCTCTGCAGAACTCTTGTTCTTCTGGAGCACTGCATTTGGAATTCAGGACTGAACACTTAAGTGTGACTGGCATCCAGGCTTCCCATTATAAGATGACTGAGCTATGCTTGTCTGTAATGGGAGGTCTGACTATCTCATATATAAAAGCCAGAGATCTAAAACGCTGCATTAGATTAGGAGTGGATTGGGCACAGGGCTGGATTCTTTCCCCCACTTTTTTGTTGTCGCAATTGACGACTTATTACAGTATGTTATGTTAAATGCTAGGATTAGCTTGTAAAGGCTATAACCTTCATGTCTATTCATTTTAATTTTTTTTCAAAAATCAGCAGAATCTTTTTTCCCTCCAGTATGACAGCAGTGTGATAAAGATTGTCTCTTCTCTTTGTCTAAAGTGCCGCCATCAGTCTAAATGTGACATACGAGTGGAGAATTGAAAGTGCATTGCGTGTCTCAATCTCCACTGTATGCCCCCCCCCTCTCCTAGTGAAGAGTCTGGTGTTTAATGGTGCCTTTCTAAAGGCATTACTGGAACAATTTGCTCCAAGCAGAGACTGATATTGTGGTCATGACCTCCCAGTTCTTTGATGGGTGGTGCTGCTCGCCTCAGAGTAGCTCCCTCCTGCCTGTGAGTCCTGTGCTAGTCAGAATAGCTCCCTCCTGCCTGTGAGTCCTGTGCTAGTCAGACGGGAGCTCCTGAAACCACACAAATGACAACCAAATTACGTCATAAAACAAGCAAGGTCAAAAAGATGAGCCTTGGATACATTTAATACTTTCTCAGTTATGCATGGGTAATGTTTTGGGATATACAGTATGTAGGATCTCAAGCTTCTGCCATCTCATATTGTTAGCACAATGATGCACACACACTGTTCGGTGGCGAACTGTAAATGTGCAAGAGTGAGAAAGAGTGAGAAAGAGATAGTGATAGTGGTTCAGGAGTGGTGTGGAGTCGTTCAGCAATCGGGAGGTTGCTAGTTCGATCTCGACTCCTCCTCACCAAGTGTCCTTGAGCAAGACACTGAAACCCCCGCTCCTGATGTGCAAGTCGGCACCCTAGATAGTAGCCTCTGCCATTGGTGTGTGAATGCTCTATGAGAAGAAAAGCGTTATATAAATGCAGTCCATTTACCATTCAAATAGTAAATTAGACATTTTCCAACCAGTCACCTCATCTCCTCTTTTGGCAGAATCCATACAGTTATAATGAACACTTAGCAATGCTGTTTTATTTCCTAACCTACTTCACTGCTTCCTAAGCACCTTCTATCCATCAATATAGTTTTTGTGTATAGATACGAAAATAGAGACCAACCCAGCATAAATATTTGGAACTTCATCCTGACCTGAATATAATTTGAATTATTTATTTAAATGACAGTAAATTCAAAGCCATTCATTTATTCACATTGGTGATTTATATATGAATGTTTCTTTCCATTATTGAAATTCCTAAGATTAATAATTGGGGTTTTAGAACTTGAGAGTGAAAATCATATAGAAGGCTTATACTATAAGGCTTGCTAGGCCATTTTATCACATTCCAGTTCCAAATGTAATGGGCATCACACGTGTCTGAATAGGATGCCATCCTTTAATGATTTAGATATGTCAATTGTGTTACTAAATAATAAAGGTTACACACTTTACAGGGTAAATATTGCATGGCACATGAAAGTGAGATAAATTTACATTTACATTTAGTCATTTAGCAGACGCTTTTGTCCAAAGCGACGTACAAGGGAGAGAACAGTCAAGCTAAGAGCAATAAAAAGCATGGTGTAACAATAAATACTACTTTACATGAGAATTAGAAAACAACGACCTAGAAAAAAGGAAAAAGAAGTGCAGGAATGTAACTGCTGAAGTGCAAGTTAAGCGCTAGTCAGGTGCCAGTTAGGAAGGGAGGTGCTCTCTGAAGAGTTGGGTCTTCAAATGCTTCTTGAGGGTAGAGAGGGACGCCCCTGCTCTGGTAGTACTAGGCAGTTCGTTCCACCAACGTGGAACTACAAATGAGAATAGTCTGGATTGCCGTGCTTGCACAGACGGCAGTGCCAAATGACGCTCACTAGACGAGCGCAGCCTCCTGGGTGTAACATTTGGCTCTTTGTATCTGTAGTTGAACTGCGATAGGTTCAGCCCTGGGCTCTGTAAAGCGCCTAGAGACTAGTTGATTGTTTTGGCGCTATATAAATGAAATTGAATTGAATTGAATTGAATTGAAAGTATTGTAGTAGACATTAGTGAAGGAGAGGTCCTCCTGCATGTTTGGAGATGCAGTGCTGTTTCAGAGAGCTGGGTTGCCGTGGTTGCCATATATTTGATGCCACAGATATCTCGTCTCCACTCCACACACAATTACACTGACACAATCACTCCCCCTCCCCCCCCCACACACACACACATAGGAGGGGAATACAACAACATATCTCTTCTTCTACCGACTGGATTTCTCATTGAGAGGCAGCATTATCTGTTGTGTGAATAAAGAAGGCAGTCACCTCAGTCACTGTGTAGATATTCTGTTTATTTTTCAGCTGATGCAATCATTACGATTGGCATAATAGGCCCATTGGTACATCACAGGAGAAATGCTTCCAGCATGCTGAGTTGCATAAACAGTTTTAGATTCCTATCTAAGGGCATTCAATAGGCAACTATTCACTTTTTGTACAACGAAGTAGATTCAAGTAAATACATTTTTATTCACAAAGAATACTAATGTGATTATGGCCTTGATGAAAAGACATGGATATGATTCTGACTCAATTAAAAGGAAATGCTGTTCTGAGTAAGTAGATTTCCTCATGTCAAATTTGAATAATGATCATTACTGCTGCATGGTCCAGGCTGCCAACCAGAGGCGTGCCAAGCATACTGATGACAGAGAGTGTGATGCTGTAGTGTAGTGAGCATACTGATGACAGCGAGTGTGATGCTGTAGTGTAGTGAGCATACTGATGACAGAGAGTGTGATGCTGTAGTGTAGTGAGCATACTGATGACAGAGAGTGTGATGCTGTAGTGTAGTGAGCATACTGATGACAGAGAGTGTGATGCTGTAGTGTAGTGAGCATACTGATGACAGAGAGTGTGATGCTGTAGTGTAGTGAGCATACTGATGACAGAGAGTGTGATGCTGTAGTGTAGTGAGCATACTGATGACAGAGAGTGTGATGCTGTAGTGTAGTGAGCATACTGATGACAGAGAGTGTGATGACAGAGAGTGTGATGATGTAGTCCCTATGAGCAAATGCAGAGGGAGGGATGTTTAATCACAGTGTTAGGGTAAGTGAACAGAAAGCATGACATTTTCCCACAAAGCACCCTTTACCAAATTAGGTAGATAAATAATGATTCCATAATACAATATGGCAAGTTGACATTTGTCTGTGTGCTTTATGTTTAAACTGGCAAGTCAGCTGTAGTCAGCAGTAACTTGTTTACCTCAGAGGGTGTGCCGTTTGCAACAGGAGGCGGCAGATGGACTTTGAAGACCTTTATGTCCTTGAGGGTGTAGAGCAGTCTTAATTCACTGTTCATTCCACCAGGAGTCAGCCAATAGCATCTTGACACTCTGTACTTTCTGTTTGCTGCTGGTGGGTGTGCACAATATGTTTTGATCTGTAACCAGTGTAGCCTTTGTTTGATCTGTTACCAGTGTAGCCTTTGTCTCTCTATTGTCCCCTCCCCCCTGCTGCCATGTTTTGTGTCTGTGATTTTACTCCACCAAGAGTGTGTTCTGTGATTTTACTCCACCAAGAGAGTGTGTTCTGAGCTCTTCCCTTGGGCTTGTGTGTCACAGGACTGAGGAGGGCGGTGATGTTTGCCCGTCCCTAGACGCTTGTCCTTGGGGGAGCCTGGACTCTGATAACAGCAGTAGGACACAGACAGACCGACAGACAGACAGACAGACACCACAGACCTGCCATGACCAGCAGTAAGTACCACTCTGCTCTTGTGAGATGCTGCGTAACACACTGAGTACAGCATTCATAGTCCCATAACACACTGCCCTAACACACTGAGTACAGCGTTGATATCAATGTCCCGTAACACACTGAGTACAGCGTTGATATCAATATCCCGTAACGCACTGAGTAGTACAGCATTCATAGTGTCAATGTCCCGTAACACACTGAGAACAGCGTTGATAGTGTCAATGTCCCGTAACACACTGAGAACAGCATTCATAGCGGCAATGTCCCGTAACGCACTGCCGTAACACACTGAGTACAACGTTGATAGTGTCAATGTCCCGTAACACACTGAGAACAGCATTCATAGTGTCAATGTCCCGTAACGCACTGAGAAGTATAATGATAAATGATGTAATGATGATGATGGATAGAATTGTTATTGTGATAGTGTCCCGTAACACACTGAGAACAGCGTTCATATCAATGTCCCGTAACGCACTGCCGTAACACACTGAGTACAGCATTCATAGTGTCAATATCCCGTAACACACTGAGTACAGCATTCATAGTGTCAATATCCCGTAACACACTGAGTACAGCATTCATAGTGTCAATATCCCGTAACACACTGAGTACAGCGTTGATATCAATGTCCCGTAACACACTACAGCGTTGATATCAATGTCCCGTAGCACACTGAAAAGTATAATGATAAATGATGTAATGATGATGATAGATATAATTGTGCACACATTCACATGTGATTAAACTCTGAGCGAAACTGTTTACTATACTGACAATGTAAAATCAGACTAGTTGGAGATTTCATGATCATAATAATGAAATAAGCATCTTTGTTTTTGGTGTCATGTTCTGATTAATATCTGCTGTGTACATGTGATAAACACTGTTTTTCCTCTCATTCTGACCAGAAGCCCAGGCTATGCACTCTGTAACTCTGTGTCTGGGTCTGAAACCCAGCCAAAGCTGCCACATGGCCAACTATATCGTCCAAGAACACCAGTTTTTATCTTTTATCAGGGCCAACTGTGCTCATTACATCATTTATCATTCTACTTATCAGTATGCATTTTAGGTAGTTAACTCGCAAGTTTTAGACCAGGATTACTTACCGCTGCTTTAAGTATATTTTTGTCAGTTTTGTCCTACTAACCTTGTAAACAGATTTGGCTCTGCACTTGACCATTGCTGCGTCTCGTCCTCATCTCCCAACATCTCTGCAGCTGCTCGGCCTCCTTGGACCCCTGCTGCTTTTGTTTCCGACTATTAGTATTATTCTCCGCTAAAGGTGTTTGTGCAGCACAAACCGTAAGGCCAAAATGGGGCAAACTCAATCTCACCTGCTACTCTGTCACAAGAAAGGACAGTCATTGGCCTCAAAGTGGCGCTATAAGGCGAAGACTGACATTTTGCCTCCTATCTCTACAACAGTTTGGCGTAGAATGACAATTCCTGCGGGGGCATCCACATCTATGCTGGATGGTCTTGCGCTCTAAAGCTGTGGCGTTTTCCCTCCATTGGCCAAAACATCCAAAGTGAAAGTAAAACTAACTACTCACACACACACACACTGTGTGCCCGATTCTCACCACGGGTGGTATGCATCAACTCCTCAGCGCCTCAGTCCTATTACATTTGATAGTACAGGTCTCTGTGTGATTTACAGAATGCTTTTGTGTGATCTTAGTGTCATCTCCACCCTACCCCCCACAGTTGCAGATGGGATTGGACACTTAGGGGCAGAGCAAAGGCACCACACTGTCCCTGTAGCAGATCCCGGAGCCTGGGCCACAGCCATGAGCAACCTGGGCATTGTACCCATGGGCCTAACTGGACAGCAGCTAGTATCAGGTAAGCCTCATTCTCTCTCAGAGCAGAGAGCCTTCTTCAATGTACAGCTCCTCTCTCTCATGCCAAGACTCCTGCAGGCACTGATAGTGCAGCTCAGACAGGAACAGTCAAGCTCTCGGCAAAGGAAGGAGATTCTGATGATATTAGAACTAGGGATTGGTGGATGGGAATAACCAGGGCCTTCAGTGGAGGGTGGCTTTGAAGTCAAAGCTTATAGAAACATTACATTGCATCACAGTTTACTGTTCTCTTGTGTTTCTGTTATTCCGCCTTAAACATGAACATGTCGATGCATTTTGGTGACATGCAAATTATATTTTTTTAAACAGAAACATGTTACAAATGAAACCCACTATTTTGCTGGTCAGCTCATGAGTGCAGGCGGGGAGTTTTTGTAATTTATGCCCCCAATTAGATGACAAAAAAAACTGTCTAAGTTGAATTAGAAAGAACATACAATGTAATCTTCCCGATGACTAGGGGAGTCATTGTGGTTTCAATGGGAAACTAATGACCTAACGTGTGCTCATATTGACTATAATGGCTGGCTTGCAGGCTACAGAGCAGGCCAACTCACTAGCTGACAAACAAGCAGAACTAACTTAAGACAGAAAGACAAATGAGACGATATTAAATAAGAAATGTAGTTAATAAGAAAAAAGATAGAACAACAGGGGAGCAAAGCTAAAGAGAAAACACAGGAGATTATGTGTGTGTGTTTGAGAGAGAGAGAGAGCGAGAGAGAGAGAGAGAGAGAGAGAGAGAATGTCAAGCCAAATGTGAATCCTATTATAATTGCCACTATGTCAAAGAAGCTATGGCGGATTGAGGTAAATTAGAGTCAGATTAAAATGTTTGAATAGATTTTAAGTCATGCATAATAATGGGACTGTTAGAAGATGGGATGACTTTCATGTATTCTGGATTGTATACTTGCCATTTTATGCTGGGGATGATTTACAAAATATTGACTGAATATTAAAAGATATTAAAACCGTTATAACCAGATTGATGTAGTTTTACTCACACACAGACACACACACACACACACACACACACACACACACACACACACACACACACACACACACACACACACACACACACACACACACACACACACACACACACACACACACACAAGCACTGATATACACAGCCTAGAGAATAATTTTCCAAAGCAAAGTTACAAGGCAGGTATTGAGATTTCACTGGGCAGTGTGGCCATGACTGCACCTCTTTGGTTTGACTCTGGAAATGTCAAAACATAAACAAATCTGACATCTTCTTTCATGAAATACTATGGTTTAAAATCATTTAGAATACTCTATATATACAGAGTATTGTAGCCACGTTTTTATTTGCAGATGCATGTTTTGCCCAAATGGCTGTAAGATGGTAAATTGTGTTTATTTTCATAGAACCCATTTGCATTTTGTTTGTAAGTCATGTTTAAGAATGTATTATCCTCAGGGATTTGCACAGCACCACAGCAAACACATTACATTCTAAATATAGCGGATATCCAGGCCACTGGAGTTTCTGTTGTCAAAATGGTATTGTGAGATTTAATACATGAACACACAGGCAGATTCTTTTGTTCAGAGTTTATGTAAGCTCACAATGACATGATGAATGGATTTAGAGGACATTTGGGGTGAGCATTAAATAAAGGCCTATGCCACATCATGAACCCAGTCTAAATGACCTACTCATCTAACAATGTAGTGTGTCTTCTCAGTTCTACTTCTAATTTGGTAGCTGTTCAGAGTCAACTGTTAATTCCACTTATTGTGATTTCCACACTGATAATGTGATTAGTCTCCCGTGGTTAAGTAAGTAGCAGAGAAACTAGTGTCAATAATGTGGAAACATTTGAACACTATTCCAGGGAGGAACACAGACTTTTACAGATGGGTGTGAACAGTTCATTAATTGTGGAAAATAATATTTTCCGATCATCCAAGTCAATACTATTAATGGCATTAATCTGATTCTATTTTATTTGAGGACATTGGTATATTCCAGCTGTAGATCCTTACCATTTGTCTGTGAACATGAGGAAAAGTGAGACTGGGATTTATATTTCACAGTAGAAATATAGGTGCTGATTGTTTCTCAAATTAAAACAATCATGGAAACAAACTCAAAATACAAAGGATATCACTGTACCCTGTTGATGTTGTGAATCAAAATACAAAGGATATCACTGTACCCTGTTGATGTTGTGAATCAAAATACAAAGGATATCACTGTACCCTGTTGATGTTGTGAATCAAAATACAAAAGGATATCACTGTATCCTGTTGATGTTGTGAATCAAAATACAAAGGATATCACTGTACCCTGTTGAGGTTGTGAATGATTTTCAATCTGAACCATCTTCTCATTCTCACTACTCATTTGATTACTTCTGCTTAGAAAGGTGCAAAACAGCACCACACAAACAATACACAATGTACAGTACAACTAACTCCATCTGGTGGGATAGCTAATTAATTTGAAATGAACATGAACATTCATGGGTCTTGGCTGACATTCCAGACTTTAAACCACAGCTCACAGGTCACAAGTCCCCATCCAATTTGATTGGGCTTGAAAGAATGGATGAGTGTAATGAAATCGTGATAGAAGTTGTGTTCTAATCTGTGGCAGATTTCTCTTCAGTTTCTTTCAGTGTTTTAAAGTTGCAGTGGTCATCCCACCATATCTCTTTTTCTTTCTTTCTTTCTTTCTTTCTTTCTCGTCCTCCACCCAATCTCTCTATGCTATGCAGCTCCCTTCATGTATCTCTGTAGGGTTCATGAGTTCACCACAGAAGCTTTAATCTGTCTTTGTGATTCTCAGACTCCATCTGTATCCAGGGGTTTGATCCCACCCTAGGCATCATCACCCCTATAAACCCTATGATGGCAGGGATAAGCCTGGTTCCTCCTCCACCGGTGCCTCCAGAACTTCCAATAATCAAAGAGATCATCCACTGCAAGAGCTGCACTCTCTTCCCACAGAACCCTAGTAAGACCTGACGCATGTTGTACATGTATCTGCTAACGCAGACTTCACACTGTTGAGAATTATACAATGTGTGCAATGGACAATGGACAATGACCTGTCATGTAATAAAAACCTTCCTGCTTAGCTCTGTATCTGTGTACCGGCAAAGTCAATAGAAGATAATCCCCCTACCAATGTCAAGATAGTCCTGTATATTGTATTCAATTACCACGACAGCATGCAGTTATAAATCTACACATAAATAATAGTATAGTATAGAGAATATTTGAAAGAAGACCTATTATGCTTTTCTGGATGTACCCTTTCCTTTAGTGTGTTATATAGCTTTGGGGGCATGTCAATGGACTGCACAGTTACAACCCCAGAGCACAAGCCATAGGGAGTAACTCTGAATAGAGATATACAGAGGCAGAAACATATCGTGTGTTTAGAATATTGAAGCATGTAAATCTATTCTAAATGATGAAATGAACATTGAGCATAATATGTCCTCTTTAAATGTGCAAGCTTAGACTGTGAGAAATAATAGTGAGAGCATATTTATGTAGATTCCATGATCCACATGAATATAAATGGGACAAGAACTTTCAGTGCTAGACATACAACATTTGTCCAGCTGTGAGTACCATAATTGCAATTCCAGGTTTGGACTGTTTAAATATCCTTTTTCTCATTCAAATCATTAAAGAATTTGTACCTTCTCAAAGGACTGTGATGGAAATGGGAAAGGACATTTGGGCAGTGATTGGAATGAGCCATTAGACTGCCTGCTTCCTCTCTGTCTCATTCACTCAGCTCACGGTCACCCAATGTGACCAGTAGACAGTGCCCATTACAATCTGTCTGATGCACAACATGATAAGCAGATGGGTCATTATGTCAGGAAGGGCTGCATTCGATTGTCCATTATTATGATCTAATCTCTCCTACATAGAACTAAAACTATTTTAGGCTAAATTACAAGGTTAAAATCTCTCCTCTCATATGATTGCTGCAGATTTGCCCCCACCATCCACCCGAGAAAGACCTCCTGGCTGTAAAACTGTGTTTGTCGGAGGACTTCCAGAGAACGCCAGTGAAGAAATGATTCGGGAGGTTTTTGACCAGTGTGGTGAGATTGTGGCTATCCGAAAGAGCAAAAAGAACTTCTGTCACATCCGCTACAGTGAGGAGTTCATGGTGGACAAAGCACTTTATCTATCTGGTGAGCTAAATGTTTTATTTATCTATCTGGTGAGCTAAATGTTTCGATAACTCTTGGAATGCCTCTGCCACATCAAGTGGAGTTCCTAAGTGGCATTCTATGTAAAGTGAATGGGATGTCTGCATCAAGCTTTGGCATTGTTACGACGCTGCATGCCTGTATATGTAACTGTTCCTTATCTCAACTCTATCTGTGAAATCGGCTTATGGTGTGTGTACTCTTGCATGCCAAGACAGATTAATGATCTACCAAAAAATAAATCCTGTATATTTCATGGACATATTCCAAAACTATGTGAACTAACAGATTAGTCTGACTTAAGTGTTGTGTAAGCATTTTATTTTAAAACACAGACTTTACCAGAAATGGATCTAACTGTGGTTCTTTAAAGCAGTATGTTTGTCTATGATTCCCTTCAGGATATAGAATCCGTATTGGCTCAAGCACAGACAAGAAGGACTCTGGCCGCATACATGTTGACTTTGCTCAGGCGCGCGATGACCTATACGAATGGGAATGTAATCAGAGGTCGCTGGCACGTGAAGAGAGACATAGGCGCAAAATCCAGGAGGATCGCCTAAGACCTCCCTCTCCCCCTCCCATCATGCACTACTCTGAGCACGAGGCAGTCATATTGTCAGAGAGTTTAAAGGGTATGTTCTAATCACCCTACACATTAAGGGCCATCAAATCACAATTTTGCAAAATGCTGATTCATTCCATGCATCACGTAGAAGACATTTCTTGGCAATATCGAGAAACAAAGTGTGTAAAATGCACAATAACATGGGGTAACACCGCTTATTGTTCAGGTCAACTTCATACAGCCAGGAGCATTTTCTATTTTTGAAAACAAAAACAACTTGCCCTATTTTATTTTGTTTGTGAAATGATGAAGTAAGTCATTTTTAAGCAGTTGTTAGCTCTGATCTTCTCAAGCACTGGATGTTAAAAGGCAAGGCACTTTGCCTCTCACCATAGAGTGATATAAACAATTAGTGTACATGGGAAAAGTCTCAACTGCATTCTTTCCAACTTCATATAACTATTCAGACATAAACATCAGTGTAAAAACTCACAGATCATTCTCCAAGTGGGATCTCATGAAGGGCATTCTAATTCTAATTCATCTATGGCTGCACTGATTGACACATTTGAGCTATTAGTCATGTATTAACTTACTTCAAATGTACAGTACCAGTCAAAAGTTTGGACACACCTTTAATTTTTCATTACTTTTATTATTTTCTACATTGTAGATTAATACTGAAGACATTTTAACTACGAAAGAACACATATGGAATGATGTACTAAACAAAAAATCTACCATGTAGAAAATAATAAAAGTAAAGAAAACACTTCTCAAAAAATGAGAAGGTGTGTCCAAACTTTTGACTGGTACTGTATGTCAAATATTTCATTCTTCAGTACTGTGATACCACTTTTGTAAAACATGCATCTATTAAATCTAAGTCTTTTTATTTTTCAAGAGGACAACAATTTCAGTGATGCCACAGCTGTGCTTTTCACATGGGTTGACCGCGGTGAGGTGAACCGGCGCACCGCCAACCAGTTTTACTCCATGATCCAGTCAGCTAACAGCCACGTGCGGCGCCTCATGAGTGAGAAGGCTCAACACGAGGAGGAGTTGGAGCAGGCCAAGGAGCACTTCAAGAACACGCTGCTGGCCATCCTCACACAATGTAAGACCCAGACACCAGCACTCCCTTCACACACGCTAGAACTTCAGTAGCTACCATGTGATTTGGTGCTGCTGTTGCCACGACAACGACTGAGAAGAGTGACTTCAAGATCCGTATTTAGAAACTGACCTGCTGTTTTGCTTTTCAGTAATATCTTGTAAGACACATCCTCAGACACATGTATTACGTCAAATTTCCCCAGACAATCTCAAAACCTACACACTTTACATGGTATTTAGACTATTTGAATGCACATCACTCCACAAAATACACAACACTTGAAATGTTGCAGTGAATGCAATGAGACTAGCTCTATAGGACATTGCAAGTGGCCAGGCAAAGCCTGAGGGTAAGTACAGTGCAATTGGAGTGAGTATGACTGCATACAGGAGTGGAACATCTCAAGTCAGTTTGCAGGTAGGCCACCAAGTGATCATGCGTCTGCCAGGCCTTTTCTTGTACCATGGGTTTGTTTTGGTCAGCTGTACGACAGCAGCGGATTTGTTTCAGCCACAGAATGATGTGAATATTTGATGTTATTATACATTTGGACAGCCAGGCATTGCCTTCACTTGAATACAATTTCAGTGGGTGGTCTGGAGACAATTCATTGGTGTCTCATTGGGTGATAGTGGCATAAGCAATGAGTGTTGTCCAGACAAATCAGCACTGCTGATCTTCAAAACATAAATCTTTTTTAAATTCTCACCCAAACTGACCCCTTTTAACCTGGAGAAAATCTGGGACCTCAAACTCCACAAACTTCCACACTAGATCCCAGTGACCACTAAGCTTTTATGCTATAACAATGCCAGGCTAATATAGAAAAGGACATCTTGTAAATATTGAATGATAAGAGAGGTGAATGGACACATAAAATCTCCACTTGCAGATTTAATTATACTTAATTCAAATTTTTGAAGAGCTGACCACAGCAAGTAAAATGGGAAAGTTCGGGCAGGTCATAGACAGACACATTTGGTTCATATTTGATACTTAGACCAGAACACTAAAAACTGCACTGTTGAGTTTCAAACGTTGTCACAGCAGAACAATACTTGTGAGCCAACATGGTGGAAAGGTTATCGACGATATTCCAGGTTACAAATATTAAATATTCAAATTCAATTTGGGTTGCGCTTCTTTTTTGACACAACATTAGTGGCATTTGTGCATTGAATAAATACCATGAATAAATAAAGATTCAGATTTATAATATTATAAAAATAACTTGTAAATACCTGAAGTGAAACTGCAGGCAACTGTATAACCTTTCTAATCACTGTGCAATGTTACCTCAGTCCTGAAGAAAGTATATCATCAGGCAATGCACTGAGAGTCCACTGGAGCAGAGTGGCACCAGGATCCCCAGCCATGAAACCTTTAAAGTTGGGGTCCTGGTGTCTCTCCCTCCAGCTGGTAGTGGTGCGGAGCTCTACATAAACAGCTTGTCTTGTCTGACTTCCTTATCCACCGAAGTTGAGCAGATTGCGGCTGTTTTCACTGCTGCCTCGCGACAAAAGGCATGGGACCATTTCTCAAAAGCACAGCGCAAGAACATAGACATTTGGCGCAAGCAATGTGAGGTTGGTACTTTTTGTTCCCTTATTATAGTCATGCTGACATCTGTACAGGCTTGAGATAATAGATGTTGATATGAAAGTGTTTGTGGTTGCCTATTCTTATCGTGGCCAACCAAATAGATGTATGATGAGTGAAAATACTAATGTTAATTTACTGCTGAATATTAATATTACTCATCAAATATGTCACAGGATTCTTTAAAGAAACGTGTGGGTCTGGTGCATAGACATATATATATATATATATATATATATATGTCTATGGTCTGGTGGGTGACATGATCTGACCCCTTTCATCCAGCTGTAAAACACCACATGCAGTGTGTTCTCTCCCCCAGATTTAGAATAATGAGTATGTATGCATGTCATTTATGTGTTTGATATAGTATACAAATGCATCCATCCTATTCCCCTCAAATGATAAAGAGAATTCCCAAGCATGTATCTGAAAGCGATGTAAAGGATGTGTGTCTGTGAGGATCCAAGGTCAGGGAACTCTGTGCTCTTTCATTTGGGACAGTCAAGTCAATGAAAGGCCTCATTCCATTTCAGAGTCCATTACAACCACAGGTAAGATTTTCAGTTTGGATTCAACATTTTTAGCAGGTCAAAATCATTACAGTCACTAAATAAACACATTGTATAAATAAATACATTGTATTTATTTATGTATTGTATTCATGAGCCGGTTAAAGAAAACCAGCACATTTCTCTAAACTCTAAAAGTGATGGAAGTCCATCATGAGGTCCCAGCAGCGATGTGTTCAGTGATTTATCACTGGAGTTGAAGCTGCCGCAATAGCAACACTCCAGCCAGGGGTGTTAGGGGTAGGGTGGGATTGCACCATGTTCAGATGCTCAAATGAAAATACTGGATCCTACACGCACGCATGCACGCACACACACACACACACACACGCACGCACGCACACAAATTCAGCACTGCACAAACACACACGCACGCACACACACACACAAATTCAGCACTGCACAAACACGCACGCACACACGCACATTCTTGCTTTGCTCTAGCACAAGTACTGTGGCTATCTTCTCTCTGTCCCTCTCTTTCTCAACCAGCATTTGTCTCGTCACCAAGCTATTGTTTTGTTAAACAGTACAAGATTATTTGAGCTCATCCTTTATTGACTAAGACAGCATTGATAGGGATGTGTGTAATGTTCAAATTTGCCACAGAACATTTGAATGCTAAAAGACATTTTTAGAAGATTTTTAAAAAAAGATAATTTACACAATGCCCAAAGTTTGCAGTTCTTAGTTCTCAGACATAACTGGTATAAGTTAATTTCAAAAGTGACTTTTAAATGATTCATAAAGGTCATTCATAACCACAGCCACATATTCCATACGTATACCTCATACCAAATACTTTGGCAACTTTTCTGTTTAATTTAGGAGTTGCGGAATGCTCACAGTGAAGAAATTATGGGAATACGGCGAGAGGAAGAAATGGAGATGTCTGATGACGACTCGGAGGAGAACCCCTCCAAGAAATTACGCACCGAAGACATGGGTAACACATCTGTAACACATCTGTTCATCATACATATGTTCCTGTAGTGTATACAGTGTCAGTAATCCCACAGTAGCAGGCAGATTTCCTTTACACATTGGATTACAGCTAAAGTTTGAAGTGAGGTGTCAACATGATTCAACATTTAGGTGTTTTGTATGTCTGCCACCACAAATTAGGGACTGACTTTGCTTCAACAAACCATAGCAAAGGAAGAATCCCTGGGACTGCAAGCTCAAATACAATTCACAACACAGCATGTAGGCTCTCTCTTTTAAGAGAACATTTTAGATGTCAAGTAAGAGATAATGGACCCGGTGTGCCACGGTGATGATACGGCCTCAGGACTAAGTGGAGTGTTCTAATTAATTGATGCTTTACACTGAGAGTGCAGAGTAGAATGCATTACACAGTTATTCAATTTCATTTAGTTAAATGACTGTTCTTGTTTTTACTAATTACTGCAACAATTGGGTAATTGTGTATGTTATGTGGCAATTTTGACAGACTTCCCAATATACAGGTGTAATTGGGCCTCTCAGTACACAGGTTATACTGTTGCTGTAAGCCAAGACTGGGAGTGAGGTTTAGGGGGAGTGAATGTGGAAGGGCAAGGTCTTCAGGTTTTAGTCCAGAGTGGGTCTATGCTTGTCTTAACACAGATTACATATAGGTGTACATGTTGTGCATGTGTCTGCAAATGTTTGCATATGTTTGTGTGTGTGTATGAGTGAGTACTGTATGTATTTTGTGTTACATAATTTAGTTTGCTCACATGGTATTTTCAGGTGTTATGTTTTGTATTATATAAATGCTCCTAGACCTGCAAAGATGATGTCATTCTGACGGCATGATGACAAGGCAGATTAGGGATTGCTATTGAAATATATGCAGTTAATGCTAGGATAACCACGTCAATACGGATGGGTCAAACAGGACATCAATCAAGGGTGTGTCATTGACCTCGTGTCCTCTTAATGACGCCTGCCATAACGAGGCCTGCCATAATTCCAAACTGTGTTTGTGCAGAGGAAACAGATACTTGGTTCAGGATGAGTGAGACAGGCAATGGAACACATGTAGGATCAGGATGTGAGACAGGCAATGGAACACATGTAGGATCAGGATGTGAGACAGGCAATGGAACACATGTAGGATCAGGATGTGAGACAGGCAATGGAACACATTTAGGATCAGCTAACATAATGTGGCATGGGAACCCAGGGGTGATATGGGCCTCTGTCAGACTATACATCTGATTAAAAATCAGCCATTTCCAGGGCTTTTCTTTCAAAAACTCTAATTTCTCAGTGATTCCAAACCTTGGAACAGTGGTGTATATCCTATGTATATTAAAGAACAGCAAACAGACATGCCTTAACCATGAGACGGACGACTTTTATTGAGAGAAGAGAAGTGATTCTTTGAGGTTTTACAAACATAAAAATGTAATTGAGTTCAATCCTATAAGGTTATGGGAAAATAATAATCTCATGACAGGCATGTCAATGTATTTGCTGCCAAAGTTAAAGCTAGATGTGATGAGATAGATGTGTGGAGAGATAGATGTGTGATGAGATAGATGTGAGGAGATTCCGGAAAGATCAGGTATCAAAATGTGACATCATGCCTGGGCCTAAAGTATGATGAAGTGAGTTTGATGCAATAAAAAAGATATTATATTTGTGTGATCATTTTAGTCATGCAGCACTGAAGGAGATATTGCTATTATGGTTATAGCCTTCAGAATGACATCATTGGTGGTGCAGACATATCATGTGTAGCTAAGTTACACACTGTAGCATACATAAGCTAAGTTACACACTGTAGCATACATAAGCTAAGTTACACACTGTAGCATACATAAGCTAAGTTACACACTGTAGCATACATAAGCTAAGTTACACACTGTAGCATACATAAGCTAAGTTACACACTGTAGCATACATAAGCTAAGTTACACACTGTGGCATACATAAGCTAAGTTACACACTGTAGCATACATAAGCTAAGTTACACACTGTAGCATACATAAGCTAAGTTACACACTGTAGCATACATAAGCTAAGTTACACATTGTTTTTCACAAGGTTTACACTGCAGTGTTTGTGACCTCTCCCTGCTTCTTTCCCTCTTCCCTTGTTCACTGTTTGTCTGTTTACCTGTCTGTCTGTCTGTCTGTCTGTCCGTCTGCCCTCAGCTGTAGCTGCTCTAAAGGAGGAGAACGACAGCCTGCGCTGGCAGCTCGATGCTTATCGGAATGAAGTGGAACTGCTAAAGAAGGAGCAGGGCAAATCCTACCACAACGAGGAAGATCACATGCAAGAGCAGCAGCTTCACTTCCTGCAGCAGACCATGCAGAGCATGCAGCAGGTGCTCCACGCTTCACACTGACTCTTACAGCAGGGATATTAATTCACACACGCAGACAAATCATGCACATACTGTACATACACACAATACATAAAATAACACACCAGGAAGGTAGGACGCCTGTCAAACACACACACACACACACACACTCGAAACACACATATTTCCATGACTACCTAGTCATTAGAGCTCATCCTACAGCTACATCTGCTAGTCATGACCATGTCAGTGACGATGGTGTTGCCTTGATTGTTTTAACCTCAGCAACTGCTCAGTCTGCAAGAGGAGCTGAAGAGTAAGGAGCAGGAGCTGGAGCAAGCCCAGGACGAACATCGATGCCTGGAGGCAGAGGTCCTCACTCTCAGGGAAAAGCTCCTGAACAACATGGACTGTCAAGAGGGAAGCAACACGGAGGGGTCTGAGAAGGTAAATTACTTTGGCAATGACTGATATCTTCTTGACTGTTTGGAAACCTGGTACTAGCCTGCGGAGGCAGGAACGAATTTGTTGGTGTCGGTGAATATCATAATCTGATATACACTATAATATAATATCTTTACTTTTGTGTTAACTTGCATTCCCTGAAATTCCTTTAAACTCCATCTGCCACGTCCCCAAATATTTTCTCCAGATGCTGTTCTAGACTAGTGGGCTGAAACGGTATATTAATTTGTGGGTGTACCCTTCTACTCTTAGTATTAAAACCACTGTAGTTGTATTCTACATGAAAACAGCTTTATGTGATTCGTTCTGAACTTAGAACAGAATTTAAGAACGCTAAATAGCAGTCGTAAATCGGCCAGATTGTTCTTAAGGGCTGAATTTGTGAGAAATCGTTGGTGATTGCGTTCACATCAATTCTACAGACATCCTCGGATTTAAATAATTATAATAATAATACGTACGAGAATATTTGTATCATTAACAATTATGTTTCACATTTATAGTCATGATTCTACGAGGCATCGTGATGTCCTAAGATAAATAAAAGCACTACACGAACACTGCAAATGTAAGTGAATAAATAAATAAGCACTAAACTCAATCGCGTGGATATAGCCATAGTGGAATAGAATGGACACATCTACATTCTGCGACAGTACCTCCACCTCTGCACCGGTGAAGTGAGGTCTGCGTTAACTGACCAGTGCAGCACCAGTGTTTGCTTCCCGCTTTGACATGACTGTCGATTGTGTTGTTTTCGAGTTGCTTTCGCGTGGATTCTGTTGATTCTGACTGCATACGTCACTACAGTTGCGTGCCCTTATATGGAGCTGGCGGGGCGTGTATGTATGCAAATCCAGCTGTACGAGAACGCGCGTTCAATTTAAGAATCCTCATTCGGGGGAGCAGAGCTGAGAACACTTCGGCTGTGTAAGAACCCATTTCCAGGCGTTCATGAATCAGGCGGAGATCTTTTCTTACGTTGGTCTTTCGGAGTTCGGAAGAAGATATTTAAGAAGACACGTAAGAAAATGTTTGAGAATGAGGCCCATTGATCCCAAAGTGCTACATATGCTATTATTTAGCACAAAGTCAGCAACTTAGAGCAGTAAGAATGCCATTATCATATGTTTTGGTTAAATCAAATGTAAACACACAGTTTTCAAAACCTATTTTTAGAGGTGCTAAGATATAAGAAAAGGTGTAGACACAAGTGCTAGCTTTACAGAGGTATTTCAAGTATTTAAAGCACTTTTATGTAGTTTGGTTACTAAACCTCTATGTGTGACTCCAAACTCCAATGTGGAGTGGTTTCTATTTCAAAGTCAGCGGCCTGTATCATGCACATGGGTGTGAGTCACAGGTATGTCCCCACTCCCTACTGTCAAAGGTAGTGTGACCCATCAGTCTGGATGGCATTGGGGCCTCTTTGCCCCCCACACAACCATTTTGTGAGTGTAAATAAGTGTAATTGGAAATCAAATTATAGTGTGTAGAAGATAAGGTTCCTGGAATAATACAATATGAAATAAACAGAAAATGAACAATAAAAGCTGTCAGTCCATAGAATGGGATTTATTATAATGATACTGTGGAAGTGCAGGCTGTGCATCACTTCAGAAAGAAAGAAATGTCTTTACTATTTGACACAAGAGAAATGTAGCACTCCTCTTTACACGACAGCTATTGCAAGACTATGACACACAATGTTGGCTGCTTGTTTACATTCTTGGGCCATGGAACCGCATTTTGCTGGCAATAGAACTCATGTGGTTGTCATTCAAATTCATTGAAATTGTGTTCACTTGTAGTTAAGTATATGAACTAAAAGACGATTTCTTCTACTCACCCTCAGCTAAAACCATTTGTTCTGTATCTTCTTCTCTGAATAGGGAGTCAATGGATGTGCAGACACCCTCTACCACCAGCACTGCGGCAAGAACCGTGAAGTGTTCATCCAAGGCCCTTTGAGATGCGAGAAGGAGGCTCTGTTGCTAGGTAATTGCATAGTATTGTTGTTATCTCCATATTTTGTATATAACATCTCTAGCTATAGGCAGACCAATTTAAAGGTATATTGTACATGCTGGCCACCCACCCTTAAGAGAAGGCACATTCACATTGTAACTGAAGACCATGGATCATGACCACATGCCTGGACCAGTATTTCTGGTAGCCGGTAAATACCAGTTTTTGCTGCGAAGCTGCATTCAAGGCCAACACTATGGCAGACATGTACGATTTGGATCTTATCTATTCATGTTGAATTTAATGGCCCACCCTACATCCAAATGCCCATCCCACGATTACATCCTGGGAACAGTCAAACTGATCGGAGGACGTGGTCATTCTTCATCAACATCAATCAACAGGCTACATTATATTGGTGTTTGGAACATAGATTGGCATTGAAACACTCGCCGGTAAGTTTCCAATTCGTCCGGCAAAAAAATATTATTTCCACACACCAGGTCGGCAAGGTAAAAAACATGGCGGGAACCCTGCCCTAGAGCCTGTTCAGAGACTCGGCCCATGTCTGCTGTTGTGAAGGTGTGCGTGGGTGCTGATGGAAACATAAGCACTCACTATACAGTATGTCTGACATCATGTTGTGTGGATGATGAAGAGGAGGGCCACTGGACTAGAGTTTGGACGGGGGCAGATGAAGTGGAGGGCCACTGGACTAGAGTTTGGACGGGGTAGATGAAGTGGAGGGACACTGGACTAGAGTTTGGACGGGGGCAGATGAAGAGGAGGGCCACTGGACTAGAGTTTGGACGGGGTAGATGAAGTGGAGGGCCACTGGACTAGAGTTTGGACGGGGGCAGATGAAGTGGAGGGCCACTGGACTAGAGTTTGGACGGGGTAGATGAAGTGGAGGGCCACTGGACTAGAGTTTGGACGGGGTAGATGAAGTGGAGGGCCACTGGACTAGAGTTTGGACGGGGTAGATGAAGTGGAGGGCCACTGGACTAGAGCTTGGACGGGGTAGATGAAGCCGAGGGCCACTGGACTAGAGTTTGGACGGGGTAGATGAAGTGGAGGGCCACTGGACTAGAGTTTGGACGGGGTAGATGAAGCCGAGGGCCACTGGACTAGAGTTTGGACGGGGTAGATGAAGCCGAGGGCCACTGGACTAGAGTTTGGACGGGGTAGATGAAGTGGAGGGACACTGAACTAGAGTTTGGACGGGGTAGATGAAATGTGGAGAGATTCATCTCTGCCAGACGCTTCACTAGCCCCCACCTAGCATCGGCCACAGAGGCATCATGCTCATACCAGATCCAACACAACTGATCTCAGTGCAGTACTGACAGTAATATCACCCTGCACAGAACAACAGAAAAGGCCAGGGTAGACATTGAGGTGATTAACTGTAAATTACAAACCGGGGAAATCCCTGGACACTCTTCCCAGCCACTAGCTTTAAGTATCTTCTCTTTCTCTTCCCTTTGTGAGATCTCTTATGAACAGCCTGGCTTGTGTTATTATTAATCCAACCATTTGCATGCCCTGCTGAAAAATGACTGTCATACTTACTGTATTTAGACAGCGGTTGTCACAGGAGATATGAAAAATGAACAGGTTCTTAGCCATGCTAGAATGGAGATCTCAGCCGAGGCTTGCTTGTTTTTCCCCCAGCGGTTGTTTTTTACATTGACATTTACATTTACAAAACCAGAGCAGACATCTTTTGCCTTCCCCCATCTCCAGACATACTGCTCTGTGAAACAAGGCCATGTGGAGGGAACTGAATTAGGTCTCTCTACAACCGGTCGTGTTACACCGTATAAATCAAGGAAGTAAATATTGGCTTTCTACCCTCTCCAGGGACGGCACTATATTCTCTTTCCCCCCCTTCCTACATTACCAATGTGGCTTTTACTGGGCCCCTCCAAAGTAATCAAGTTAAGTGCTGATTTCTGCTTGGAGCAGCAGTTTTATTATTGACCTGGCTGTACTTATTTGTGAGGGTAGCCTTACACCATGCACATAGGAACGCTCAAGCACACACATTGACTGCATCTGTGTGTGTGTCTCTCCCCTCTCTCTTTGCAGGAATTATATCCACTTTCCTCCATGTTCACCCATTTGGAGCCAACATTGAGTACTTGTGGTCATATATCCAGAGCTTGGACACAAAGGCATGTTTTTGGATTATTATGATTTTAGCTATGATGTTATGAGAATATTTTTTGTATAAAATAACAGAAACTCTAGGACTGAATTAGGGTTACAATTTGGCTCGGATTTCATTCTTGAAAGAACACCATATGTAATGATTAAACAGGATTTTGGGCATAGGCTTTTCTTTTATCTAATTGATTTCCTCAGCTCTAAACTCAGCTCTACTCTGCTGACTCATCAGCATGTAAAAGGCCAAGAGCCCAGCTGGTTGGACTCAGAGCCACGGAAGAGAAGCTGGCCCCCTTGACCTCATCCCATTTAGCATAATCACTGACAAATTTGACTGACACTTTGTCAATTCTCAAATCAGTTTTGTGTTGAATTGAAACTACATATGAGTATAAGTGTTTTCTACCCATCACTACACACTTTACACCTACCCTGTAAGGACACAGAGCAGAGTGGTTCACTGACTAGGGATAATCTGTTAGATTACGTGTACTGTCTGTGTTATTGAGTGTGTCCCTCTCTGCTACTATATCTACAGGTCTCTGCAAGGGAGCTTGAGCGCCTAATGTTGCGACTACCAAATATGTTCAAGCAGGAGTTCAGCGGTGTGGGAGCGACATTGGAGAAGCGCTGGAAGTTCTGTGGCTTTGAGTGCCTGAACTCGGCATAACCCCCACAGGCCACTCACATCAAAGGACTAACTGCCCCAGGAAGCGGTGACTGTAGAGCCAGGGGTATATCAATCCTAAACCGGAGTTTGAAGGACCCACAGAAAGTACAAGACGGGGAGGTGTCATCATGGCAGCACTACATGCCAGAGCAGCCACAAACAAAGGCCATTACCCTGTCGGCTGTTGCTTAGACACAAAACCTGCAGCAGAACACGAGGCAGGAGGAGAACGAGCTGCAAGAAATCAGGACAGATTCATTTATTTGACTGCATTTTTTCTGCAGACTTCTGGGCCAGTTATGCAACTCCACTGGCAACTGTATCCTTCAACCAGAGGAGGATATCAATGCATCAATCAAGGGGTTCTTCAATTATAAATACAGTCTGGAAGTTTGGAACTGTGTACAGATGTGAGACAATGACCCTTTTTTTATCCAAATATACAGATGTGCTTTAAAGCTGTTCATTAAGATTCAGATTTTTACATATGCAGTATTGCAGTATATTGTGAAATACTGCCCCTAATGTTGTCCAGGTAGAGGACAACTTCCTTGCCTGAATATTTCAGAGCTTGCCCTGCCGTGGTCTTACATGTTGTGTTGACAGTGTACTTAATCTGATGTTTATTCTAATGTGTTCTAATAGGTTGCTGACAATATCTGTGTAAATTATTTAAAAGAAAAATATTTGAGAATAACGTAAAATAAAGTGTTTTAATCCCAGACATTGCCATTCCACTGGCATTCTTTCCTTTTCAAAGCTTGGTTTCAATTGACAGTCTCTGTTGAAATCCCCCCTCACAGCTTTTTTTTCAGTACAGTGGATCTGACATGTTCATTTTGATCCATATTTGATCTGGAGTTGATAAACATCCAGACAGCATGTGGGGCAGAAGTCTCACGAAGCGTTCAGAATATAACAAATGGTAAATTATTCATAGAGGGGAGGGAACATTCCTTCCAAATATGTGTTGAATATGATTCTTTTGATATTCATGTCAAAAACTATGCCATTTAATTTCGTGAGTGTTAAACCAGATTAATGTGAACAGATCTGTATATATGGCAGAAAGTTATACTGCAATAAAAACAAATAATATTATATGTATGCACTATGTAAGTATAGTATGTGAGAAATGACGGATTATGGAACATTCTTTTCTGCTAGTTTTTCTAGTGTTTACTGAAGCCTCTGCTTTTGAGTTGACAGAAAAAACTCAAATGCTGTGTATTTCTTTTTAACCTTCAAAGGTGGTGCAGTTTTTAAGATGAATATTACAAAAGCTTTTAATGGTCTGAAATCTGTGTAGACTACTGTTCAAACGTTTGGAATCAGAGAAATGTCATTATTTTTTTCTAAACTTAACTTTGTATTATTATTATTATAAATTATTATTATAGCTGAAGAACAGCTATAGACTCCCATGTTCTGCCACCATGTGTTCCGCGTGCAGCTGAAGGAAGCAACCAAAGTCTCCTTCTGTGGGCTACTTGGGGATCTGGAGAAACACCATCTGTGGGTTCAATGGCCAGAAAGAAGGTTTCTTCTTTTCTGTCATTGTTTGGAGAAAATAATGCTGTTCAATGCAAATAATTGCCAAGAAACTGAAGATATCTTACAAAGGTACTGTATGAACTACTCCCTTCACAGAGCTGTGTAACCGTGTTCTTACCAAGATAGAAAGATGTGAGAGAGAGAGAGACAGAGAGCAGGAGCCAAGAGAAGAGTAAAATCAAGAGTAAGAGAAGAGTCAGAGAGAGGCCAGAAAAGGAGAGCAAGGGAGTAAGAGACCAAATGTCTCAAAATGGCGGCTTAAACACAATGATCTCCATTTCCATGAATTTCCATGCCCCACTCCAATAGTATTGTCCTGTGTCTTAAGACCATGCCCCACTCTAATGGTATTGTCCTGTGTCTTAAGACCATGCCCTGGCTCAAGTGACCCCCTGGTTGGCTGTTTGCAGCTGAATAGCACAGAGGTGTCCTGGAGGCTGATACTGTATGTAGAACTAAAGTGAAAACTCTACTCAAATAATACAACTACAGCAGGCATTTCAGGTTGCAATGAAACCATGATCAGACTGCTGCCCATTTTTCTACAATAGAATAAAAGTTGTTGGAATTTCAGAGCATATGGTTCCAGTGTTGCAGGAGCACGTGGCTTTATTTTATAGTGTCACCTTGTGGGTGATGTTTGGAGGCTTATTATCAAACAATGAAATTCAGCAGCAGGGGCCTCATGTACAAACATCAAAGTGTATGTTAAATAAGTGGACATATAAGCATGCGTAAATGCTACGCTATGAAATACATAGCCTAATAATAATGGTAACTTTAACCTTATTACAGGATATTGCCAACGGCAGGGCTAAAAGGGAACCGGTATGTAGAGACAGCATCAATTTTTTAGGCCAATGGTGATGACTAGCTTAGAGTAAGAGCAATTGTTTTCGAACCCTACTGAATTGGAGTCGAATGTTGTTAGGAATCATACTCTGTACGATCCCTTACCAGTCCTTTCCACACTGAGCTTCTTGGCAACAGCGGCATTCCAGAGGGACCTGGCAGATTGGTCAAGACTGTGGCAGTCAGTCATACTTGAGTCATGCAATGGCAGCAATATGGAACCGGATCATCAGACAGGTGTATAAAGGTCCGACATGAAGTGGTTGACTAGGCTAACAGTAAAGCACAATTTGCTGGGAGAGCAAAACATAAAAGGCATTGTCGTAAGTAGAATTTGACGTTGTTAATAGAAAGCACTCTCACTCTGCTTGGAGTCAGCTGGGTAGAGATAGAATAAGGAGGGGGGGCCAGGTGAATGAAACATGGCAGATACATTCGTACACGTATCAAGATAAGCATGCTAGCATACATGTGGTAAATCGACACAATACATACAAACATAACAAATGGTAAACAAATGGTATATACATGATACATACAAAATTGATAGTGGATATGGTGAGGAAAGAGCATTCAAGTATTGTAGAACAGCTAAGTGTGTATACAGTGTGCTCCTAAGGTTACTGTTCCAAGGGTAAGTAGAGCAGTGAGACTGAAGACTATGTTGATGGTGGCAATGATTTACATTGCAGGTAGAGGGCAGCACATATGTCTCTTATAGCGTGACCTTTGCCTGCAAATGATTATGGTTGTGAAAACATTGTTCCTCATCATCATAACCAATAAGTCTCTTTCTTCCCCTCCTACTCTAGACTGTTTCCGCTGTGGGATGCTGCTGTAGTCTCTCCACCCTCCTACTCTAGACTGTCTCCACTGTGGGATGCTGCTGTAGTCTCTCCACCTGATCTACTTGCAGAAACCCTCTGCCTACACCTACCCGTCCCCACCACACTGCCGTGCACTCTGTAAAGCGCCTTGAGACTATTTGATTGTTTTGGCACTATATACATCAAATTTAATTGATTTGATTTGTAACAACCACTACTCACGATGTGACTGCCTATACTTTAACATTTTCAATAGACTAGTCATCACCTGTGCTTTGTGCTGAGAAGAAGCAAAAATTAGAACGAAGTTCTGTAAGACAGTGGAGAGACTACGACCCATGACAAGAATTTATAATGATGTTAATCTGTTCTTACAGTTTTAAAAACTCAACTTCAAGATTTCAATCTTTAGTCTATTTAGCCTTTGCGTGACAGCCACAATGGCATTTTACAGTTTTAAAAACTCAACTTTAAGATTTAAATCTTTAGTCTCTTCAGCCTTTGCGTGACAGCCCCAATGGCATTTTACAGTTTTAAAAACTCAACTTTAAGATTTCAATCTTTAGTCTCTTCAGCCTTTGGCCATGTTCTTGCCGGGTGTTGGATTCATCTCTGAACACAAACAAACATCCTTGTGGACAAAATCAAACATCCTTGTGGACACAAACTCTTCGCTCACTATGTGTAGCAGCGTATAACAGGGGTGGAGCTAGGAGTTCAAAACATTCAGGGTTTAGCCAAGACCTGTAGGAAGATCCGGTGCATCATTATTGCATATTTATAAGGATGTAAAGGAACCCCTAAATGCGTACTGAGATTTGCAAATATTTGTAAATATGACACTCTAAATATGTAATGAGATTTGAAAGTGTATAGAGATTTGTATATGTGTAGCCAAATCTGTAAATGCACAGACCTGAGGAAATGTGGGTTGGCACAACTCAGAAGTAGAGACAGTTCACTGGAGAGGAAAAGAGAAGAAACACTCTCTTTCCTTCCCTTCTTCTCTATCTATCTTTCTAAATTTCATTCTCTCTGCTTTTCTTTATCACCTTCTCCATCTCAACTGCCCTCACAGGGCTTTGCTTCTCGTTCCCTTCCCCCTCTCTTCTCTCTGCACATCCATTAATGTGTTTTTACAGAGAAAGATATACCACTGTCTATCTATTTCATTAACTCTTTATAATCTTTATGTCCTTATCACCTTCCCAGTCACAAACTCCATACTGTCTCTGTCTTTCTCTCTCTCTTTAAATCTATCAGTATTTACACCCCTCTCTCCCCTCTTTCTTTTTGCCTTCCTTCTCCTTTGTCTGTCTCTCTCTCTTGTATGCATTCAACTGCGATAAATGATCCAAAACATAAAGTCCTGTTTTTCTGTTTCTCCAAAGTTTAAGAATGTGCCTCTTTACTTAACAGGGTTGTCTTATCAAATGCAGTTAGTCCATATGAAGGTACCCATCTCATGCAAGTTAAATGTATATTTTATACTCCAGCAAATCTAGCTTTCTTAACCCTTCTGCTGGCTGCACAACATTCTGGTCACTGCCCAGTGACTTTTAAGTCATTTTGTCAAAATGTGAATAAGATCAGATCATCAATATTAACATCAGCCACCCACCGTCACAATGTGTGTAATGTCTCGCGCAAATGTACTTGAAGCCATCAAATACTGGATGGGAAACAGCTTCCTCAAACTTAATGTGAAGTTATCTTCAGTTCCCCAAATCACCAGTGTTGACACTAAAATGAACACCATTAAAAAAAAAAAAAAAAACCTGTTATAATGAACCTTGGGGTATTTTTTGACTCTGATTTAAAATGTGATAATTTCCTGTCCCCAAAAGACTGTGAGAAGGTGGTCAATGCTTTTATATCTTCAAGACTGGAATATTCCAATGCACTATATTCAGGTATTAGCCTGGAATATTCCGATGCACTATATTCAGGTATTAGACTGGCATCCCTTTCCAAGCAACAAGTGGTCCAAAACACAGCAGCTAGACTTTTAAGCCTAGACCAAGAGTTTGAGCACATCACCCCCGTTTGAGCTGCAATACACTGGTTGCCAGAGGTTCAGGATTGATTTAAAGATTTTACTGTTTTTAAGGCTATGAATGGTCTACCTTCAGCCTATATTTCAGGTCTCCTCACCCCATATGTTTAAGGGATTTAAGGTCCTCAGATGAGCTTTTATTGGTTCTTCCTAGGTCTAATTTTAAATCAAAGGGTGATGGAGCTTTTACTGTTGTTGGTGCTAAACTATGGAGCCTTCCCTTGTATGTCAAATCTGCTTTAAGAGACTAAACTCACTTTTATACACTGGATTTTTGCTGTATATCCATCTTGTTCATTTTGTTGGTCTTAGGTGTTTCATTTTAGTTTTTGCCTTTTAATTCTTATTCCTTTTACTCATATATACACGTGCTTTGACTTTAATGACAGAGAAAAAAATTGCTCCAACCTTGAGCTGTGACCAAAGCATAACCAGTTCCTCAACACAACTAATTAGCAACTCGTCTATAATATATCTCTGTTAGCAATGAAGAATGTGAGTCATTAATTAGAGATAATTTAAAACCTTTTATTCAACTAGTATTAATTGAACCACATATACATAAATTGATGTGCATGTGTGTACAGATACCCCTGGTCAGGAGATCCAACATGCACACAATCCCTTTGTGGAAATATAGTCGGCCACTTTACATACATACATACATACATACATACATACATACATTACACAATACACATCCCAACACTATTCAACAGCAGCCTCTGAGGCGGTAGGTCATGGGTTGAACAAGCCTCTGAACTCATTCTTTATGCCCAGCACAACACGACAGAGCAGGCAGTTTGATACACATTTGTGTTTTGGACCACTTTCACACAAGGGCCCCACATCCTCAAAGGTAAAGCGAATCAGCCCATCAGTGCAAGATGGACTCATTTGTACTATGAGAGCCTTTGATGAAAATGAGAACTAGTGCAAGGAGAATGCGAATTAGTAATAGGAATGCAGTATTCAAATTCAGTTGAATCTGAAGACAGCACAGAGCCGAGTCAACGCTGTGAGCCGAGTCAACGCTGTGAGTCAAGCAGGTCTTTGGCTTCATTGATCTTTGCTGCCAAATATGGAGATCCACCTGCGGGAAGAAACAACATTTTCCCATCAATGTTCAGCCTCCATCTCACACCCAATCACTCCTGACTCTTCAGTCATCATGCAGACTTCACACCTTAACTTCAAATCTTTTCCTCTGTCCTTTTTTGTCAATACAAAGCCTCCAAGAAAATCCAACATATTCTTGGATGGGTAGTAAAGAGTTGAAAGGGTCATGAACACTTAAAGGAGTTGATATGGTCACAGTTGAATTGAATTTGCTGTGACTTCCATCCTAATGTCAACAAACAAAGTGCCTGGATATCAGCGATGATATTGGTTAAGCCCACTGACCCAAGTAAATGTACTGAATTATTTCGTTTTTGCTGTTTAGTGCAAATAAATACTTCATGTTTTGTCTCTGTATCTTAATATCTAACATCTCAAACTGTTTAATTTCTTTGTCTTTCTCTCTCTTTCACTCACTCTAAACTAAAAATAATATGTTTCTTTATTTTTTTCCTCTCTCCCAGTTTGCCTTCATCAACTGTCTCACCCTCTGTAATAAATTGGAATTATCACCTCATATTTTACCTCTAATATATTAACGCACTGGCCTACTTGCATACCATACCATACCATAACGGCTTCACATGCTAATACCCGATGCTACAGTTTGGCTAGCAGGTTGCATAATCCATTGGCAGGACAGGAACAAAGACTCGGAGCACTACTGTATTCCAACCTAAAGCATGGCAAGCATATCAGAGAGCCGCACCCCTCCCCCACTTAAGACAGTCAGATCACCGTTCACTGGTGCTCATCTCAGCATACACACCTATCAGGAGGAAAACCAAACCAAACACAAAAGACCATAAAAATCTGGCCTGAGGGAGCTCTCATTTGCAGGATTGTTTTTAACGAACAGTATGGGATGTATTCGAACAACATCAACCTACATCAAACTTTGTACAGACAGTGTCACTGCAGACAGAAGGATTTGGGCGTTTCCTAACCAGAAACGTTGGACGACAAGCGAGACATTACTGAAAGAGCGCAATTCCGCCTTCAGGTGAGATGACAATGCCCTGTACGGCACTGCAAGAGCCTATGTGAAAAGAGGCATCAAAGACACCAAGGAGGCCTACAAGAGGAAAATCAAGGACCATCTCACAGACAATAACCCATATTATATATATTTATATAAATAAATATATATATAAATATATTATATAAATATAATATATATAAAAGGAAATCAAGAAAACATACATTTCTCAGTGTAAATACCCATCCCTTGGTTTGGAGTTCTGTTTAAGTGGTAGTGACTGAAGGAGGAGCAGGGTCCCACAGGAGACTTATTTAATAGGGAATAATATTAGGTGTGAGAACGGTCTTGGTGATCAATGCAGAAATCTGAATAATTATAAGCAACAAATAATGCTTGTGCTAGCATGTGTTATCCCACTGCTGGCATATGGCTGCAAATTTAGCAATCTTAAGCTAAAAGAAAGACTTTGGGAAAAGGTTTTGATAAAAATGTGTTTGCAGTTGATAAAACATACTGTAAGTTGGAATGCATTCTCAGATATGTTAATTGGAGCATTGGTTCATTGTACATGCCCATTCTGACCGATTTGGGATCTAAAGCGTTAAACTTGTGTGGCCCCTATCCAAGATCAGCCTCATAGAGAGACGAGGGAAGTAAGCATGCTGAACAGAAACCCACTGTGAACATAGAATCAGCCACACTTCACTACATCCATAGTATAGAGACACTAATGGCACAAACACACACGCCTGGGCTTCTGAAAGCCACATCCACACTGTGTCTGAGAGCAAGCAGGCAGAGAAGAGAACAGCCAGAGAAGGCATCTAATCAGTCATGCTGCCATAGAGCCAGAGCCTTACCTCACAGCAGCCTTAGTTAAGGACAGCTCAGGTGAATACATGACTAATGCACAACACACAGACCGAGACAAAAACAACAGAGATCAGAGTAGAGGTGAAAAGAGTTTCCTCATATTGTGAGGATCGACACAAACAGAGAGGACCCGGAATAATAATAATAATAATAATAATAATTCATTTTAGTTGTAACGCACTCTTCATTCAGAAGAATCTCAGAGTGCCAACATATGAGGTCTGCATGTCAGAGGACTGTTAGTAAAGGAGAGACTGAGACCATGGAACACCAAGAAAGAGAATCTGTAATGGAAAGACTGAACCTTTGAACACCAACACAGAGTTTAATTTAGTAAGGACTAATCCATCAATCATTCCATATTATCAGCCAAAAACTGCTAAAACGTTTCAATGTCTTACAGTAATTAACGGGTTGAGCTGTTAGTCAAGCCCGACAGATCAACAAAACATTGTGAGAATGCATTATGAGAATGATGAGCCACTATTGCGCATTGTCAAGTGAGTCAACTTAAATAGGAAATCCATACAGATCTTAAATCCCATTCATACTAATTGTGATGTCTTGGAGAGACGTATATTGACCCATATTTCTACATGAGGCGATGGAGTATCACCCAAACATGCACATCACTTTTCCACCACAATTCCACCCTTCATCTACCGCCTGTTAACACTGCATACGCAATGAAACAGAAGTCAGAATACAAAGAGCAAAAAGCAAGAATAAGGGTGCCTGAACACTGCTGCAGATGCCAAAGAGGTTTGTGTGTGTGATATGAAGGCTAAAATTAGCACCCCCGTCTGCTGGGAGGAGGTGAAATGGATCTGGCCACCAACCCCCGATGCCCCACCCCCACTCCACGGCAGGAAGCTTCCCTCTCGTGGGCTCCAGCTCTTATCTTTCAGACAATTTCTCATTTCACAGTGAGCGAAATTCAGCTGGTGATGCAGAGCAATGGCTGTGGCTAGCACACACACACGGACACCTCTTAGCTCAATGAGTGGGGGAAGGGGAGTCAAAATGAAGACTATTAACCTTGACAAGGTAAAACAGGCCAACACAGCAGCCAGCCCTAGTCTTACTGCAGTTACAGCGGCAGTATGCAAGACTGATCACACCAACAGATATCTGAATCCCCCTTCCCTCTTTGTTGCTTTGTAAATGTTATCATTTCTGAATGAAATCCTAGGGCTTAGTAGCTGCTTTTGTCTTTTTACAAACAATTTAAGACAGACTCGCTGTATTGCCCACAGGGTTTAATGACACTTGGTTGCAAAAGCCTTTGGTGTCATCAGTTAAATAAAAAAGTACTTTAAAAATGACATTACATACCTTACATGCTATATTTTAAAGGGTCTTTAGTGCATGGAGAATCTGTAGCTAACACTTTAGAGCAATTAGAGGGAGCATATTGCCAGTCATTGACTGCTTTGCATATTTACACCAAACCAGTGAAAAAAAGACGTATGATAGTACTCTGACCATACCACAAATGGGACTTTAGACACAGAGGGAGCATAACTATTTAAATATTTGCACATTTAGGAATTATCATTACAATTAAACATTAAGTAATTGAAATTCAGCCAGTATTTTTCCTTTAACCATGACAGTTCAAATGCCTGTTTAAACTGGATTTTCTCTTTCAAGTTGCACCTACCTTCAACCAGTATATTTGAGAGAGACTGTCAATTGTGAGTCCGGTTTACCTTTATGGTAAACTGTGATGTAATGTGTGAGTAACACTAACCTTTGTCTGGGTGATTCAGGACCATACACCTCCTGTGAGCCTCTCGCACCTTTGATTTTGGGCAAGTTGGACTGTTGAACAGAGCGGAGGCAAAATTTTAGAGGAGCACAACTCCATCTAGTGGTGAAAGAGTATAATGAACACAGCTAATAATAACCCAGCTGATAATTTTTTTTTACAGTGAATGAATCCATACCGTCAATTTGAGACTGGTTGCACACAGAAGAAATTAGAATTTATTTAAATATATTTTATGGAGGACTGGTTTTGATAAAGCATGCACCTTTAAACTATGGGTCCCTTTTCCAGCTCCCCCTTATCGGCCATCTTCTGACCCAAATCCTAAAATGTCAGGTATTTAGTACAGACTTTAATCCAAAGCGATTTAAATGCACTTAAAATCAACAGCACATTTAGAACGTTTCCACATTTTGTTATGTTTCAGACTCATCTTGAAATGGATTCAATTCATTTTTTCTCATCAATGTACACACAATACTCCACAATGACAAAGCATAGAAGGTTTTCGGAGTGCTTTGTTAATTTATTAAAAAATAAAAGACCGTTCAATGACCTGAGCAGTCTGTAAAATGTTTTCACCAAGGACTGCGCTACATTGTTTTCTGTATCTCTTTCCCTCTATCCTGACTAGTTTCCCAATCCCTGCCGCAGAAAAGCATCCCAAAAGCAAGATGCTGCCATCAGCGTGTTTGACTGTAGGGATAGTATTAATGAGGTGATGCTCAGTGCCTGGTTTTCATTCCATTGGAAATTGTGGCCAAATAGTTCAATCTTCATTCCATCAGAGCAGATTTGGCTTCTCATGGCCTGAGAGTCGTTCAGGTGCTTTCTTTTGCAAATTCCCAGTGGGCCGTCATGTGCCTTTTAATGAGGAACAGCCTCCTCACCCCGCTGCGAGTGCTGCACTGATGATTTGCACGGATGTTCCTTCGGTAAGGTTCTCCCATCTGTGGATCTCGTTCATAGTGACCACTGGGTTCTTGGTGACCTGCCTGACCAAGGCCCTCCATCCCCAATTGCTCAGTTTGGCTGGGCGGCCAGATCTAGGAACCGCTGGTGGTTCCTAATCTCTTCCATTCGAGAATGATGGAGGCTACTGTGGTCTAGAGAGCTTTCAATGCGGCAGAAATGTTTGTATCCTTCCACATATCTGTCTCGCCGGTCTACGGAAAATGTTCTCAACCTCACGGCTTGGTGACATACACCATCAATTGTGAGGCCTCATATAGACAGATGTGCCTTTCCTAATCATGTCGAATGAATTCAATTAAGACTCCAAAGACGTTTTAGAAGCAGAGAAGGCTCAATGACAGAAGTAGGATGTTCAGCTTAATTGCAACGGTCATAACTAAGGGTCTTTTATTTTTAATGAATTAACAAAACACTCCAAAAACATGTTTTTGCCTTGTCATAGTGGAGTATTGAGTGTAGAGATTGATGAGAAAAAAATAAAATTAATTGAATCCATTTTAAGATGAACAAAGTCTGAAAACATTTTTGAAAGATATCACAATGTGGAAAATTTGAAAGGGTCTTTCCAAATGCGCTGTGTATGTCCTTCCAAAGCAAAAGGCCGATAACAGGATCCATATAGTGAACATAGCATTTCCTGTCTGACAAGAGTCTTGTCTTTACATACAGGGTCATTGAAAAGTTTGGAATCACCCTGAAAATTACACATTTTCCAGGAAAATATATTTTTTTATCCATCAAATAAGGTGCAAAATACATAGAAAATATAGTCAAGACATTAACAAGTTAGACATAATGATTTCAGCTAGAAATATTCATTTTGTTCTTGAATATCTGCGGTTACCCTCCAGCAGCATCCTGTGTGCCCGTCTTGGTTATGGTTAAATGGAGCCAAATACCTCTCTTGTTAAAGATCCCTTTCAGCCTGTACAAATGATATACTTTAGCTGCACCAAAGCACCCCCAGAAGATCGTATTTCCTCTACTGTGCTTGAAAAATAGTGCCAAGCACTCTTCCAGCATCTTCTCATTTGTTCTGCACTTCTTGTCTGTGATCCAAAAACCTCAGTTTAGATACGGGATGATTGACAAAACTGTTTCCGTTTACCCATTTTAGTCTTTGTCTAAATAAAAGCTATTCCATGCAAGAAACTGAAGATATCTGAGAAAGGTTTATAGCAGCGCATCCTTCCCCGTCCAGTGCACTGGCTTTAACCTGGAGAGAAAGAGAAGCTGGAGGCCCCGTGGTGCACATCTGTGTAGGAGAATTAAAAACATCAGATTCTCTAATCTGAGAAACAGATGAGCTACAGGTCCTTCTGCTAACAGCTTTATTAAATAGTACCCAGAAAACACCAGTCTTATCTTCCGTGGTGAAGATGCTCTGGAATATGGGCCTTTTTAGACAGAGTTTCAAAGGAAAAGCCATATGTGAGAGTGGCCAATGAAAGACAAAGACTAAAATGAGCAAACGGAAACAGTTTAGTCAGTCATACATTTGTTTTCAATCATCCAGTATCTAAACTGTAGACAGGTACATGATAATGAAATCTCAGTCCTAATGTATAGACATGATAATGAAATCTCAGTCCTAATGTATAGACATGATAATGAAATATCAGTCCTAATGTATAGACATGGAAATTAAGTTTTACCTGATACCGAGGATGAGGCTGGCTTCACGTTTCGTCATCTTCTGATCAAACCCTCCTTTGTAATACGTTGAAAATGACTGATAAAGAAAACAGAAGAATGAGAAAAAATCTTTATTAATCTTTATAAAACAATAGGGGTTATGCGCAACATTCTTCCGGGTTCTACCAAACAGGGTTAACAACTTCCGGCCGTCCGCGGCTCAGGTAAACACAGACGAGCTTATTATGGCGACCTTCTACAGCCGGTGTTTACAGGAGCTACCACGTATGACCATTTCTGATGTACATAGTATTTCCAAACCAGAGCCCCGACTACTCTGTTAGACAAGGGATTTAAGTTTTACGCCTCCTCATTTATTTATAATTATGAAGGTATATAGCTGCTATGTAGCTTTTGCTAATGGCACCCTTTAGCGTTAGCTAACTATCAGTAGTTGTAGACTTGTATGCGATCAGTAGTTTAGCCTTTTATTTTTGATCACAGACGGATAACCCAATCAAATGAAGATAATTATACGATATCCTGTTTATGCTCGTCTAATGTTTCGACGTGTTATGCTGGTCTAATGGGTCGACTGTAGCTGCCAGGTCTAATGTCTGCTGTTCTGGCAGGTGTTTCAGATTTCTAAAACATTGCTTTGCATTATGACAAATGTGATTAATAAATGAATGAGTGAATGAATGGATGGATGCTGTATCTTCTTTTCCACCAGTGTCAAACAAAGACAGGTTGACAGGTACTGTGAGTGTCAGAGCAGCTTGTCACAGGTCCATGCAGAAGAATGAAAAACCACACAGCTTGAGAGTAGGCTAATGTTCAGGGATGGGTTTGGGTATTGCTATACTGTGTAATATATGTTAATTGTAGTATACTTGTAGGAAGTCTTAATTCAGTGGTATCTGTTCTGCCAACTGTCCAATGTCTCTTTGTGTATTCTACACAGATAGTGCTTCGTGATGCAGAACCTGTCGTCATGACTCCAGTCAGTGTTCATGCAAAGCGGGCACAGCAGTGTGTAATCACACTGTTGCACTGCTCTTTCAGACAGCTCACTACTCAGAGCTCAATATCCAGGTTGTCCCCCCTGTTCATGCTTGCACCGAAACATGGCACAAGCCCAGAACTGCAGTAAAGGTTGAGGCAAATGTACTGTATATGTATGTAAGAGTTAGGCAGCAATAAAAATAGTAAATTGCTAAAAGAAAGTATAGTGATCTAAGGTCAGAAACATTAAAGGTGCAGCGTAATGTAGTGGAGACTCAGTTAAATCTCTTTACTTCAATAAGGGAGTGAAACCCGGGCCCGTAAACAGCATGATAATTACAAGACCCAGGCTAAACAGGCGCATGGAAGGAGGAATCAGGTGAGGTGCTGTACTGCAGTCACTGAGGTCATACACGTAAACATTAGCTGGGACACAGCAGGTTATGATTCGTAACAATATCACTGTATTGTATGCCACGAGAGTAGAATCTTTTCTGAAAACTAGCACTGAGTGAAAAATGGTTGCTTTTTCCACACATTGCAGTTACTGAAGCCAGCAGACTATGCATACAACATATTTTACTTTTATAATTGTAACCTACTTGTCACAGTAGGATATTAACTTTACCACTTTGTTTCATACATTCTGGAAGTTCAGAGTGGCATTAGCTGTGCAGGCCTAGAATAACCTCCTCCCACTTTAGAGAGGTGTGCTTTGTGAGGGGAGATGGTTCAGCACAGTCTCTGGCTGAACGCATCCTGAAAGGAACGAGGCAGACAGCGGACATGAAAAGAGGTGCAGACACACATAACTGTCCATTTCTAAATTAAATTAAATTAAATTAAATTAAATTAAATTAAATTAAATTAAATAAATTTTCTAAATAAAATTAACTATTACCTTGCAATGACATTCGTTTCCTAATTACAACAATTTTCATTATGATCACTGTATTGCGGTCATTCAACTGCAGATATGGAGTTTACAGCAGCCCAAGAGTACAGCAAAATCAGGAACGTAAACTACATGCCCTGTGGCCTAATTGTTTATCCTGACGCCCCATGGCTTGGCACCTCACCAGATGGCCTTGTATTCAACCCCCTCGCACAGCCACCTTTTGGCCTAGTAGAGATCAAGTGCCCTAACGTCACCAGCTATGTTGACTGCAAGTACCTTAATATGAAAGAAGGCACACTGCTCTTTAAGGAAAGTCACATCTATTACTGGCAGATACAGGGGCAACTTATGCTAACAGGAATGACATGGTGTGACTTTGTCATTTGTGCCCAAGAAGACATGCTAGTTCAACAAATCATAGTTGACCCAGAGGTGACAAAAGTGATGAGAAAAGGCAGACAGGTTTTTTTTTTCAATATTTATATGCCCAAGTACCTGACTTCTAACAGACGTTAGGTACTTGGCACAACATTTATTTGACAAAATTAAAATTATTTTCTGCAAACATGTTTCAATTATACTTCATGTACTAATGTATTTACAATATGTACAATGGTAAATGATAGATAATCTATTTGGCCCAAGCCTTGACCAGTGGCTTGTTCTGGTAATTTGATAGAAGGCAGGCTACTGCAAAAAGCTGGTTGTCTCCTTATAACGAAATGATCACGCCTAATGTTTCGGACCCATATCGCCCTGACTGTCTCATCTATCGGAAACTGGTGAAAACTTACGATAGAGTTAAATCTCCCCGACACAGAGCAGCTCGGCACACAGCAAAAGCTGTTGTTTAGATGTTCCCGTTTTTGATATTTTACCATTCGTGACATTTTAATTAAAACAAATGCTCTAAAGTTTGACCAGAAATTAAAAAAAATATTATAATAAGCGACACTTAGAAGTTACCTCAGAGGAGATAACCTACCGCTGCAGTCAACCTGTGTACGGAAGTGAGAAGCGGAAATGATTAGCTCTGTTTAGAACTGTTTTCCGGTTCGAACGTTGGGCGTTCCGCATAAAGCGAATTGGGTTCTATTGAATTATTTAGCTGTTTCTGATTGGACGAGAGACGTTCCATGAGTTGCAATATCCCAGGACATCCCAACTCTGACTTTTCACAGCTAATAATAAATCACTGCCTGCCTGCCTCCGGCCTCGTGGCTACGGCCGAACACCACCCGTGGGAATATCCCTTACCTACCCCACTCACACGAGTACTATATTGCTTAAATATTCCACCACATTCTGAATAACAATCAGTTTCTTATTTTTCATTCTAATGCTATTACAATTTGAAGTGCAGGCTGCTGTTGCTTGACATTTTGGTGCACCAAAAAAGAAGATATTTACACACAGACTTTCTGGCTTGATTGGGAAAATCCAATCTCCCAAGTATTCATTCTGAACACTTATGCTATAGAACATTTATAAAGGCTATATAATTTATATTATATTAAATTTATATTATATTAAAAATAAATGAATTGAAAACTAAAATATTCTTGCAGAGGTATTCACGCCATACAATAGTCTGCAACACATTTTCTTGTGATATTGTGTAGATTTTATTTCCATTCATCCTTATATTAATTATTAAAAGTTTTCCAGTTCCTGCAGTCGAGAAATATCTATCATATTACCACTACCACTACCATATTTCAGGATCGGGATGGTGTTTCTTGAAGTATTGGCAGTGTTAGATTTACGCCACTTACAACGCTTTGAGGACAGGCCAAAAAAAAAAAAAGAACCTTAGGTAACCTCCAAACATGTTTTAATGTAGATCCTTTAAAGCAATGTTTTGTTCCGCCAGCCTACAATAGAGTCTAGTTTTATGGATAGCGCTTAAGATTGTGGTAATGATTTTCAGGGGTGTGAATACTTTTTCAAGCCACTGTATCTGAACTTAATCTCTGACCAGTACAATTCTTCTACCAAACAAAACCATTTTGATGCAACGTCATGTACACAAGAAACAGAAGACCTTCATAAGAGACAGACTCCAGCCCTTTACAGGGCAAATGATAAACAGACAAGGCTATGTATGGCCAAAAAGACAGCAGTATAATTCAAAGGAAAGAGGTCTGCAAATGTTTTTCCAAATGATGAGCAATTCTGAGGGGCCCACTAATGGCGAAATCTTTTTAAATTCGGTTGCGTCACTTCTGAGTTCAAAGACAATGTCAAACCAGTGATGAGCAAATGTCATTAGTGAAAAACTATTTTGGAGAGAGCAAGAGCAGATGATCTACAGAGAGTACAGGTTTCATTAGGATGCTGAGCTACTCGGAAACACTGAGATCAATACACTAGGCTATCTGAGTCAATGTTGGTGTTTCTTAGGCTAAATGGTTCACCGTCAACTAATAGGCACTGGCATTCAAACGTTAGCTGGCTAATTTATTAGACTGACATTAGGTTATTAATAATTTACTGATGCAATGTTAAATACTCTCTCAGTGTTTCAGATGACTGAACACTGTGTTCCAAATTATTATGCAAGTGAAGAATCAATTGGATTTCAGTAAAAATAAAGTTAGTTTTAGGTTTTTCAGTGAAGTCTTTTGTTTGTTTCATTTAATACTTTCTTTTTAGACAATTAGTATGCATCTCAGACAGGTTTGTTGATAAGATTGCCAGGTGACTAAATCTACTTTCAAAAGGTTGTTCCACTTTATTTTAAGTCACCATTCTCAGGCAATATGGGGAGGAATTACAACCTTTTGAAGCAGGAAAAGGAAACTGAAGAGATCATTTGAGGAATGTTTCTATCAAACAAAGGAATAGTATTAAAAGTGTAGCAGTTAAAAAGCCACTGTTGACCAGTAAACACATTTTAAAACAGCTATGTGGACTTTATTTGTCCCCTTGTCATTCCAACACAAACCATACAACATCGAGTTCAGTTTAAGAGACATTTAAGAATACATTTGAATTAGATTTAAATTAATTAAAATGAATTAGCACATACAAATTAGTAAATATAATTTTTCTAGGTCAAAATAAGGCAAGAGGTAGGTAGGTAGGTAGACCAGTATGGGAGTGCTCTGAGCTCTGAGCGTGGAGGGTGCTTTGTATCGCTGGGTATGTCAGTATGTCAATGAGCTTGTCAGGTGTGTGTGAGCTGCCCATGCATATTAATACTTTAAACTCACTCTCCATTGTTCTCAGTTGGTTTTGGAATGGCTTCACATTCAACACGTTTTCTATTAGCACTTTTGCTATTTTTTCAAAATAAACGTATGCTCTCAGTCATGAGTATAGTGAAAATGAACTTGCACTTGCACAATGGGGATAAAAAAAGAGACCTTAAGTGTGTTCTGTCCAGAAAAGAATATGTGAAGGAAATTGAAGGCCAAGCTTGTGGTTTTTTACTCCCCTTACTGAAAAGCACAAAGTTGCCTCTCTTGTGTGCTCAAGTCATGCTTGTTTTCAGAAGGATTAAGTGTATATATGGGTATGTGAAATATAGCATGTGTGTCTATGCAAATGTGCAGTTTGTGCATGTCTTTTCAGTTGTTCTGCAGACAATATTTTCCATTGTTTTGCCTTGCCTGAGCGCTTCAGGCTAGGACCTCTATTTGATCTTCTTGGTAGAATATTAATAAAGTTGGGAGCTCTATTTCACTTTACTTTCCTTTGTAATGTATGATGGTTATACTCGGTCACAGCAAAGGGAATCCATAATGGTTCATTTGTATCAGGTCTGGCTTTTAAAAACACATACGTTTTGGACAAGTTTTTCTTTTCATGTGTATGTTGAAGGCTTACGGTGTGTAAGAGGCTTCAACTGGCATGGATGGCTTGTGTGGCGTCCATTACTGGTACAAACTTCTTCTAAAATGAGCCTAATGGTTTTATCCTTTTAATACCCCATTCCTTTTTTAAATAATAAAAAGGCATCTGAAAGTCAAAATCTCTTCTTAGAGATTCTCTAAGAAACTCTTCAGTTTACTGTTAATGGAAACATACTTCCTCCATATTTCGTATAGATTAGCACGAGGTCGGCAGCACAAATGAAACTATTAGTTGCTGCTATTGCATCCAGTCTGCAAGCCCCAACTGAGTAACAGAGGTGTCGAAGTGAAAACAGAGTTGCACACACAGTGCTTAATTGTCCTGTGTGTTTGTGCCCTGAGGGTTGATTCACAGCTCATTTGCCCAACCAACCCTGTCTTTCACCCATCCCCATCAATGAAGACACGGAACCACAAATAAACCTCAAAGTTCAGATATAACTGCTTCTGGTACAGAAAACTACAGCAATCAATTTGTCTGCTCTGCTGGACGAGGTTCAGGGTGTGTAATTAAAGGATATGGTGTGTTCACAATGGAATTCTTAAAAGTAACCATCATGGAATTCCCAAGTAACCACGGTTGTGCTGTAAACAGGCACTGAGCCTGAAGATAAGTTGGCAGGCGAGATGAGTCATGATGGCAGGCAAGATGAGTCAAAGCTGATATGTTATACTTACAGAAGTTGGAAAATTTTTGGCAGTTTGCGAGATGACTTGCCCAAGAGGCTTCCACAACTGGAATGCATATCGACCTAAAAAAAATAACAGAAGACGGGAATAACATTAGCTCAGGGCATGCTTGCTTGCATAACAACCAATAAAATTAACTGGCAGAAGTCATCAGGTAAGCCTTAATATCAAGCCAAAGGGCAAACCACACTTATGTCTTAGTTACATGCAAAAGATGAGTCTTTCAGCAACGTCCTGGTCAGTTGCCATGGATTGTGGTTCTCTTTAGAGAAAGCCAATGCAATTCAGCATTTGCCTATTGAATATCTTGCCCTCAACAGCACTGCATTGTTCGAGGTGACCCAAGAGTTGTTAACATGATACCCACTGGAGTCTCAGATTCCTCCAAGAACAAACCCACAAACATTCTGAGTGGAGAGCACAAACACCTGCCAGAGAACTAGAAAACCAACTGAATTAGCGGAAGACTATTAACGCCGTTTTACATTTATACTGAAACTTTGACACCTCCCCCAAACTTTCACTAAATGTTTTTTTTTTTACACACCACAGTAAAACATTTCATCCCTTGTGCCATTTCAGATTTTTTTCTCTATCCTAATATGAATGTATAGCCCTGCATCCCCTACTTTTGAAAAATAAAAAAAGTTAAAGTGAAAGTTATTTTATTTGCATTAACCAATATGAACAATCCTCAGACTTCAGTATCAATAAACACTGACTACTGACATTTGTAATTGTGTGTGTGTCTAATGAAAGATGCCTTATTATACTTACAGTACATCCACAATTTCTTTACATTTCTAACATTATTTAATGCCCAGGACTTGCAAAATCGCTAGCCCGACGTCCCAGGACAATCACGTTACCATAAGCACAGACGTTACCATAAGTTCCCGACTATTAGCTGCAGTTTATACATTGCTTTTGTGAAATGTCTGCTGCCTTGAGGTTAAATACTTGGGTGAGGTCTATACATTGGGAATGCATTTTTTCCTGCCTGGAAGTTAGTAATGCACACATAACTCTGCCAAGTAAAATGGGTCTCTCTCCCTCTTCCACATTCAAATCCATTAATGTTTCAGCTAAAAACAACATCTCAGTCCTCCATAAAGATAAAGAAATGGGTGTGTGTATTCCCTCCCAGCTCTAGCCTATTTCTCAGGATAATACAGAGCTTCCGCGAGAGGTGTGTAAAACATGCATGTCTTCACGCCAGTTAACCACTATCTCTAGCTTATGGAAACATTTTAACAGTTGATAGTTGCAAGTGTGTGTAATATGAACTCATTTTAGTATGAAGTGAACATGAACTTGTGTTAATATGAAGCTGCACAGGCACTAGAAGGTTTGTATCTATCATAGCTTTTTAACTATTCTAGCTATCTTGAGCTTAGGGAACCATCTTCACATTTGGCAGCTGCTAGCGTGTGTGAATATTAACTAATTTTAAAAGCTGCACAGGTACCCTGCGAGTTTCTACCTTTTCCTATTATAATTCTTAGGAAACTTTAACATTAGCTATATAACTAGCCATCATGTCATGCAAATGTAACTCCATTTAAACTAGCGCTGAACGATTAATTGCATTTGCGATTTAATCGCAATTTTCTAACCGCAACGTGCGCGAAAAAAACGTTTTTTAAACGTGCGCGATTACAACGTTTTCACGTGACGCAAGCGAAAGAGAGAAGGGCACTGTGATGTTCTCGTTGTGTGAGTCAATGACAAGACCGAGTGCTAAGAAAGATTGTTTACTGATATGAAGGAGGCGGGCTACTCGCGAGCTCTGCTTGAACACCCAACCTGCGCATGCCTGTAGGGGGCCATGCCATACGTCATTGTTGTGTCAATGTTATAACTCATAAACATTACAGGCACTGGGCTGCGTCAACATTTCATACTGCTCTTTAACCTGCTAAAATGGCCTCTGGCTCAACAGAACAGTCAGAAACTGACACTTTAGTATCGAAGAGGAACAGCACGTCGGTGGTGTGGAAGTATTTTGGTTTTAAAAATGATGATGCTGCGCAGTGTCAGGTGTTGTGCAGAACATGCCGTGCTACCGTTGCTACCTCACGGGGTAACACCACAAACCTATTCCAGCACTTAAAAAAATATCATAAACCCATGCACGAGAGTTGTATGGCCCAAATGCCGAGCACCAGTGCGCCAAACAGGCCTACCATGAGACAGGCATCACTGACCGAAATCTTTGATGGCGTCACTCCATATGACCGCAACTCAAAACGGCACGGGGATATCACTCGGGCAATAACCGAGTTCATAGCAGAAGATATGGTGCCTCTCAGCACGGTGACCTAGCCTGGGTTCACGGCATTGATGCATACGATTGATAAACGGTACAGTATACCCTCCCGTACATATTTCAGTCAGACTGCCATACCGGAGCTGTACAGAACGTGCAAAGACAAAGTCACCGTGGAGCTTAAAACGGTGGAGTTTTTTGCTACTACAACCGATATGTGGTCAAGCCGCACATCTGAGCCTTACCAAAGTCTCACAGTCCATTTTATTAAGGAAGATTTTAACCTCAAAGCTCGCTGCCTACAAGCTGCCTACTTCCCAGACGACAACACAGGGGAAAATATTGCAGCCGGCTTGAGAGAGGGGCTTGCCAGCTGGGATCTCCACGAGGAGAAACACGTCTGTATCACGACGGACAACGCGTCCAATATGGTGATGGCTGCGCGGCTCAATGAGTGGACGAGGCTCCAGTGTTTTGGGCACAGATTACATCTTGCCATTGGTAAGTTATCATGTTGTGTGTGTGTGTGTGCGCAAGAGAAAGAGAGATTCACCAATTTACAGAAATCAGTGTAAGCCTAGTATAAAAATCTAATGTGTTGATTAGTAATCAGGAATATACAAATATATAAATCATTTTGATATTCCTTTTCCAATATGTAAAATCATTTTGAGTTGGTTTGAAGTGGGTGGGATGAAAGAAATTCATACACCCCCCCCCCCCCCATTCCTTTTCCAATATGTAAATTGAAATATTATGTGTTTTGATTTTATGTGCTTATATGTCTGTCTGTCTGTGGTGGAATGCCCAGCTGCATTTACAATTTTTTTTTACATGTTCGAAATAAACATACACACACAAACTGTTTATGTGTTGTGTGTGAGATAGAGAGAGGACAGGGGTGTGGATGTGTGTATTTCAGAATGACAGAGAATGTGAGTGTGTAATGGATAGCCTTGTATCAGAAAAACTCAAATTGTTTGTAATACACTACTTTTTATTTCTTTCAGAAAATGCACTCAAAGATGCCAGAGTGTCAAGGGCATCAGACAGAGGCACAGAGGGATCTCAAACTCCCTGAGCACAACCTCATAACTGAGTGCTCAACAAGATGGGGATCTAAAGAGATGATGATTGCCAGAGTGCTTGAACAGGCCAAAGCCATTTCCCAGGTATTGTCTGGTGATCGTTATGCACGCTCCCACATCCCAACCTGGCAGGATATTGACGTGTTGGAGTCAATTCACAAAGCACTGCATCCTCTACTGGAATTTACAGATGCTCTTTCTGGAGAGGAATGTGTGAGCATCTCCTACCTCAAGCCAGTTCTCCACCTTTTTGCCACATCAGTCCTGGCTGAAGATGCTGAGGACACTGACCTGACTAAATCAATAAAAACCAAAGTCCTAGCCTACCTCGCTAACAAATATGGAGACCCAAACATCCAGGAGCTTTTGGATGTTGCCTTTCCTGGACCCTAGGTTCAAAACACAGTTCATCAGTATTGACAACATCCCTGCCATCAAGACCCGACTGAAGACAGAGATGGTAGACTTAGCAAAACGTACATATCATCGGGTAAATGATAATTATGTATTTCACAAAAACACAATATTTCTGTAAAATCTAACTGGAAAACTAATGGCTGTTTTTTCTCATCTAATAGGAGAAGAGGTCTCGCACTGAAACTGTTCCTCCAAGTGCACAGCCCTTGGGGGAAAAGGCGAAGAGGTCTCTTGGCAGTTTTTTCAAGACCAGTGCGGCGGCCTCTCCGTCTTTGCCTGTAACACCGGAAGATGTCGCAGAGGCAGAGGTAAACAGTTACCTGATGACTCCTGCCATTGATGGAGAAGAGGATCCCTTGGCTTGGTGGAGGGTGCACCAGATCAGCTACCCACAATTGTCCACCATGGCCCGCAAATATCTTTGTGTACCTGCCACAAGTGCTCCCTCAGAGCGTCTGTTTAGCACAGGAGGGAATATTGTGACTTGCACTCGCTCATCATTGAAGCCAGCAAAAGTGAATATGCTGGTTTTCTTAGCAAAAAACCTGTGAGCCACTAAGACAAAAACTGTTGGATCAGTATGGCTGGCAGTGCCTTACTCATTATTGTTGTGTATTTCAGATGTTTGGTTGATCTATATTATAATATTCAAATTGTTTTTTATTGTCTAATTTACAAAGTGCTTTTCTCAGTTTTTTAATGTATAACTTTATTTACTTTGAAAATACTTTGCAAAATCAAAGTAGTAGAGGCAAGTTCTATGTCTCAGTTGTGTGAAATGTTACTGCCTTGGGAGCAGTAAGCAGTTTGTTGTTCTTGATTCTGTAATGAGTAGTTCAATAACCAATAAAAATGTGGTAAAGAATATTTTACACTAAATGTATCTAATATTGTGTTGGTCATATTTAAATCATTCATTACATTTTGTTCGAAAAAAAGGGTATACATTTTCTTTTTTAAATCGCAATCGCAATATTTGGGGAAATAATCACAATTAGATTATTTCCCCAAATCGTTCAGCCCTAATTTAAACCATTTAAGAATCTTTAAAAAGTTTACTTTAACTAGTTAGCTAGCAGAGCAACTAGGCAACCATAGCAACCAGTGAGGGGATATCAGCTATGGCATTTCATGGCAGTGAAGGGGTTTTCAACACCATTCATCACTGACCGTGGAACATCCAGTAACCCCTGAAAACTCTGCCCCCATCCCCCTGCACAAACTCCTCTCCCTTAACCCCTCAGCCCAGTGCCAGAGGAGGAAGAGACTTGGGTCAGCAAGAACAGCAGCCAGCAGGCCTGTCCAAGCATAGGCAGACAAGACGAGGAGGGCGAGACCGAGCAGGGCGGAGGCTTAAGGGCACAAACAAGAGGAAGTGAAATGACTGTTTGAGCGACGAAGACAAGTCTCTTGCTAGGGTTTCAGAAGCAAAGAGGGCAAGAGGCAGGTTGAGAATACACCAGCTGGTGTTTGAGGCTGATGGCATCGGATTCTTCTTTGATACACAATTGAATTTGTACTTTTTTTTATTTGATTTGCCACACATATTGACACACACACACACTCCACTCGCTACTAGTGGTGGGGGGAAAAAATCGATTCTGTTCAGTATCGCGATATTTTGCGCACGCAATTATATCGATACAGTAGCGCAAAGTATTGCAATATTTAATTATATAATTATGTGTTTTACTTTCGGGTTTTCTCCATTGGTTTTCTCGGAGTGTACTCTGATAATATTACATTTGCATATTACATCCACAATGTGGCGCTTGTTGCGGTGCTTTGTTGACGTGCATTCAACAGCAAATTCAATTGAAAATGGCTTCATCATCTCAACCAGTTGTTCACGACGCTCCGTCTTCTTTCAAATCGAAAGTGTGGGTACATTTCGGTTTTTATAGAAAAATTGAATAGTAAAGACCTTGACATGCAGTATGCCATCTGCAAAGAATGCCAAATGAAAATTAAGTACTGTGGGAATACGACAAACTTGAGAGCCCATCTCACAAGGTACCATTTGGAGTTAGCGGCCCCTGAGGAGATGAAACGACCCAAAGTTGTTGTCCTACCCCCAAATCAACGCACCTTGGACCAAACACAAATGATAAAGTTACCTCCAAACTACAAAAGAGCTAAGAAAATCACTGAGTCGATAGCCTTCATCTCCAAAGATTTACAGCCTTACAGTGTGGTGGAGAATGAAGGTTTCCAGAATCTGCTTAGCATACTGGAGCCCAGGTATGTGATCCCGTCGCGTAAATATTTTACCGACACTGCCACCCCCAAACTCTACAGCGAAGTCAAAGAGGAGGTAAAGGAAACTTTGAATTTAGCCGAAGGAGTAGCTATAACGTGTGACGGTTGGTCATCAAGATCTACGGAGTCGTACATGACCATAACTGCGCATCACATCACAAATGAATGGCAGCTTTTAGCTCATGTTATACAAACCAGGGCGATGCATGAGAGCCATACCGGGGCCAATGTGGCTGTGGTGCTGAAAACGGCAACCGAAGAGTGGGGCATCGCAAACAAACAGATTGTTTTGGTTACGGACAATGCGTCCAACATGGTTGTGGCTGCGCAGGTGGGGGGCTACCTTCACGTGAAATGTTTTGCCCATACCCTCAACCTCGCCTCCCAGCGCGCACTTAAAGTGCCTGCTGTCGCTAGGTTACTAGGAAGAGTCCGGCGCATAACCACTTTTTTCCACCGCAGTACAATCGCCAACTCCATGTTGGAGCAAAAACAAAAGACTCTGGACCTCCCCACTCACAAGCTCAAGACCGATGTTGTGACCCGTTGGAACAGTGGGTACGAAATGCTTGAACGTTTCTTGGAACAACAACCAGCGATCTGTGCTGATCTGTGCTGCTCTGTTGTCCTCGAGGTCAGGCGGTCCGGCAGTGATATCTGCACCCTCAACGAAAATGACATTACAGACGCTGAGGACATAATGCAGGCACTCTGATGTTTGTAGCCAAAAAAGTTGTTTCAGAGGAGAAGAATCCCACTTTGTCTATCATTGCTCCAGTGCAGGCAAAGCTGCTAAATGACACACATGAGGCAATGGGGGACAACCTGATTGTGAGGGACATCAAACAGGCAATAAGTCAAGATCTGCAGAAGAGATATAGCACTGTTGAAGAAAAAAAAAACACCCTCCACACAGCATCGGCCCTGGATCCACGATTTAAGTCACTGCCTTTCCTGACCACAGATGAGATCAGTGACACTTATTCCAGACTGGTTGTGGAGGCAGCCAGCCTTCAGGTAAGCTTTATTGAACTAGTTTATTACATTGTTTAAATAGTTATTATTTTAAAAAGTCAGAAAGTATTTTACAAATGCTATATTATTTATCTGATTTGTTTAAACCAAGCCTATGTTCATCTGGTTAGCATTCATTTATTATATCTGTTTTAATTGCATTGAGCATTCCACAGCTATTTCAAACCTGAGATATGTTTTTTCTTTTAACATCTATCTAATGTTTCTCTACAGCCTACTAGTAGGCAAGAAGAGACCAGCCGTGCCTCTGGAGTAGAAATGGATGGACAGGATCTTGAGGTGCTTGAAGAGCCACAACCAAAAAGAAGATCTGGGCTAGCTGATTTACTGGGAGAAACATTTTCTACCACAGCCCCCCAAAAGTCAGCATTTTCCCAAGCTGAAGAGGAAGTGAAGAGATACCAGGAGGCTTCTCCACTGCCACTAGAAGAAAACCCCCTCAACTGGTGGAAAGCTCATGAGACAATGTGTCCTTACCTAGCCAAACTCACTAACAGATACCTGAGCATCCCAGGCACTAGTGTGTCTGCTGAAAGGGTGTTCTCCACTGCAGGATATATAGTTACGGCCCAGAGGAGCACTCTAACATCTGAACATGTGGACCAACTGCTTTTTCTGAACAAAAATGCCAACATTCCAAAATGAATGTAACATTTTGGTCCATGACCTTGCAGCCAACTGGACTAGACAGTACGCATTTTTGTTTATTTTCTCAATTTGATTGAAGCTCTAAGTTACTTATTTATATGATTATTCTCAGGTGTATGTTACTTTATTATGTCTGCTTAATGTTATTCTTTTGCATTTCAATAGTTTTAAGTTATGTGCTGGGAGCTCAGCTTTCTCCTATTCAGAAAATAATTACAAAGGTCCTGTTTCCTGAATGTTCAAGGGCAAAGTTGTTGCACTACCCTCCTAAGTTCTTGTACTGTTGTTCACAGAATTAAATGGGGGACATGAATCGCAATATATCGCAGAATCGAATCCCAATACTTGCTGTATCGCAATATGTTAATAATCGCAACAATATTGAATCGTGGCCCAAATATCGCAATACTATCGAATCGTCACATTTTTGCCAATTCCCACCCCTACTCGCTACACTACAGAAATAATGTAGGTACATATAAAAAGTACCTTATGGCTACACTGTGTCTTCAATTGTTCATGTAGAACAACAGTAAGAATCGAATCTATAGTTGCCGTTATGTAATTTTGTTTTCGGTCTCAAAGTTCATGAATTGTAATGTACTGAAGGGCTAAGACTTTTTTCATATTTGTCCCCCTCACTAACTGCCAAAGTGAGCCATCTGAGCATGGGCGTGTGAGACAGACTTCAGTTTACATTCATAATGTCATAGGGTCCAATTTGATCATAGCCCATGTCTCTTGATACGCATCAGATTGTCTTGCAAGGGCGAGATGCACACCCCTAATAAGGAGCTAGTTAACTAGCAAAAGCAAAGGATTTAGTAAAAAAACTATGGTCTAAACCAGCAACCACACAAATATTGTACTGAGCACATGGGTCCTCAGCCCTGACCTGCATACTCCACATCTTTCCCTGCTCCAGGTGAGCCTGATTGTAATCAGTATAAACAAAATGCACTTGATTATCAAAATCAGGTGTGTTCATCTGATCAAGAGTTCCCCTGAAGAGTCAAGTCAGGTCAAAGAACTACTGCCTTAGCACTCTACTCTATCACAGTCCCCAATGACACAGATCTCTATCCATATATAAATGACTCTAATGCATCTTACCTGCAAAGCTGACAGCTGCAACACCCAGACCGACAGCTATCAGAGTTCTGCCCTGCAAACAAGAAAAGCATGGCTTATTGCGTGCAAAGTATTAGTTTGGCAGTCTATCAAACAGAAAATAGGCAGAAAATTGCAGGTTTATTGCTCCGGCAAGTGCTCTGATGGGGAAAATTACACTGCGGCTGTTCACATAATCATGTTTGGTTTTCAGTTTTTAGAATTGAGTAAATAATGGTGCACAATCACATCAATGTTGGCCAGGAATTCTCCAGTGTTGCTAACAATTTGTCACAATGATTAATTTGGGGGTAATTATTGGTCCAATAAATCTCACTGCTAACACAACATGTCAACATGAGAAATCCCTATAATGAGTTAGGGTGCGTTCCACCAGTTGACAGCCTAATAAAAGGCACTGTGAATGCCATTCTAGGGCCAAACCTTTAGATCTTCCACACAGCAAGCATGGAGTAATTATACCAAAGTAGATCCTTTAATACCAAAGACACCACTGCATCATTTACAAATATGTATTTCCATGGGTGTAGTTCTCCCTTGTGTTTCAGGACAGGCTTTGGAGCATAACAGTCTGCACAGTCTGCTTAAGAGCTGCCGCAACACTGTGCATAACACACAAGTGCGTAGAGCACCAAGTGTGACAGGACCACCAAAGAAAATATACCAAGTTTCTTGTTTTAAAAACTATTAAACTAGTTATATTCCATCAACCATTAATACCATCACCAATATAAACTGTACTATAAAAATATACATTCTAAGAAAAACATGATTAACACACTCAGCATGCCTGTTTAATGAATCCTTCCTGCTTTCGACCTAACATGAGCATCTCATCTAGGGTCACCTGTCATAGTAGGCTATGGTAGGCTATGCAGCATGCAAGACAGGCATACCAAAGTCACGGTCTTTAAAAAAATAAATAATAATAATAATAAAAAATAATAAACACTGTATTATAACCTACAATTTCGTATCGGAAAAAATGATTTGCTGAACAGTGCCCTGTATTGATAGGGACTTGCCATTGTATTTCAAATGCTCTCTTATGAAACGGTAATGCAATCCCCTATGACTAAAGCGGTTTGAAAGGAGACCACAGGAGAACACTCTCCTCATCAAGGGCACTCTCTCGTAGCTGTTTTATATTGCTGATCCAAGGTCCGTTTTGTTGTTTAGCTTGGAATGGTTGTATGAAGGACTAGAAGATTAACTTTTAAAGGCAGACATTAAGTGGAGACCGTGAGTGCTCTAGTAGTTGAGGGTGGTGCATACAAATAACTTATTCTGGTTAATAATCAGAATCTTTGTATAGATTCTATATATATGTTGCAGATAATATTGGTGTATTTGAACCTGTAAGACTAGACTGATTATGCTAGCTAACTGGCCAGTAGGTAGCCTAGTTGCCTTGGCAATACATCCTACCCAGAATGGCTAACACTGTAGAAAACATGGTCAATCTGATTTTGCAGAAGCCATTCAACTGCTTTGACTACAGAGAAAAGCTCAACATTAAGTCAAAGGGAAGACCAACACCTGCCTGAGTAATTTGAATCGGGAGAAACCATGCGCATTCAATGCAGAATGGTATGAAAAACACAGATGGCCGACTGGTAGCTTGCGGACAAATCTACTGCTGGTCTTGTTGGCAATTCAGAGCTTCTCATACTTGTGGAAAAACAGGCTTCAGAGACCTTAAAAATATTGAGCGGGCTGGAAAGCAGCTAAATCAGCACATAAATTCAGATGTAAAATTGAGACTTTGGGTTGAATATGTACTGGATGAGGGTGTGCGGATGCAAGTAGCAAAATATAACGACCCAGCAAACACATAACATTCCCCCAACATTAGCGAACATTAACCTATAGTTCTCATATGGCAAGTCTTGCATGACTTATCCTTACGTTTTGAGAATGTTCACTATGTATTATGGTTCGGAGAACGTTAACCAAACAGCATGTTCTCGTAAGGAGGAACAGGGCTGTTCTGAAACGGCTCATCGATGCTACAGATTTTCTGGGTTAACCAAGGTCATTTCTAACTATGAGGATTCATTAGCTAACCATCTGGATCATTCAACTGTGGTCAATAGCATGTGGAAAACAATCCAGAATTACTTCATTTCTTCTGTAACATCCTTCGTGACCAGTGAGATTAAATCAGTGGTTGACGTAGCCCTCTTCTTTTCATGGCAGATGGACGAGACCACGGCGATAAACTGTCACTTGCCGCTTTCTGTTATTGTCATAAATGTTGATACACAAGGCCGGATTCAAGAGTTTCTTTTTTCACATTATATATGTCTATTGGGCAAGACGCACAATCCGTGTTTGACTTGGTGTATTCTGAGATGCATGACCAAGTGTCTCCATGTCCAGCTCGGAGACTACAACAGATAGATAGTACTTACTCCAGAGAGCTGCACAGTCATCAAATAGTAAGCATTTTGAATATTCATCTCTTTTCTCCAGATTGTTGTAGTTAAGGAGTATAGGTGAATAAGGTCGAATTACACTTAATGACAGATCATTTTAAACTTGTAGATGAAGAATAGATGTTACATTAACAATAATTCTAGGATCAAGATGTAGGTTGAAAATAAAGTAATTAACATCTGTTAATAAAACAAATAGTCATATTTTTCAATTTACACTAAAGAATTTCAATAGTTTGTTTTCATTTGCAGCATGAAGTTTGTAGTGACTGACAGGACAAAATTCAGTTCAAGAGAGAGTGAGAATAAGTAGGAGCATTAGACATAAATTGCCTCGTGTCCAGTGCAGGGAATATTCTTCAGATAGAGAAATCCACAGACCTGCACTGTTACAGTCATCAGATGGTAAGCCGTTTTAATGCTCATCTTGTATTTCTCTTAGTTCCCAATGGTCAAGGAACACGAGATATTTTGTGTGGTACAACTCATTCTATTGGGATCTTTATTTGCCACTAGCAGAAGAATGTTTGCATTGGTGCATAGGGCTTGCTTAGAAGGAGGATTTGGTGTTTTTCTGTGCTATTGCGTATTCTTACGTTGCATTACAATTCTTGATAAAAACGAATGTATTTGAATTAACATTAAATAAGCAGTCAACTACATGTGTATCATGTTTTGGCTGCCTGGCAAATCCTCTGCTCGAAGTTCACCAGAATGAACTATTTAAGAGTGCTTTTACCCCCAAATTCTCCCTTCAACTTTGTAAATCACCAGCCCCCACTGGTAACAGGTAACGTCAGGTAAGACCGACCGAGAAAGTCAGTTAAGTTTACGACAAAAACATAAACTCAGGCTAGCTAGCCCAGGGCTAGCTAGATATAGGCGCTCTTTCCATACTTTAACGATATTCTTTAGGTCGATCCCTAGTATGGCGAGAAAACGTACAACCCGCGCTGTTGACCTGTCTCTGTTGTTATCTCACCTTGGTTAGGATAACTGGCACGTTTCCTACCTACCTTTCCAAAGTCAAGCGTGCCCACTAACGCTACCTAGAGTGAAATCGGCTTTCAGTGGATGGCCAACGGTACTTATGTATACTCACGAGTTGTTTGTCGATGTCAGTTTCACTATGCATGGTTGTATATTCCGCAGATTTAATCTTTTCAGCCTCCATAATTACAACACATCTAGCAACCTCGGTTCCCAACGTAGCAGTCGTGCGACATGTAACTAATTTTCTTCTTTAGTTTAGGTGTGTGGCAAACCCACTCACGGGTGCATTACCGCCACCAGCTGTGCTGGCGTGCGTTTCTCGAAAGCAGAACCACCGTCAGCGATTTGGTGTTTCTCGAAAGCGTTGTTAACCCAAGTTCGTGTTTAACCCTGCAAACATCAATTGCAAATATGGTCGCAGAGTTGGGTGGTTGAAACGAATAATAAACCAATTTGTACACTTGCTTTCTGTGTATATAGATGCTTCTGTTTTTCTATTTGATTTTATATTGTATTGTGATCTAATTGTTTTGTTTCTGTTTTCTATTTGATTTTATAGTGATTTAATTGCACAGCACTTTGGTCAACGTGAGTTGTTTTAAAATGTGCTTTACATAAATAAATTTGACTTTGACCAGTCATTCCTGGAAAGTAGCATGCTAGAGCCCTCTAATGTGGTGAAAACGAGAGGAAGTGCCCTATAGGCTGCCCCTTCATGCCATATATTATGAAGATGTGCCCTCTAGAGCAGAACAATTGGTTAACGTGTCTTTTTGAGTGCCCTTCTTGTGGAGAAAACGTGATGGGGTGCCCTGCAAGGTACAATGACAATGATATAAAAAATGGACAATTCATATGGGTGCACAATGGAAAAGAGTGGCGTTATGAAGTCCCCTCTATGCCGCCCATATGTGACAGTGAGAAAACATGATGAAGTGCCCCTACAGTGGGTAAAATGTAATGCAGCGCTGTAAAGGGTGTTCCCACATGTGAGAATGTGCGGGAGTTTCCAAACAATGTCCCTCCAGTGGAGAAAATGTGATGTGGTGCCATATAGGTGTCTTTACAATGGGATAAACCTACGGCTTTCAGATGAAAAAATGAGAAAAAAAAAATCATGTCCTCTTAGATTCCCTTCATAGTGAAAAAACACTACAATGGGGAGGTAAAAAAAAAAAGCAAATCTTTTTATATTTTTTTTACGTTTTTCCATTGGGCCGATAAATTAAGCTAATATCTAGCTAGCATTTTGACTTAATCTCACCTGCACAGTCCTTGTTTTTTTCTTTCTTATGTAACCTTTAGTCATGGGTGTCGTTGGGCCTGGGAGTTCGGGGCTAAGCCCTGAATGTTTTAAGGATAATACCGGATCACATTTTTTTTTTACAAAAATAATAATAATAAAAAAACTTTTATTTGTTTGTCTGTCATTCCGATCATGCATTAAAGCCCTCAAAAATATTGTTGATCAAAAACACGAAGCAGCAGATGTAGGTTACTTCACAATACTTGGCACATATGCATTTTGTGTGAGCACGAGAGAGAAAGAGAAAGGAATGGAGCAAACCGGTTACAGGGATTGTCATTGTTGGCAGCTGGTGGTAGCTAGCTAGATAATTTAATGAGGCAAAACTTAAAAGCTAAGGATATAGGAAGCTTTTTCAAAAACAAAAAGGATGAAGGCAACAAGGCTCAGGTGAGGCTAAGGGAGGTGTAGGAAGCATTATCTCCTGTGCTGGCCATTTGGGTAAGAGCAAAGTAAAAGGGAATGATATGATGAGAATAGTTTAGATTCAACCTTAATGTCTCCTATTTTAAAGTCGATCTCCAGTCAGCACTCTTTAAAGGCCCACGTAAATTTCGGTGTACCAAACAAAGACTTGACGTTGTGTTTTCTGATATTCAAACAGTATGACGTTTACATGAAATGTTATTTCTGCCTACAAAAACTTTAACTGTTATTAACAAGTTTATGTATAACCTATATCCACCTCCCATGTCAGTGAGACCAAGCATAGAATTTTTTTTTATGCAGACAAGCAGTGTGGTATAATAGATAAAGCAACGTTCATGTGAGCACTGACTGCCATGGGCTGCCTTTAGGCCTGAAAATGGTGCATTTAGAACTAAAAAAAAAACAAAAAACATTTCACTGGGAGGATGCCCTCTACAAGTCCGGGCTAAGCCCAGAATCTTTTTAACTCCTAGCAAAGCTCCTGCCTGTAGGTTAGGTTAGATTATGTTAGGCTAACTGTATTTATTTATTTGTGAAATAAACATGTTAAAGGTTCCCTGTGTGTTTTTATCATAGCGGTGTGGTTGTAAATCTGGATCGCCTAATAACAATGTTAATCCTAATCGACTATTTCATCAAACATGATGCATCATAGCTTTGTACAGTAGGTGCCCTTTTCATTTTCTGCCCTTCAAACAGCCTCTGGACAGATGTACTGAACTAGGTGGTGGGCCGAAGCCCCGTATCTGTTCAACTTTGCAATTTAATTTACGATGACCTGCATTTCTAAAGTTGGGATGATTATGTTATTTCTAACGATAAACCAGTTGTTGCCAGCAAAAGTTTCTGCACAATTTGTCAAACCCATAGTGTAAAAGTTTGTTAAACTCGCCGGCAAACACAGTTGCTTACTATATCAGTCGAACAAATAACACGATGTAATACTGGCCTAAGAACATTATTAACCAATCAGATGCAGCCATATTGACACCCGTTTCACGGTAATATTGACATCTTTCACTGCAACCGCGACAGCTCCGAACCATTTAAACGGAGACGTGTTGTAAGTAATAATTGGATCAGTATAAAGCCGTTTTAAAACATGTTTGTTTTCTAAACCGTCTTTTTATTACGTGAGTGATAATGTTCATAGTTTTAGTTCGCTAACGAACTGTAGTTTGTACTATATAAGCTAGCCTACTGTTAGCTATGCTATTTGTTAATTCCTCATTAACCTTTTCCCTGTCAAGTTTAATCAACGTTATTCACCTTGTAAGGGGTAGATGGTAGACTCATAAACCACGCAACACAAAACGTTATAGTCTAAGAAATATTGAATCATCAAGGTTTTTTTAGGGAGGTAAAGGGGGAAAAGGTAAGAGAAGGGAAAAATGTGGATAGGGATATCTCCAGGGGCGAATCTAGGTTTCCACTTTTGGGGGGGGCTAAAGCCCCTAGATAAAACCTATTATTTTTTTGTGACCCAGCAAAACTAGGGGGATCAGGGGGCATGCTCCCCCATAATATTTTTTAATTTAAAAATCCTTTTAAATAGTGTCCTCTAGTGGGTTTTAGGAAGAGAAATTAACAAATTTAGATTTAAAATATGGCACAACAATAAACATATTGAAGACATCTGCTGAGATAGATGCTAACTATACTTTAGCATGATAGGGATTTGCAGCTCAAGTGAGTAGGTAACGTTGTAGGCTAGAGTTCACTAGCTAGTTATAGCTGGCGGAGCTACTGAGTAGGGTAGCATACCCACAGGATCAATGAACCGGCATGATAAAAGAGAGCAACAACATCTATAATTAACTTGTGATGATCTAACCATTTCGTTTCTTTTACTATTTTAAACTTCATGTGCTATACCTTTAGATCCAGCATTATGGCATTGATTATGGCAGCTTTCACCAGGTCGCTCCGAGTCTGTTTACTAGACGTTATCATCGTCTGTCTGCACGCTCACGAGACTCACTTACTCACGACCAAACAGAGCCGTGCTCTCGCCACCACCATCTCAAACAGGCAGTATTCCTGTGCTACTCAAGACGATTTCTAACTCTAAAAATTCTACAAAATAATTTCACTAAATTGGTTGCTAGGTGTGAATTTGACGATCTCAAAATAAAAAATTAAAAAACATAGTAGCTACCTAGCTGCTAATAAGTTACATATAATGTTAGCATCCTGATATGAATTATATGATGTTTCTGTAGAACATGAATTGTTGTCAACATAAACAATTGATTTGTTGTTTACTTTGCACATAAACATATTTGGGGCAAATAACCCACTGTGTATGTAATCTGAAGCTAGATATTTAGCTCTTTAGCTTCCTAGCCGCCGGCAACCGGGCGCTACACTGCAACTGAATTTGCTACTTGATAGCTAAACTTGATTTTTCTGACCACGCCCCCAAAGTGAAATTTCGCATGGTGATATGCTGTATGGAAATGCACCGTAAGGAGCTGGAGGGGCATTTCTGTATGCAAATAAAGTGCACAAGAATGCACGTTCAAATTAAGAATCAGTGCACCGCTAACAACACTTTGGCAGTTTAAGAACACATTTCCAGGAGTTCATGAATCCGGCAGAGATCTTTTCTTAGGTGGGTCTTTTGAAGTTCGTAACAAGATATTTAAGAAGACACTTGACTTGTGTACGATAATTTTCCTCCAAGTACGATAATATCGAGCCTTTGGTATGATATTTCGACATTTCCAATCTGGCAACACTGAGCACCTTGCCGTTTCCAGTAGTTGCATGTTTATAACAGCACATGGCACCCGGCATCTGCAGCAATGTCGAAACGTAAATGTAAATTCACGGACAAACTAAAAATCGAAATACCAGTGGTTTCGCCTCGGCCGTGATGCATGGGAAGCTGAGTGCATGACATGCAGAGCAGGTTCTTACATGTCACTGGCAAATAAAGGTGCCAGCGATCTGAAAGCTCACGTGCATTCTGTAAAACATAAAACTGCAGCAAGGGGAGAGAGCTCATGGTTTGCTTAAAGGGTTTCACAGATTCGGTGACAGCACAAAAAATCTCAAGTGCTCGTGTCAGCCGTATGACCCCTCCTTAATTGTACGAATGCCCAGGACACAGAAGTACCAACAGTATTTAATTATAAAAATTGTTTTATTTGTTGTAACAAGTTAAAGATAATTTATGTTTTAAAAGCAGTCTTTTAAAACAAAGTAACTGTCCACAAGGAAAGTCCAGTCACAAGCTGTCCGGCAGCTGGGGTCCGTTTGTGGTAAATCCAGCCGTGATCTGTCCAGTGTAGCCTGCAGAGGGCTTGGAGTGACGTCGTGGCCGACGCCCCCTTCCGACGAGGGGCTTCCCTGGAATTCCCCAGTGACGTCAGTCACGGCCTCCCAGCACAGCCACCAACGCCAACACAAAAGGAACAATTACAACTCAGTCGGTTTAATTCGTTCGTCACGGTTTCGCTGTCCCCGCCGGGCCTTACGTACATCAGTTGCTTCCTCTTTTTGTACTCCCCTCTTTGCCCCTCGCTCCCGCAGATAGGTTGATAAACAAGTGTCCGGTTAATTAGTCCAGGTGAAAGCAATGGAGTACTCTGTGAGCCCCAATGGGAAGTCTGTCTGGAGAATAGTGTTCTATGCGATTCATGGTGCACGTAAATGGAAGATCACGGTGAACAGTGAATATAAAAGGGTGATACATTTCACAAACACAGCAAATCAAACAGGCACAGCACACAATTTCACAGCAAGCTGGAAACACAACTAAACTAGTCACCTCCAGTCCCAATAGGCGGACACTCGCATTAAGACAGAAGCAGTTATTAATGCCGTGATAGCCCCACATTCTTTCGAAGTTGCTCTGGAAGCCCTTGAAGAAATCCCATACTGTGGCGTGTCTACTGATGGAAGCAATCATGGAGCTGTGAAAAAATCCCCTCTGCTCATTCAGAATTTTGATTGGAAGAATGGTGGTCTGCAAAGTAAATTACTTGAAATCCGATCAGAGAAAATATCTATGGAAGTTGGTGTCCGCCAGGGGGACCCGCTCTCCCCGTTGCTTTTTAACTTGGCAATAGATCCGTTGTTGCATGCGCTAGAAAGCCTTGGAAGGGGTGTCAAGATAGCAGGCACGGGACTGGTTGCAATGGCGTTTGCGGATGACTTGGTGCTACTAAGTGAATCCTGGGAGAACATGAACCACAATATATGCATTCTGGATGACTTTTGCATGTTGACAGGGCTCAAAGTCCATGCGCGGAAATGCTTTGGGTTCATGCTAAAGGTCACTAAAAATGAAGGTCAATGATTGCCATGGCAGATCGGGGGAGCATCAATTGAAATGGTGGGAAGCGAGAAGACGGTGAAATGCCTTGGTATTCAGGTCGGACCGACGAGAGGGATGGAGAAGCCTGATGCGCTAGCCGAGCTAAGGGCGGCTTTGGAGAAAGTGGAGGCAGCGCCACTAACGGCCCCTCAGAAAGTCTGGCTTGTGAAGACTTTTGTCGTCCCAAGGATGTTCTACAGAGCCGACCACTGTGAGTTCGGAAAAGTGCTAATGAAGTCGCTGGATCAGTTGCTGCGGAGCAAAATCAAAACGTGGCTAGGTCTCCCCCGGTCAACGTGTAACGGGCTGCTGTACGCAAGAGCGAGGGAGGGCGGTTTTGGAGTACAGAAGCTTGGTGCTATGGTACCTGCGATGCAGGCCAAACGACTATGGAGGTTTTGCACTCTGAAGACAGGGTCATCCGCGACATCGCATGGCACTGCAGGGGCAGGGGTGCAAACTCGTCACCTTTCGGCGAATTTCGCAGTTTTTGATCCAAAATAGGTCATTTGTGTCGAAATGGAAGGTAAGCTGCCTCAATGCCGTAATAGACAGGTGTATTACAAGACATGTCTTTCGGGTGAAAGCGTTGGTTTCGAGCGGTCTTTCTAAGATGGCATTTATGGTAACGTGTGACGTTGGTACGCTGCAATAACGTTATGCTATCTAACGTAGGCTAACGTGCTAATGTCAGACAGTTGGCTGACAGACGCCTCGCAAATCACAGATAGTACACTGTCTTTTTCTCGGTAACTTTTGAAAAATCTAAGCGTGAAAACGCCGAAAAATTTACATTTAAATAAAAGACATGGCCGTCAGCTGAGTTTGGCCCGGAGGTTAGCTGCTAAAGTTATCTTCTGTCCTGTCGTTTGAACTACAACTTTTAGCTCTGGCATTTGTCTCCCATTATGTATTTTAAATACAGTATTTATCACTTCACTGGATTGGAAGTCCATTTTCCAGGCCTTCATTGAGGCAGAGGTTAGGTTTGCTTCCCCTTTGTGCTTTTTCACTGTGGTTTTATGACAGATCAGCAAGACTAAATAGCTTCTTCACATACGTGAAATACATTACATTACCTATTCTATGGATACAAACGACATATAATAAAAGTGTCTACAAATATTTCAGTGATGACAAACAATGAGAAAGCAAAAGGCATGTGCTTAACCCAGTGTGTGAGGGATTGCACAATCTGAGGAGGCGCAGCTCGTCGCTGCCTCACCTCGCGAGTCGCCTCTCTGTTTGAACAGGACATGGTCAAATTCAGCGATTTTGATTACAAAAATTTGATTTACTTTTCATGATGACTTTTACTTTTCATGAGGCTCTGCCTCCCCTGACCGCACGTCCCTATGTGTATGTAATCTGAAGCACTGACCCATTTTCTACTGCCGGGCGCTTCAGTTTGTGTTCCCACTGTCACAGTTTTTCAAGAACACGGAGAAGCTAGGCCATGCCTGATGCAGCCTCTGTTGATTTTCTGTTCCAACACTAGTGCCTGTTCCTTTTTTTTGCTTAATACCTGATGGAGATCTGTGACGTAATGTGCTTTGGTGAAGTGGACTGTAGTGGGTGGTCGGGAGGGTATTGGGGTGGGTGGTTGGGTTGGCCTGTGCCCGTGCAACATTCAACACAGGAATGTTTATGATTAAACTGTTACCAGAGCACAAAATTGTTTACAACAGCACAAAGTTCTTCATAGATCTAGCCTCATAATTTTGTTGTCAAAGTGCACCAGATTGATGCATTGAACTTTAAAATGTGCAAAATGTTCTTATATATAAAATATATTCCCCGGGGAGCATGCCCGGGACCCTCCTAGGGGGTTCGCATCGTTGTCACCTTTTTCATCCCTGATGAGTTTGCACCCCTGAGGGGGCAAGAGGCATGGAAGAGTGCGTGGCTCAAAGCGGGGGGCAAGCTGGAAGAGCTACCAGCCCCAATAAGAATAACAGGACGTGACAGAGTGGAGGGGGACCCGCAGCCGCAAAAGTGGAAGAGGCCTTGACTGGCAGGGACTTGAGTTCCAGAAGTGGGCGGATAAGCCTGTCCAGGGGATGGGGATAAGCTGGTTTAGGAACGCACCGGAGTCGAACGCGTGGCTGGGCAAGCTCCCCAAGCTACAGCAAAAATTCTGTACACAGGCGCTTCTGCTTAGGGCGAATGTTAACCCTACGCGGGAGTTCATGGCACAGGGCCAGGGGAAGGTGAACGCCAGGTTGGAGTCGAGCTCACATATTTTAGGTGCGTGCTGGGTGGTGGCAACAAAAATAATTGAGCGGCACAACTTCGCGTGTCAGCGGCTGGTGGTTGTAGCGAAGAAAATGGGCTGGGCGGTATCCAGGGAAAAGGGTTTTGGGGACAAGGCTGTGTTGAAGCGACCAGACTTGGTGTTTTGCAAGGACGGGAAAGCGCTGGTGCTGGATGTCACGGTACGGTATGAAATTAATTTAGATACGCTCAAAAAAGCCTGCCGTGACAAGCAAAAGCACTACAAATCCATAGCGAAAATGGTGAAAGACTCCATGGGTGTGACGGAGGTGGAGATATATGGGTTTCCACTTGGAGCAAGGGGGCTGTGGTACCGACCCAACAGCAAAATACTGAGAAAGTTGGGGCTCAGTAAACCAGAAGCGCGGGCGCTTGCGGAGAGATTATGTAAGGGGGCCCTTCGCGGGTCGCTGAGCATGATGAGCGAGCTCCTACTGTGTAGGGAATAAATGCTTTATATTAAAGCAAAAGTGAAAGTATTGCATATTGCAGTGAGTAGCACTTTTATGTTATTTGGGTCAGGTAGCACCTTTAAGTTATTTGTATAGCGCCATAACAATACAGTTGTCGCAAGGGAGAGGACAAACCCAGAAGGAAGAAAGAGGACAAGCGCCGAAGCCTAGGTTCCACCTCGGTGGCGTCCAGGGTCCACAGGTAGTGGTTCAGTCTGCGGCTGCAGATAAACATCACCTGCCAAGCTCCTACCTGACAAGCCGGAAGTGGGGGAAAGCGGATAGAACATGGAAAGTACAGAAGAACGGGCTGTTACCCCAGAAATGCGCGTCAGGACGGAAGCAAGGTCACTAGAATCTCCGATGCCATGACAGGGACAAAGCTCCTTGAATCGGTCGGGGTCCCGTATGCTTGTCTGTCCGAGCCAAAGAGACGGCAAGCGGGTGGGAATGTTGCTGATGTTATACGCGGCGGCTTCAGGACGTCCGATACCTCGGAGGTAGGAAACGGGAGCGGTAAGATCCAGACGCAGGCTTGGTAGCCCCCCCCCCCCCCCTTGAGAGGCGAGATAGCCCCGGGACAAGTTGAGAGGTGATGAACGGAGTTAAGAGGCCGGTAAGTCCCTCCGTAGATCCTCAACTCACTTCAAATGTCACATTTAATTCTGTGAACAACATTATCTCTTACACATTACCTGAAGTGCAAAAACTTTGTCCTTGAACATTCAGGACACAGGACCTTAGTAATTAGGTAATTAGGTCATCAACCAAAATGTGAAATTAATTTGGGAATATTGGCATTTTTGTTCAGAAAAAGGAGTTGGTCAACATGCTCAGATGTTAAAATGCTCCTCTGGGCCGTTACTATATCTCCTGCAGTGGAGAACACCCTTTCAGCAGACACACGAGTGCCTGGAATGCTCAGGTATCTTTTAGCGAGTTTGTCCGTAACCAAAACAATCTGTTTGTTTGCGATGCCCCACTCATCGGTTGCCGTTTTCAGCACCACAGCCACATTGGCCCCGGTATGGCTCTCATGCATCGCCCTGGTTTGTATAACATGAGCTAAAAGCTGCCATTCATTCGTGATGTGATGCGCGGCTATGGTCATGTACGACTCCGTAGCTCTTGATGACCAAACGTCACACGTTATAGCTACTCCTTCGCGCTAAATTCAAAGTTTTATTTACCTCCTCTTTGACTTTGCTGTAGAGTTTGGGGATGGCAGTGCCATCGGTAAAATATTTACGCAAGGGGATCACATACCTGGGCTCCAGTATGCTAAGCAGATTCTGGACACCTTCATTCTCCACCACACTGTAAGGCTGTAAATCTTTGGAGATGAAGGTTATCGACTCAGTGATTTTCTTAGCTATTTTGGAGTTTGGAGGTAACTTTATCATTTTTGTTTGGTCCAAGGTGCGTTGATTTGGGGGTAGGACAACAACTTTGGGTCGTTTCACCTCCTCAGGGGCCGCTAACTCCAAATGGTACCTTGTGAGATGGGCTCTCAAGTTTGTCGTATTCCCACAGTACTTCATTTTCATGTGGCATTCTTTGCAGATGGCATACTGCATGTCAAGGTCTTCACTATTCGCTTTTTGAGTGAGTGTGGGAAAGATGCCCCTGCCTGCATTCGGAAAATCCGATCACGTTGCCATTTTTCTACTTCCTAAATACAAGCAAAAGATCCTAAATGAAGCTCCGGTGACGAAAGAGGTCAAACGATGGACTGACAAATCAGAAGGCTTGCTGCAAGACGCGCTTGACAACGCTGACTGGGAGATGTTCCGGGAGTTCTCCGACGACGTAAGTGAGTTTGCGGAAGTGGTCGGGAGCTACATCCACCTACTAGTAAATTATATTATTCCATCAGTCAAAATAAAAGTTTTCCCAAATCAGAAGCCATGGGTAGATGGGACTGTCAGGGCAGCACTATCAGCGCGTACTGCCGCCTATAATGCTGGGATTTCTACGGGGGACATGATGGACTACAAAGTGGCTGCTTATGGCCTGAGGAAGACCGTTAAAGCTGCAAAGTGCAGATATAAAGACAGTGGAAGCCGACTTCAACGCAGGTATGACAGGGGGCTTATGTTTTTCTCTACACTGTCGATGCATGTTATGTACACCTTTAAAGATACAGAATAAAGTGTAATGTAAAGACACCAAGCAATTGTTTACGTTCCTATAATATCACGTGCCACAATTCATGAATGTTTATGAACAATTTATGAATGCCATACGTAGAATGCTTGGAAAATCTGCTACATAAAATAAATTATACACACACACACATGAGTGTGGGAAAGATGCAAGCAAATCAATCCTTCTTGATCAGAAACGAAAATATTTGAACACACACACACACAGGACAGCTACAAAGCTATGCCCCTGCCTGCATTCGGAAAATCCGATCACGTTGCCATTTTTCTACTTCCTAAATCCTCTGTTTGATTAGGACCTTTACTTTTTAGTTGAGAAGTTGTGTTGATCGCCTGACATTCAAACGATCGGTTTTCTTTAAATTATTATTTTTATGAAGTTATACGGCTTATGTGAATAAAGCTATCTACACGACTTTTTCTATGTCTACATTGACTCGGTTAGTTGTTCATGTGGAACACGAATGTTGCAGAGTATTGTAGGTCTTAACTGAAGCTTTCCATTATTGTTAGGTTGCTGCTAACGCTTAGACCAACAATCCATTGGAACACATAGTAGCTAGCTAGCCTCGCTGCTAATAAGTATAACGTTAGCATTCTGATATGAATTGACCCATTATAGTCAGGTGGCTTAATGCTCAATTGACTTGTTAACCGAAGTTTTACAAAGTCATACAACTAAACACACAAGTGACTTGCTAACCTTTACGAAGCTATATGACCAAACACAAAGCTAGCACTGTTAATTCCGTTATAGCTAGCTATCATAGGTCAATTAGCTCGCCTAAGATACTGTAATTTAAGCTAACCAATTACCTAATTTTCCCCAAAACCCATCGATTGTGTGTGTTTGTGATGTGTAACATATATCCTTTATCAGTCATTCAAGTTATTTACGTTTATTTACCGCTAGCGATTACACCACACAAGTGTAATTCAATTGCTAGCTAGCTAGCTAGGTAAATTAGCTCGCGTAAGATACTGTAATTTTCAGCTTACCTATTACCTAATTATCACACAAAAAACATCGATTACGTGTGTTTTTGATGTGTAACATATATCCTTAATCAGTCATTCAAGTTATTAACGTTTATTTACCGCTAGCGATTACAAGTGTAATTCAATCGCTATTAATGCTAATGTGACACAATATTAAAAGTCAGGCATCGACATGGTTCCTAAAGAATAAATCAAAGGTCCTTGTCCATTTCTGTTCAGGACATGTGACAAGTTTTATCCAACCAGAGACCAGAGTAAAGTGACGATATCTGATTTCAACACGGATTCTTTAGGAAATACGTTTTCCCCGCCGACAATCGCACTTCACCTCATTATAACAACACGTGGGTGAAGGGGTTTAGAGACTGGAGGCATTTAGCAGAAAAAATAGAACGTCACGAATCCTCTCAATCTCATGTCACAGCATGATATGTCTTTGAGCAATGGAAACTTAATGGCACCATAGATGCGCAGTTGGAGAGGAATGTGCGTAATGCAGCACTCTTTTGGAGACAGGTGCTGGAGCGCATTGTAAATGTAATGCTGACTCTGGCTTGTTGTAACATTTCTTTCAGGGGCCACAGGGAGGTATTGGAGCAGCCAAACGGTGGGAATTTCCTTGCTATAATCGAGCTCTTGGCAGGCTATGATCCTGTGCTTAAAGATCTGATCAGTCGACACGAGGGCTCGGTTAAGTACCTTAGCCCCGCCATCCAGAACGAGCTAATTTACATTTTGTCTCAGCGAGTCCAACAGGACATCGTAGCTGATATAAATAAAGCACCGTTCTTTTCTGTAATTATGGACACTACGCAGGATCTGGCAAAGAATGACCAACTTAGCCAAGTGTACAGATATGTGACAATAGTTAGATATGCTATAGATAAAGCCGTGGACATAAAAGTTATGGAGTCTTTTGGGGGGTTGTGGAGACGGTGGATGCATCTGCTTGTGAATTAGCAAATAGGGTGCTGGACAGCATAACCAGCCATTCAGTTGACTTGTGGAAATGCCGTGGGCAGGGCTATGATGGAGCAGCCAACATGAGTGGTCTTTATTCAGGGGTACAAGCCAGAATAAGGGAGATAGAATCGCTAGCGACCTATGTTCATTGTGCAGCGCACAATTTGAACTTGGTGCTTAATGACGCTGTGAAAAACATTCCCGAGATGGAACCTTTTACAATACCATAGAGCACATCTACGTGTTCTTTGTACAAAGTATTAAAAGATGGGCCATGCTCACTAACTTGATTAATACACGGTCCTCAGCTCACCCAAACGTGACTCTGAAGCGATTATGTCCTACTCGCTGGTCTTCTAGATACGAGTCAATGTATTGAAAATACTGACGAAAATCACTCTGACGGGTAAGAAAAGGGATGAGCGCGACGAAGCTGCTAGGTTGAGATCAATGGAGAAATTTTGTTTCATTTTTCTTGTGGTTTTCCAGACTAAGGTGTTAGAGAGTGTAAATGCAGTGTCCAAAGTACTCCAAAAAACAGGCCAAGGCTACAGCCCAGACACTCGCAAACAAATGGGGGGCTAAAGACATATTTTAAAAAGGTACGAATAAAGAGGGTGAAGGGTCACTTTGACGAGCTCTCGGAAGATATGCGTTTGTCGGATGCAGAAATGTATTTCAGATAGGGGTGTAAAGATTAACCGATACGTATCGATATCTGTTTTTAGCGTGTAAGATACGACTACATCGATGCGTGAAGTCCCGTATCGGTATTAAAATGACATGAACCGGTCTTTGTCCGATTTAAAAGTTATGAATCGGTTCACAAGCGTTTGTCTCTCTGTTTTTTTGCTACGCAAAACACAAAACACTCACTGACCTGTTGCATTTGATCCCAGTCAGAACAATGACAGCCTGTCATTGGCCAAAGCCCGCATAGCATAAACCAATCAGGCTGTATTCTCACAAATAACGCCAAGACCAGAGAATGACAGATTACAACTAGCTACGCTAGTCATTTCAATCATAGACATGTATACTATGTCTATGATTTCAATGGCCAATGCTATGCTAGCTACCCTATCCATTTCAATGGCCTATGCTATGCTAGCTACTTTAGCCAAGGAAGATAAATCGTTGTTGATTGCGTGTTTCTACAGACATCCTCGGATTTAAATCATTATAATAATAATAAATAGGAGAATATTTGTATCATTAACAATTATGTTTATCATGATTCCGAGACCGAGCCATCATGATGTCCTAACATAAATAAAAGCACTTTATTGTAACGTGCCGGCATAGTTGCCCCATAATGCCGTGCGGCGGGCGCGTACTTTTCTCTATGTGATGCACTAGCGCTCAAGGATGTGCCCTAACAATGTTCCTTACTGTTCTAATTGCATGTCGTTGTTCTGTGTTGGGACGGAGTTTATACAGGTGTGTGACGGTAGCACAGTCTGTTCGTGATAACTTTTACCAGGGCATAAAGCCTGTGCCATTTCGACGTTGTGTTTAATAAAAAGCCATAACAAATATTCCGCACTTCCGTGATTTGTTACAATATGAACACTGCAAATGGCAGTGAATAAATAAATAAGCACAATATGAACACTGCAAATGGCAGTGAATAAATAATTAAGCACTAAACTCAATCGCGTGGATATAGACATAGTGGAATAGAATGGACACATCTACATTCTGCAACAGTAGGCTACCTCTTCCCTGGTGAAATTAGGGTTTACTGGTGCTTGCTTTGAAATGATTTTGATCAGTCTCTGAAGTTGCTTTCGCGTTGCGTTGCCTGTGGAGTGTGCACATGTTGCAATAGCATGCTCTTATAAGGAGCTGGCAGGGCGTTTCTGTATGCAAGTTCAGGTGCATGAGAAAGCGCTTTCAATTAAGAACACATTTCTTTTCTGAGGTTGGTAAGAAGATATTTACTAAGACACTTAAGAAAATGTTCGAGAATGAGGTCCATTGTTTCCTCACAACTCAGTGTTTTCAATTATTGAACTGCATCGCATCGCATGGCATCGAATCGTACTGAATCGTTTCTATCAACATGCATCTTTTCTTGTATCGTATCGTGCCCATGTATCGAGATACGAATCAGATCGTCTTTGTCATGAGAGATTTACACCCCTAATTTCAGAGTGCACATTTTCAATGCTAATCTTGACATCATGATCAGCCAGCTTTCCCAAAGATTCAGTAGTATGCGAGCAACCTGTCATGTCTTTGATGCTTTACACCCCAGTACCCTTCAACTCGCAGGAGATGATGACAACCACACTCAAACAAAGAAATATTGTATTAATTAGCCTATTAAGTATTGTATCAATTAGCCTCTTAACTTTTTCTGCTAGTCGGAGATTACAGGGGAGACATTTGTTTACTGCTCCAGGTCCGAAGTGTTCTATATTCTAAACTCTGGGGTTATCTCCCTTTCCCTTCGGTCTGCGGTTGATCAATCAATCAATTAAATCGTATATAGCGCTTCTCTAAATACCCGAAGTCGCTTTACAGAGTCCAGTAGTCATTCATACACAGTCATACCGGTGGTGGTAAGCTACATCAGTAGCCACAGCTGCCCTGGGGCAGACTGACAGGCTGCCAACCACCACCAACATTCATTCATATTCATACGATGCAATGCATGTCTTTAAGATGGTGGGGGAAACCGGAGTACCCGGAGTAAACCCACGCAGGCACGGGAAGAACATGCAAACTCCACACAGAAAGGACCTGGAACGACCGGGATTCGAACCAAGGGCCTTCTTGCTGTGAGGCGACAGTGCTAACCACTGAGCCACCGTGCTGATGAGCAAATGAATGGCGTTCACAACAAACGCTGAGGAGATCGCTACGTGACTCTGCCCCCTGCTGGTATGGAGCAAGTACAATAAAGCCTCATTCACTTCACAGGCCCCTTACTTTTAGCCACATAATGCAAAATGACAGAGATCTGGGCTTTGTTTGTGATATCCGTTGTTTCGTCCACCTCTACAGCAACAAATGAGGCTGCATCAAGCTCCTTTTTGATATAATTTCTAAACACCTCACCGGAAAAAAATCTGTATTGTGTTTGAAAAGTCATAAAACACAGTGGATGTTTCCAAATGTCTGGCTAGTCTTTCATCTTTCTCAGCAAAAGCATGTAATAGTTCTACATCGTTACCACGAAATGCCAGTTCCTGTTTGTTGCATTAATGAGGTCTTTTAAAATCTCTCGGTTTTCCTTTACCTTAGCACTGTGTATGCAAATATTTAGTCTCTGCTGCTCGTCCAAAGCAAAATTTGGCTTTGAATGTGAGTCGTTGATCTTTCATGTTTGCTGAGGCTTCTTGGTAGATTTTTCGAGTCACAAAATCCTGATTTAGTCCAGACATTGTCACACGTTGAGAACAAAAGACAGAGAAGGCAGTAAAGGCGGTTTCTTGTAGCACAGCCACACAGCCATTCTTTTCGGAAGTACCACTCTGTTTGAGCGAGTTATATTCGTTCCTGTTGTTTGAAGCGAACCTTTTCGCTCCGGCATTGGTCTCCCATTATTTATCACTTCACGTTTTGATTGAAAGTCCAGTTTTGTAAGCTTAGATATAGAATCTTCTATTTTTGCGATCAAAGCAAAGCGACCTGTGGGCTCTCCATTGAGGCAGAGGTACTGTTTGCCTCCCTTCTGTGCTTTTTCACTGCGGTTTAATGTCAGATCAGCGAGACTAAATGGGTTCTACACATGAAATACATGACCTATTCTATGGAAAGAAAGGACATATAATAAAAGTGTCTACAAATATTACAATGAGAAAGCAAAAGGTATGCGCTCAACCCAGTTTGTGAGGAATGCGCAATCTGAGATGAGGCACAGCATGTCGCTGCCTCATCTCGCCTGTCTCCTCTCTGTTTGCGCAAATTCAGCGATTTTGATTATAAAAATGCTTGAAATGATTGGACTCATACAGAAATTACATTTATAGCACAGATCAGTAGATAAATATTAATATTTATTTTATCATTATTTGTTTTTTACTGTTCATGAGGCTCTGCCTCACCTGCCTGCACTGACTGCATGTCCCTGGTACATTGGAATATTCCCTGTTGACTGATAATTTGGGCAAAATGTATGTAATCCTTTGGGGTGTAAATCATTACCTTAAGCTGATTTATTCTTAAATAGAATTGTGCATCATTTAGTTGGTTCATATTTTGCAGAGTGTATGTCATTTCATGGATAAATTCATAGATTGTGTTATTTTCAAGGTGTGAAATATATTTTGGTGTACTAAATGTATAGCAATGTTGTTAAAATATTTTGACAAAATAGGTCGGTTGCAACAATCGCGTTTATTCACTCACAGGCTTACAGAGCAGGCTAGCTAGCCTGATCCACAAAGTTGCGACTAACAGTTTAAATCAACAAAGGTACGTTCCACAATAGAACGGCTAGTCCAACGGAAGGTAATCCACACAAGGCCTATGTGAACTTAAATATTTTGTGTAATTCAGAGCTGAAACCATGTCATATTAACCTAGTATTTTAGTTAAACTGGTATTGTCAAAAAACATTTTTTTAAGTAAGTATTGGAAAACTAATAGTTGAGTTTGATTATTTCAGTTAGGCCTATATTGCAAAAATCATAGGAATCTAGGTAACACTAAAGACCCCTTTGTCAGTCAATGAACTACAGTATGACATTTTTAATTTCCAAAAAAAAGAATAATAAAACAATTAAACCTTGAACATTTGATTTGAGATAGATTGACAGAATATTATGGCCATTTTAATTCATTAGCCTAATTCAGCACCTTCCAAATAGGAGTGAAAGCATGCTCCTCTGTCTGTCTAGCTGTCTACAGGCTACATGGTGTGCTGACCTTCTCCTCATAACCCACTTCTTGACAAACTTAGATGGCTTCCACAACTCTAGTGGAGGACCAACTAACTTAATGAACATCAATGCTCAACACACATGCTCAATCCTCAGCTGATTGCGAAGGGTTGACAGAACATAATTCATAGCCGAAAATCCTCTCACACTCAGCTGTGCTCACTGCGAGTGTGTTGGCAACTTGGTTTAATTTTACAAGACCTTGTGTCATTGGCAACTGTGGGTTCTCTTTATATTCCCTAAAACCTTGTTTGACAGCAGAGAAATTCATTTTCAGGCGATCACACACCTCTCTTAATTCCAGCTCTCCAAAACAGCAATGGCACTGGAGAGAGCCAAGTGTTTGGGGAAAGCACATTAAGCTTTTCATGAAGCTGAACTTCTTCCTCTGGGACCATCCTTGACAAGGACTTATCCACTGAACTTCTTGTCGCATCCTTGCTGGCATTCTTAAAGTGCTGATGCCAAGCAGAATACATGTTCCAGATAGCCTCAAGAGTCCTGTAAGAGGAGGCCACCCATCTCACACTCAACACACGCCCTATTTTGCGCAACTGTGTGCCCACTGCAGATGCCGCTTTTTCCAGCTCTCTGAGATTTTTTGACGACTGATTGTAAAGACAATATAACTTATCTAAGAAACTGGTGAAGTGATCTTGACTGCATCCAGGGTTGCCAGGTCTGTGTGACAAAACCAGCCCAATGGCCAATCAAAACCTGCCCAATGGCCACTAGAACCAGCCCAATATCGGAACTCAAAATATGCCCCTGCCAAACCATATACACTGCTTTTAAAGTCCAACAGCATTGCTATCATTGCAAAATGTATTGTAATATCTACAATGGCCTTGTTTAATTAGATACAGTCCCATGTCCATGTGTGTACATGCTGATCTGGAGTCAGTTTGGTAGGATTTGGATATAAATACATTATTTCATTTAAAATATGGATTTTTATTTAAATATTCATGTAATTTGCATGCAAAATAGGTCTACCCGAACCAGCGGACAAAAAATTCAAAAGTAGCCCAATTCCGCGGGAAAACCGCGGACCTGGCAACACTGACTGCGTCCCCAATAGACAGCTCAAGCCTATGATTAAGGCAGTGCCAGCCAACCACTGCTTGATATCTGGCCTTCAACTTCGTGTGCACCCCTGCCTTCCTACCAAACATTACCGATGCTCCATCTGAACGGAAGCCAAGAAGGCACTCTTTCAGAAAATCGTTGTGTAACCCGCTGTCACTGAGGCTGATACTGTGGTATGGTCCAGTTCAACAATATCCAAGAAAAATCTAAGTGGGTCTGAATTTTGCACAGATGCCCGAATGTAAACAATTAAAGGCCCCGTCACACCATAACGTTCTGGTCAACTTTCTCTGAACGTTCTAATCGTTCAATTTCGAGCGTTCTGGGGCGAGTTGGACACATCTGGCGTGTGACTAACGCATGACTAACGTGGGACTGACGCATGAGGAACGTGTAACCAAGACCAAGTGACGTGTCACTGGCGCGCAACAAACGTGTGCTGACGGGTCATTGGCGTGCGACGACCGATAAGTCAACGGTAGACGAGCGTGTGAATAACGACAGAGTAGAGTTTTGCTGGCGTGTGGGTTTTATGGTCAAACAGATATAAAACGCTAGCCTGGATACCAGACCGAACTTAGCCCCGCCCACAACATTTGAAGTCGGGAAGTTCGGTCTGGCGTCGCTCCATTAGAGAGAAATTATCTGCGAACAGAAATGGTCTGACCAATCAAATTGTCAAGGCGGGCTTTATACGATGATGGGATGATTGACAGTGCATTCATTTTGAAAGAGGAACAGAGAAACGCGATCAAGGCATTTGTCAATCGAAAATATGTTTTTGCCTTCCTTCCTACGGGATCCGGTAAAAGTTTAATTTATCAGCTGGCCCTGGTCACATACTACGTTGTTCTGATTGGTTGTAGGTAACCAATTTGAGCGAAGAGGCATTTTTTCTCCTGGTTCGGTTGAAACACGCCCCATAATCACAGCCCAATAGAGTGGTATTGTCATGGTAAAAAGTGACCGGGTGCCAAAAAGAGCCCGGGTGATGTAATATTGGCTTTCGAACGACTCTTGAGTGACAGTTGCTATACCAACGTTAGCATTACGTCACCCGGGCTCTTTTTGGAAGTCGGACTACCTCAATAACGCGATTTACCCCAGAGCATCTCACATTATACTACCTGAGACCAGCTTGGCTGTATTTTACCTGCAATAAACCATGTGCTTGATGTTTGACTGTGTTAGGAAAGTTGTTGACTCACAAGTTTGTTATAGTGTCAAAGTAAGTACATTTCAACCGGTTAAATCGCCGCTAGCATCTCGTTAGCAATTAGCAATTCCTCCGTTAGCTGGGGCACATTATTTTTCTTAGTGTATAGCTAGCAAGCTAGTATGAACTCTCCCAAGTCTTTCTAAATAGGCCTATATCAACAAATAATGGTAGATCTTAAATTATTTAAGATGTTAGCAAATTAACTGGCTGGCTTGCTAAAAAGGTAGATGAACAAGCACCGTATATTCTTTAAGATGTTAGCAAATGAACTGGCTGGCTTGCTAAAAAGGTAGATGAACAAGCACCGTATAGTATTTAGGATGTTAGCAAATTAACTTGCTGGCTTGCTTAAAAGGTAGATGAACAAGCACCATATATTATTTAAGATGTTATTAAATTAACTGGCTAGCTTGCTTAAAAGGTATATGAATAAGCACAGTACCGTATATTATTTAAGATGTGAGCAAATTAACTGGCTGGCCTGCTAAAAAGGTAGATGAACAAGCACCGTATATTATTTAAGATGTTAGCAAATTAACTGGCTGGCTTGCTAAAACGGTAGATAAACAAGCACCGTATATCAGTATATTTTCTCCTTTTTATAAAAACGAATTTCTACTCTAAACAATTTCAATTGAAATGCAAATGATGATGTAAACAGCTAAAATGGAACACTTTATTTACCGGGTAAAAATGTGTTTAGCCACAATATATAGCGATTCAAAAAGTAGTATTGACTGCAAATGTTGATGTACAGGATACCGGCAGGTGTAGCTAAAACGGAATACTTAATAGTTTTAGGCACAATATTAAGTGACTAACAAGTAGCTGATGGCTTTCAAACGACTCTTGAGACTGACCAAAAAGTGCCCGGGTTACGTAGTGTCCGGGTTACGTAATGCTAAGCGTTGGTATAGCAACTGTCACTCAAGAGTCGTTCGAAAGCCAATATTACATCACCCGGGCTCTTATTGGCACCCGGTCACTTTTTGCCATGACAGTATCAGACTCATATTCTGACTAGAATTCTGAGTATGACATCGTCAGGCTAATAAAACGCTGGAAAATCAGTGGATTCAGTTTGTTGTAGCCATTCCTGAGGAAATAATAGTTTTGAATAATAATTGTAAATTGAGAATTTAAGATTGAATAGTGTTTATGAGAACTACGAACAAATTGTGTTGCATGTGTAATGCAGAAATGAAAATATTGATAGTTGACCAGTGACGCTAAGAATAACGTAATTTGATTGGATGTTTGATTTGATATGAAAGAACAAGAAACACTGCGAAGCAGTCAGAAGCTATTGGACCTTGGAGCAACAGTCTTTTTACCTACACTAATGCCAGTTAACTTGTTCGTAAAATAATATCCTTAATTTTGAACGGTATTATTTAAATCATTTTAAGTAAACTTTCAAAAGAAGAATTTCGGATTACAGACTTTTGTTTCTGAACTTTGGTGTCGAGTAAGAAAGAACTTTGAGGTCCTAAGCTAGGCTAGACCCACACAGTTGTGAACAGTAAACATCATGCCGCCTAGACGACGTAAGGGCTTCTGCTACTAGCGCTGCTGCTGCAAGTAAGAAGATGGTAAATGCTGAAAGTAAGAAGAATGCAAAGCCTCTTTCAGTAGCAATGTCTTCGGACGAAGCTAGTGAAAGACAGCACGGAGAAGTGCCCATCCGAGGTGTGACACCCCCTGAAGACCCTAATGAGGACCTTCCAACCATGGAAACGAGAGGGAAGAAGCAGAGGAAGGACTGCAGGATCCAGGACCGGGCAGTGGAGGATAGCTTGGTAGAGTTTTTCCGCGATAACAAACTTCTGTGGAACTCCCAGAAAATAGATTACAGGAACAAGGCCAAGAGGCAACGAATACTGGAGACCAAGGCCACAGAGCTGGGGATCGGGGTGGACCACCTGTGGACCTGGTTCAAGTCCCTCAGGGACATGTTCACAAGGCAAGTATTTATGTTTGAAATGAAAATGCTTCAAATAATTGCCATGACTTTAATAATAATGGAATTTACCATATACTTACTATATACTTACCGTATGCTTATAATATCTACCAGGTTGGACAAGAAGAAGAGTGGGCAGGGCCAGCAAGAACTGACGGAGAGGGAGTCATGGATTAAAATCTAAATTTAGCTTTTTCCACCGTGCTGTCCACCACCGCTCTAAGCCTGTCCGAAGTGTAAGTATTGATGTGGATATTGACCTAATCATATAATTATACTAAAATATTGAATAATAAGTGAAAGAGACATGTATGTACGATTGTTTATTGTCAATTTCCAAACATGTTGTGTTTACCAGTGTCATTCCGTGTCTTTCCAGTTGAAGGCGATTATAGCCGAATCTCACGGGGACCTGGATGAGGCTGAGCGGGCAGCCGCGGAAGGAGGGGGTTGATGTTGACGAGTTTGCCTAGACCATCCCCGTCTTAGAACATCAACCCACCCCAGCCCTGTCGGTGTGCTCCGACATGGAGACCCTCAAGAGGAAGGCCAAGGAGAGCGGGGAGATGCTGACAATGCTCCGAGAGGACCACCTACGCCGCCTACGTAAAAAGTGTGCTGCTGGGGCTGAGTGCTAAGGACGGGCATCAACAAGGTCCTGAGGTACTTCTGCGAGTCGGATTTAACCGATGACGACAGTGAGGACCGGTCCAATAGACCCCCCTCCAGACAACCCTCGATTTAGTCATGGCTGACGTTGATACCTCATACGCATGAGATTATGCAAACACATGCACGTGGTAAAGATGAGCCTTACGGTGAAAACCCATGACACCGATACGAGCGACGCGATATTCTAATCCCATGCATTTCAACGGGAGCCAATCCATTGTGACGTAGACCACCGTTTTGGGCGACACGACCGATAAAAGTTGGAAAATGTTTAATCCTACGCAAATGAGGAGCGATTTTTCCCGGCAGCGGCCAATCAGATTGTTTGATGTCGTCTCTGACAGTTTGAAAATGCTATTTCCACACGCTACAACACGCCCACTCAAAGCGATGGAAGCGTATCGCGTCGCTGTCATGGGTTTGCTCGGTTGCGGAAGCATGGTTCATGGTGGTGAGGAGAACCTGGAACCTATTGGCAAGGATGCCAAAGGCATTCTCGACCACGCAACATGCCCTTGACAGCCTGTAATTAAAGATCCTCTCCTCGTCGACCATTCCACGGTGGGAGTACGGCTTCATCATACTAGACCTCAAGACGAACACGTCGTCACTGATGAGGAAGTACGGCACATCCTCGTTGTCCTTGGGCAGGGGTTCAGCTGGTGGAAAGCCGATGGAGCCATCATCAATGCAGTCTTTCAGCTCAGACGCGTTGTAGACCTGCGCGTCGGATGCTGCTCCTTTCCCTGAAAAACACAAATAACAACATAAGCATACAGTACAAATAAACTCCTCAAAAAAAGTTCGGAAACGTTATTTCGGTCGATTTATTCCTCCCCTTTAATAATACCAAGCCTGATTAGTCACCTTTACAACGAGGTACAACTTGTAAGGATCGTGCATTCGTGGAATGAGCAACACAGCTAACTGTGTGGGTAGCGGCCCAAAAAAATGTGCCAAAATCCCCTGCAATATTCTTCTGTTGGTATTCACTCTCGTTTTGAGTTGCTTGGTGGATTGGATGATTGCACTCTCCCACCGTAATAAGGAAAAAACAACACATATTGGCCATTTTACACTGTCTGGGACCTCAGTAGCGTGAGGGACAGTAATTGCAGGCTTCCTGGCAGCCTTATAAGCACGAAGACCGGCCATGTGCAGTCTGTTCCTAAGTTTGGAAATGGTACCAGGGCTGACACCAAAAAATGCTGCCACCAGCTTCCAGTTGCCCTATTACACACCTGTGACTGGCATACACCTGCCAGCACTTGAAACTCAACGAGAGTGAATACCAACAGAAGAATATTGCAGGGGATTTTGGCCCCTTTTTTTGGGCCGCTACCCACACGGTTAGCTGTGTTGCTCATTCCACAAATGCACGATCCTTACAAGTTGTACCTCGTTGTAAAGGTGACTAATCAGGCTTTCAAACGATATAAAATGCAATACCAATTGGTATTATTAAAGGGGAGGAATAATCGACCGAAATAACGTTTCCGAACTTTTTTTGAGGAGTTTAGTAGGGCCAATGATTTTCTGTTTAAAAAAAATGTGTTTTCCTTCACACATTTTGCTGAATTCCGTTTTATTCCGTTTCGGATCAATTTGTTCACCCTGAGGTATTGATGGCTTAAAATTAGTGAATAATATGTGCCGCAAGTAACCCAAACCTTCTAAGATTGTTGTTTGACAGCCATAAACAAAACAGAAGACAAAAAAAATATTTGCAGGCGATTGGGATGATGAGCGAATAAATGTGACAGGCTGTAGTGGAGGTGTGTGCGTAAAACCATTGAACATTCCGCGAATTCCGTCCGTTTCCCGTTATTGCGGAAAATCGTTGGCCCTTAAATAGCAACTACAAATAATAACACCAAAAATAATCTAATTCAATCTCAATTAAAGACGTGAAGTAATACATTGGTTACTAACAAAAGAGTCATGAACAGTGAGGGAAGTTCCACCTTGTCCTGAAATGGTGGGCAATCTCACACCAGGCTTCAGGAGTGCTTGGAGGGGTCATCACCTCATCCAGATACTCGTGAAGGATCGCCTGGCACACTTCACGGACGAGGACGGAGATTGTGTTGAATGGAACGTGCCACCCAAACTTCATGTCAGCATATTTAGATCCAGAGGCCAAATGTCACAGTTTCAGGCCAGGTTCGAGGGGCTCTCGGAAGAAAGTGTGCTGCTTTGTCAGACTGCCTCTGACACGCTCAAGGACCTCATCGTACATTTCAGGTGGCATGTGCATGAAGTTCGTGAACGAACTGGGGTCCTCCCGACGAAGCTCAACCATGAGTTGGTCGTACATGCCAAACTCTTTGCGCCTCAATATCCATATTTTTGTCCAGCATTGTCGTCTTCGTCTGGTTTGTTTTTCTTTGCGGGCGAGTTCCCTCAGTGTTCTCCTCCGATCACCGACGATTACAGCGTTCACCAGCTTTCACTCAACGCTCTTCTGGCGCTATACCAGCGACCATGGACGATTTCCAACGTTTCCTCTAACATCATAGAACGTTGACCTGAACAGGACTTCTTGCTCAATGTTGTGCTCTCATCTACTAATATAGACATTTTGGGCCTTGTGTTCTTGATACTGCCAATTAGGGCATGTTTCATTTCAAGTGAAATAAAATTTAACAATGTCTGTGCATGCGACATTGCTGTGTAAAACTCTCCCCATATTAAGGCCATTCAGACGCTGCAAATCTATGAGTGCAGGGTGATCTGTCTAAGGGCGGTCCCTTTTGGCAATGTGGTACGCTGAGCGAAACACCCTCTCAGTGGCGAACAGTAGCTCCTGCTGTGCTTTTAGGAAGCTGGCATCTAGAGTGTTTTCATCTTGTTTTTGACAAATCGACTCGGCAAGTTTGTGGCTGTGTGATGTTCATGTATTTTTTTCCGTAGCGATTTCATTTGCTTTTCTTTAGTATCACCATATGGGTTCACTCTCCCATTCAAATGAAAATGTGTACTTGTTGCAACCAGATCTCAATGCCCCTGGTGATCCTGCTTCTCTGCATACATGACACCCTAGCGCTTTATTGGACAAAAATATAAACGGGTATTTGGTTTGGAAGTGTTCATATTGGGCCAGAGTCCAACATATTGGTAAATTGTTGCTGAGGGCTACTGTTGAGCTGCTGCTACCACTGCTGATGTCTAACACTGGGCTGCTGCTGCTACCACTGCTGAGGGCTGCTGCTGCTGCTACCACTGCTGAAGGCTGATCCTTACGATTACTGGCACATGGTTGTATGAGTCATCATCAACAGCCTGAACAAAAGATACAGGGCATGATCATGTCAGCATGACCCCATAGTGCTTTCTACAGTGTCAAACTATTTTGCATCTGCAAGCCCTTACTTAAAATAAGGTCAAATAAAAGTTACTTGCAAAGCAGGCCTTGAAGAAGTTGGATGGATCATTGCCAAAAATGCCCCTGAGGACAAGGCACCTGACATCTGAAACCTGGTGGGCAGAGAGGACATCACAGACTTAGAAAAAGCATGGTCCTCATGTAAATGAGTGGAATTAGTTTAAAGCAGTCGCTCTCAAAATGTGGTCCGCGAACCACTGGTGGTCTGCAAGTGCCCCGTAGTAGTCCGCGACGGCCACAAGTAAATTATTGTGACATTTCTAACATACAACTCAGAGCGAAGAGAACACAGTCAGTAGAAGCCTAATCTATTGAGAAGGTCATGGATCGGTGGCTTAAGACAGGGACAATGAAAATAAAATTAAATGAGAATGCCTCTGACACAGACAAGGAGGAGGGTCACTCCCGCCGCGGAGCTGCATTCAAACAGCATTTTTTTTTTTCTCCCGCTGTGGAGACAGCAAGATGATAACTTTATTCTGTGTTGTGTGACGTTGGCTAATGACAACTCATAATTATGAAAAGTTGACTAATAGGATGGCTAGTTGGCTAGCCTACGGTTGGTAGTGAATTACTGCGGTCGCGTGGTTGGTATGCGCATCGTTGTGTTTATTGGTGTTTGGTGATACATTGGCGTGTCTGAGTGTGTGGTGGGAGTATGAGGCTGAACACACTGGTTTAAAGCAGCACAACGGAGGAATTGCTAATCGCTAATAAGATGCTAACGGCTAAACCTAGCAAAACCTGTTAGAATTTGCTTACTTTGACACTATGCAAGTGCAACACAAGACAAAGCAAGACGGCAAATAAGTTACTTACTAGTCTGGCAGAGAGTAGTACTCGGGCGGCTTCCAGAAACGTACACAGCGAAGTAATATGCCTACGGACCCTGGTATATCAATGGCACAGAGGCCATTCTCCATATTAAACGTCATTGTAGCGCCCCAATTTTTTTAAGCTGTTACTTTAAGGTAAAATTGCTAATCCTAACCCTAAAGTACAATTGCTACATACTGTTACTTTAACTCACTCCTCAGCAGCAGTGTAGTGGTCCCTGGAGAAGTGGGTATACTCTTAATTCTGCAATTTTTTTAAGCAGCTGTCACAACCTCTGCTGCACACTCCTCTGTTCCTGCTCTTGCTCCATATGCTACTCCAGTCCGTTCATCCTCTCCTGTGTTTTAACATTTCCCTCACTTCTTAGTTTTCCCTCCATGTTTGGTTCTCACCTGTAGCCAATGTGTTAATTGAATTTAGTTCTCACCTGTAGCCAATGTGATAATTGAGTTTAGTTCTCACCTGTAGCCTATGTGTTCATTAAGTTTAGTTCTCACCTGTAGCCAAAGTATTCACTGAGCTCCTATGTAAGCCTTGGGCTTTTTCCTTTGTCTTTGTGTGTAATTGTTTGTGATCAGCAAGATGTGCTGTTCTCCAGTCCTGTGCTCTCTGCCTTGTTTGCCCATCGTGGCACTTTGATTTATCTCAGTAAAACACGCCTTGTTTCAAGTCTCCAGTTTGTGACAGCAGCCCATACAGCAAAGGATAAACGCCCTGTTTTATAAATAGTGACATGAGTTTACCCAAAAATGATTAACCCAGTATTATTTACACACTGCCGCTAGATTTGTTGCTAGTCGCTTTTTGCTAATTAAGTCGCCAAGGGGGTCTGGAAAGTCGCCAGATATAGCCAACACTGACCATGGCAACCAATTAAGGTATTAAATAATGCCGGTCGTGTCCGTTGTTCTGGCTGGTCTCAAAAATGATCTCCAGCTGGCTAAGTAAGACTATGAAAAACTCTTTTTTTAGCAGGAGAGCTGCTAAAACAGGCTGCCACTCGCTGCGCCATGGCTACCAATTAAGTTATTAAATAATGCCGGTCATGTCCGTTTTTCTGGCTGGTCTCAAAAATGTCCAATTAGCTAAGTTAGACTATGAAAAAATATTTACACATAGGTAGAGCAGTGTACTATCTTAATACAAATAATTAAGCACAGTAGAAAAGTTAGTCACGAAAAAGTTGCGAAAAGAGTCATGCCAGCTAGCCTATGCTGTGCGTGTGGAACGTAAATAAACCTCACTTCCCGACGCCTTAAAGAGTCGTGCTAGTCGTGGGCTTTTAGCCTGTTGGCTAGCACGCTCGGCACTTCATCTGTGGTACCGCGTGTTAACGGATTCGAATCCTAGCGTGCACAGGGCTGGATCCCGCGTTTGGACGCAGGCGCTGGTGCTGTGGCTGGGAGTGAGGTTTAGGGGTGTGTGTAACAGATGCCAGCTAACCCAGCTATGCGTGTGGAACGTTAGTAAACCTCACTTCCCGACGCCTTAAGAGTCGTGCTAGTCAGTGGGCTGGCATCCTGGTCTTTTAGCCTGCTGGCTAGCTTGCTCAACTCTCCATTCGTGGTGCCGGATGGTGGCGGGTTCGAGTCCGGGCATGTGCAGGGCTGGTCTGTGCGGTTTGACGCAGATTACACACGAGCTCTCTTTTAAGTCTAATGTATTTAGCATTTAAAACACATCGAAATGTACCTGAAAATACATCAAAATCTGCCCAGAGTAATCAAAGTATTTTTTAAATTGATAACTTTAACTTTGAAAATGTCAGAAATGGAATCAGCATCCTCTGTAACCCCTGAAAACATACCAATATTGTATAGTTTGGCCAATCACATTATGCTAATGTGTGCTAATTAGCTAAATTATGCAAATAACATATGCAAATTGACATCCCACAGTTTCTGTATGCTGGGGACCCATACTTCATATTTCTATCTTTGGTGTACTCCACATTTCCGGGTTCACAATGGGGCTCTATGGGCTGGTAAATAGACTATATAAACTGATGTAGATTGAGAACACAAGCTCTGAGAGCTTTGAAACTTGACATGCCTGTAGTGAGGATGTTGCTTTACCTACTAGAAAAATGCAATGTTACTGCAAAGGAAGTTACATGAGGTAAGTGCTGCTCTATATTTATGATACATTTAATAATGATACATTTCATATGGAAACAGAGATTGAAATTGAAAGATAACACCTTGGCAATAACACACAAGGCAAGGCAAGTTTATTTATATAGCACAATTCATACACCGTGGTAATTCAATGTGCTTCACATACATAAATACACAATGGCAATACAATGTGATTTACATAAATAAAAGCAAAAGGTCAGTACATGATCATAAAAACAGTAAATTATAGGAAATAAAAGCATGAGACTCAGGAGACAGGATTGCTGTTTGGCCTTGATGAGCCTTTTAATATAACTTAACTTCACACAGCACAAATCAAATTACTGTCTCAAATCAAACAAATTGTCATCTAATAAAACAAACACTCTGAGGAGGAATGAGCCCTCTTCCCACGCTGAATTTTCCAGCTCTTCTCAGCCTGTTTTTTTTAGCTGCAGTGGCCACTTTGGGAAGGTCAGCCCCCGTGATGTCACAACTGCAACACATCACTGTCACTCATCCATATTATCTTCAGTGACAAAGTGGGTCATATTTGGGCAGTCTGGGAAAGAGCCGGAGCAAAACTCAGTGCAAGTCAAGCCCACTGAGAGACCCTGGCATTTCTTGGGATCATTGCAGTTTCCATCTTTACAGTACAGGTGGGTGATGTCTCGCACTTCCTTAGGTGCTGGTGCCTCCTGGAACATGACTGGCTCAATAGACCCATCTTTTCTGAGCCTTCACCCTCTACCAACTGGGTTCCAGAGATGAGGCTTAGCCAGGTGGCTGTGACGCCACACTGCTGTCTGGTATAAGGCCCTGAGGACATGTTGCTGGAAGGCATCTTCCGTTGGGGGTAGATTGGTTGCTAATGAATCTGGTAGACGCTAGTGTGTACCTCAGTTCATCCAGGCTGGTACAAGGATGTCCATCCTCCTTTTTCTTTTTGCCATACAGGAGGAGGGCATACTTTCTTGCTACAGGCAAAGCTTCTTCCAGGCTTTTAGATAGTCCAAACTTGTCCATATCCTTTTACTCACTCATATGGGTCTTTAGTCTCGGTACAAGCTGCTTATGGTTTCACAACCTGTGAGGGCATGGCATGCAGGTAAACACTCACAAATAGCTGCTCCTAGTTTCTGAGCAATCGAACAGACAGATTTCCTTTAGGCCATGTCCAGAGTGCAGGTACACTGCTGAGGATCCAAACATCCCTTTGCTTGAATATAGACAAATAAAAACCAGTACATCTGTATCATCACATTTCACAATGAGACGAGAATGTGACTGCAAGGTGTATTGCATGTAACACCAGTCTTGTGTCAGCCTCCTGCTGGTCACTGTAAAGGTCTGTCAAGCAGTCAACGCCTGACCTGCTAGCCCTCTTGACCTCCTCACCATTTTCAAAGCCCCCTGCCAAGATGACAGTGTTCACTGAAGTGATTCTCTTTGGCCCAGCACTGGTGATATAGTTGCTGACAAAGCTACATAAAGCATCCTTGTTCCCACTGATCTTCAGGTATTTTTTGTAGTTTGGAACCCTTGCTTGTCCTGTGATAATGTGTTCATCTGCTTCTTTGCCTTTCAAAATCTTTGACTGAGTGTTGATGGTCATATCTATCAAACACTAAAACAGCACATCTGAGGCCTTCCTTTCCCATTAACGTTGTGATCTTTTTTCAGACGCACTCGCCCACGTCATTGAAAGTCTGAAAGCCTGAGTCATGGCTCTTTGCATCAGTGTCACAACGCTCTTTCATGGCCTCCAAATATGCCGAGGTCTTGCTTGGATTGGATCAAAAAGTGTCTCTACTTGAGTCAGGCAGAAGTTTCCACAAGGTCAGGACAACAAACTCAAAATACTTCCAGACAACTAAAAATACAGTCTGGGCAATTAAACAGTATCAACTAAGGGTATCCAAAAAACGGGTAACAAAAGGATCTCAAGAACAAAAGACTCAAAACCGGTATTAGTATCTAGAGCAGGGATTCTCCGAACAAAACCTCACGCAACGTAACCATGGGATGTCAAATCAAGACTCAGCAAAAACACAAAAGATCAGGTGGCTTATAAAGGCTAGCAAGCAAGGCACAGGTGAACTCAATGAAACAATAAAGTCAACACACATGTGAAAGGTAAACGGGAACACTGAGGGCCTCACATGGTCATAAAGGGTATTGCAGTCCGAAAAGCCTGACACAATAGAGCTCTCCGATGCTTGCCAAGTTAGCCATCGTGATATGCATACACACCCCCCCCAGTCTCATTGTGATCTTTCCTTGTAAGGGCGGTGGTTTGCTCCACAAGATCTGTTGAACTTTACTATAAATAGCAAGGTCTGCAGTCACAAGAATATGGTGCTGTCCCAGTTCTGCAGCAAACTGTACAAGTCGTTTCATAGATGTATAGATGGTGGACAATTCTGAGGGTGATTCTCTTATGAAGGGTATGTAGTGTACACTAGCTACTGAACAAGCAGAGTCTGACGTGAAGGCATTGAATGCAGACCATGCAGGGACATGCTGCTGATTCCCAATTACATTTCGGGCCAGCTTCCATACCAGATCTCTGTCTTCATCTGCTTTAGAGACCGTTGTGTTTGTGTGCAGTACCTCAGGTTGGGGAAGTTCAGGTGGTTCTGATCGCTTTGTAGATTTTATAGATCTGTAATCAGAATTGAAATCAGAGGATAGGTTTGTGATCACATGCATTATATATCAAATTAGGACACTCTAAAACCTCCCAACATGCATTCATATTGAACATTCTACCCACCCATTCCAGGGTTCATACACATTTTGACCAATGGATTTCCATGACTTTAAACCAAATTTCCATGACCAAACATTTTGTGAAATCTCGGTGTACACATGAAAGTGATAAAATGTAGTATTTAAACTAACAATGATAATTCCAAAGCATACAGTATACAAAAATATGCAGTTTAAGCTCTGTGTCATAAACTTAGTGCATTTTGTTAGCATTTTAATATGCTTCCATAGGCCATTGAATGCTGGGCGTACAAAAATTCCAAATTTTCGAAGATTCATTTTGAGAAAATGAGGCAGAACACCATCACAAATTTTTGATATGTTAAGAACAAATATCTAATCTTTCCAAAACAGTTAGTTTCATGTTGGTAGCTGCTCTCTATAATAGGGACAGTTTTTTATACAGAGCACATATAGGAAGGTCTGTATATAATATCAAGTCTCTAGCTTTAACATTGAGCTTTCCACAGGCCTTCAAAGATGCTGCCACAGAGCGTAGAGTAAAACTTTTGCGCAAATTCAAGCACCCCAAATACTATGATATACCCAAGCCACAACCTGGAAGTCCATATTCTTCAAGTAATGGTAGCTGATTTTAAGACTAGAAAGTTTGAAGGAGCTAGCTTAAATACTGAAAATGCACATACCGGTAACTTAGTTGCTAAAACATTTTGTTTGTGACAAAACTATTGGAAGTAGAGAGCTAATATTTCGGACTATACCTATTAAGAAGTGTATGAACATCCTTGCATTTTTTCAGCCAAATCTGATATGGTTGAGTGGGGAGATTTTTTTTAATTTGGACGTTTGGCATGGAATGATTGCAATCTGGCTATCGGGGAACATTCGTCGAAAGAGCAGGCTGGCATCTTCGGATGATTCAAAAGAATATGCCCACATTACCTCCGCAGTTAGGACTTCACTTTTCGTTACAGAATCGGTTATCGACGCCTGCTTGGTAGCCGACGAGAGAGACGTGCTACTTGGCGTAACAGTTGCCCTCGCTGTGGTGATAGGGGTTGCTGAAGCTTCGCTAGTAGCAGCACTCTGTTTGCTTCCTTTGGCATGGCTCGTTAATGGTTAATGCCGCCTCTCCCATGTTTGAAATGTCGAATGTTTTGCCACCACAACCTACATTTTGTTCGTCCCGGGTCTTCGTCTGTTTTAACCCATGACATGTACTTTTCCATTTGTAGCCAAGCATGGTTAAATCTACACTTCCCTGACATTATCCCGTCCGCTTCCCTGAGTTACTGTTGCTATGGCCACCAAACTTTTCAGTTAGTATGAGAGCGTATGCCTGTTTATATTTTGAGCGTATTTCTTTTAAAAGCATATTCATTATTTAAAACTCAGCGTAAATAACCTTGAACAAATTTCCATGACTTTTCCAAAACTTTTGGGATAACATTTTTTTCAAGCACTTTTCCAGGCCTGGAATTAACCATTTTAAAATTCCATGACTTTTCCAGGTTTTTCATGACCGTACGAACCCTGCCATTCATTTTTAGCAGTTCACGTGACTGAGCGAATACCATAACATGAAAACAAATGAATGCTCAAAATTTACCTGTGAAGTTGATCTCCATTCATGTAAATACCTAGGGTCTCATTCATAAAACGTTCTTAAGCACAGATTTGATCTTACAGTCGGTGTCCACACATGCGTTTTATCGCCAGGCGATATTCAGCCTCGGGGTTGTAGTAAGAAAAATCATGTTTGGCTGTCAAGTAGCAAGTTCAGTTGCAATGCAGCGCTAATATAGCAGATTAGCTTGTGAACTCATAAATAATGATAGATGTTGCGGCAGTCACTCATGCTCTGATTAATTTATTTTATCTGATTAATTTATACCAGCCAGTTAAATCACGATCCCCACATACCAGAGGCTACTTGGGGCTTGTATCGAGTTCTATTTTAACTTATTAGTAGCTAGCTAGCTACTATGTGTTCTCAATGGATGTTCTGTCAAAGTGTTAGCAGCAAGCTAACAATAATGGTCGAGAGCTTCAGTTAAGACCTACAATATTTTGCCCTGACAGTGTTCGTGTAGCACAGGGGTCTTCAACCTTTTTCAGCCCAAGGACCCCTTGGCTGAGAGAGACACTGAGCAGGGACCCCCACCGCCCCAAATTTAGGCCTGATATTCATATATTTGATCTGGAACTAAGTGTCAGTCTCTCACACACACACACACACACACACACACACACAAACACACTCCCCTACACATGTTTGAACATAATTATACATAATTTGTAACACACAACTTTATTCTGTTTATTATTGACATTTTTTCTCCCTTATAGTTAGCCATTACTCTGTATTCAATTAGGGAGGGACAAAGAATTGAGTAGCTTGAGAAGCTTAAGTATGGATGAAATATCTCATACCTAGTGAGAGATCTGACGTTTAAGAATTCATCATTCATGACTTTGGCAACAACATTCTCCCTATGAAGCATGCAGTGCGTCATACATGGCTCTTGCACCGCCAGTGCACAGCGCGACACATTTTGGCGAGGGTATATCATGTTCACGGAAAAAATTGTCGATCACTTTGAAAATCTCGGAACTTTTTTGTACGTCCATGCAGCTGCTTACAGAATATAAATTCCTCCTGCATCTCATTTTGGTCGACAACCACACAAACGCTAAAAGCTGAGGGTCGTTTGACACGTCTGTGGATTCATCTAATTGTAGTGCAAAATAATCTGCTTTCGGGAGTTTCGCGACTAGTTGTGCCCTCACATCAGCTGCCAATTCATCAATAGGGCGGGCAAAGGGATGCTTTTCCTTCCCAAACATTGTTTTTCACATATTACTAGCTGCTGGCAGTATTAGACTTTCCGCAATTATGTATGGCGTTTTGGTCTGAGCGACACGTAATGCAACTTGATAAGAGGGTTTTAAAGCTAGCTCGCCAACTTTTGCTGATTGTCTGCTGGCCCTCAAAATATTTGAAACGGGCCTGGAAATATTAAATGTTTGTTTCTTTCAAGTGAGCATGTGTTAAGTCTAAGTGTTGTTGCCGCTTTGATGGCGTCATACTTTCGTTTGATAGCACGGAAGAGCAAACCACGCACACTGGTAGTTCGTCACCATCGGTCTCTTTGTAGGTGAAGCCAAACTTCAGATAATTATTTGAATATTTACGCGTTTTCTCCAGTTTGCGCTTCTGGGTATTAAGGCATGTTGGAATCCTCTGAAGGTAGATCATCTGAACCGCCATCAGTGCTGTATGACGTGGAGCTTTTGTTCCGAGAAATTACAAAACGATCCATCATTTTTAAATTGTATGGTAATGGCAGGTAACGTGTTTTTGGCAAGAGCTAGAAGTGTATATGTTGCCATGGTGATGAAATGATCGCGTGAAGATTCATGGGTAGCCTATGTATTATTTTATAAACGAATAGAAAGCAATTGTTACGATCTGTTTATGTTTATGTAGCCTATTGGACGTTTTTAATTTTTGGAAGAGGGAAAAATGCTTCAGATGGAATAATTTGGCGGACCCCCTGCAGTACCTCCGCGGACCCCCTGGGGGTCGCGGACCCCCGGTTGAAGACCTCTGGTGTAGCATATAAACTACAAACCGAGTCGATTTAGACATATAAAAAGTCATGTAAAAACCTTTATTCACATAAAAGATTTCCCAGTAGCAGACTCCCGAGACTCTGCCATCTTGTATTGATTTTTTTGATTACTCCCACCCCTCTGAACAACGTTGGCTTCCAAATCACACACACGCCGAACTGACTGGCTCCCGGGTGACTCTCATTTGCATAAAGTTAAAGAATTGGCAACTTTGAGCAGGCAGCAAAGGCGTTTTTTCCCTCAACAGGCAGGCAAATCGCTCCCATTCAATCCCAATGAGAGCAGCACGATAACACGTGCAGTGGACACCCACCGTTAGTGTGTTCGTACGATCAAATCCATGTCAAAGTACAGAATTATAAAAACCATCTTTGACGTGGCAAAGTACTTATCTCCACGTCAGGTTGCAACTTGGCCTAAGCATATTTCCTTGTGGCGATGCTGCAGGAATTTGGAACTCTCAGTGCGCCGACACGCAGTTTCATCATCACCACCACCATCACCATTAGGGCCAATTGTGAAAGGCCAAATTAATGTTTCGCTCAATAAAATCAATTAAAGTAACACTATGGAGTTTCTGTAACACAGTCAAGCAAGCAAGTGCAACACAAGACAAAGCAAGACAGCAAATAAGTTACTTAATAGTCCAGCAGAAAGTAGCCACCTACCTGGCGGCTCCAGAAACTCCAGTGTTACTTTAAACAATTTGAATAATTGACACATGAATGAAATTCACGTCTAATAGGTATTCATTTAAATTCCCCCCGTGTTAAACATTTCGCTCAATCTATAGCCTATAAAAAGTCTGATAGTGTCTTAGTTTTCAGTAGGAGATATGGCTGCATTGGCGTTGTTAGAGGATATTGCCAACTGGGCAGTAAGGAGAGAGCGGGTTTTTCGTGATAGCGCAACTTTTTGGCACAGGATGATGTATGGCTGATAAGCAGGTACCGCTTGCCAAGGGTTTCTACAGGTAGATCGGGTGGAGAGACTACAGCAGCGTCCCATAGCGAAGATAGTCTAGACAAGGAGAGAAAGAAAAGACAGAGTGAGTGGGTAGATTTTGGCTGTCCATATGCGTAGATGAGGAGTAGTGGTGGTGAGGAGCAATGTTTCCACATCCATCAGCAATTGGATCATGCTATAAGGGAGAGAGAACATTTTTGTTAGAAGACATCAATTTGGGAAACAGATAAGGAGATACTTTTAGGTAGTCAATTAACAGTAGGCAATATGGCCATTTTATCAGTATTAATGTAGCGTAAATCCTCAAATTGTGGCTGGGGTCTTTTATTTACTTAGGCTGCACAGTGCACTGGCCTTTATTTGGGGCAGGCTTGTATTAGGGGCAGGCCTTTATTTCTTACTTATCTTCTGTTATAGAATTTTATTAATTAAATCAAATAATGGGCATAATTACAGTAGGCTAATACCATTCATTGCATATGGGTTCAACCAGACTGCTGTTTGATCCATGGCAATTATGTCTCTATCAGCAATTATTTTGGAGGCGACTACTTTAACAAGGTAGTCAACGTAGGAAATTAGCTTCTCAACCACTTGGTCTGGATTTTTCTGAGACACCGTTGTACGTCTCCTCACTGAAAAACCATTGCGCTCGAGAAATCTCTGGAGCCAGCCCCTGCTTGCCACGAAGTTATGGTCTCCACTGTCAGTCACGGAGGAAAAGATTTCCAAAGCTTTGTTTTTAATAATTTTTCTAGACACTCTATTATGCTTATCGCAGACTGAAAAAAATCCATTCAACGAGGCTGGTTTACATATCCAGGCTAACTGTCTTGCTGGTGCTTCGAAGACATGTCTACTCCCATGTCCAGCTCTTCTTCTAATGGGTTGTATGTCTGCACCAATAAACGTGTAGACAGCAGTGTTTCAAGTTTCATTATTCAATAAGCAAAACTTACTTGATTTTAATCGAATCGCAATAGGGGTGAATCGTATTGTATCGCATTAGTAGCTGCTTTTATGTATCTTTAATGTATCTGATCGTTGGCAGTGCATCGAGATGTGTATCGCATCGTCCTCAGTGATGGAGATGCACATCACTAATGTGTATGTGTCATGTTACAGGTTATCTGTGTTATTAACTATTGGCTTTTAGCTTTTACATTAATATTATGCAACATAAAATAAACCATCTTCCTTTCAATAGTTAACACATACAGTAACATGCATGAAGCAAACAGCACATGCTTTACATCTGGGCTGTTCAGTGCCATAGAACATCATACAGTACAAGAAAACATTTAAATGAACACATTATATTCTAAACCTGGTATTGGGAGTACATACCTGTACAATTTCAAAGAGAGCAAAAGTTCAGGATTCTATCTTCAATCAGAATCAGCCTAACATAAGAAAGAGGACAACTGAAACATGTGGGCTATATTACAAGAAGATAGAATGGCGAGCGCTAGCATACAGCAAAACAAAACACGAAGTTAGCTATGTTAGCAATCTCTTAAGCTCTCAAAACAGCAAAGTTCTCGACACATCTCGACTAAATTTATGTGCACTCATCATGAAATACATGTACAAGTTACCATGTGCACTAAAACTAAAGTTAGAACACATATATTTCAAGTTTACATTGCACTGCCGTGGACACGTACCTCTCTCAGCCAAGTAGAATGCAGACTGAGAAAGGAACGCGAAAATGCAGCATATAGCCACCACCATCCAATAGAGGGCGCACTTACACAAGAAATAACTCTCCCAATACCTATAAGCTACCATGAAATGGCTGAACAAATACAGGATTTGGGTGAAATAAACTCACATAGCCACAAAATAGAAAATGAAAGGTTGCAAAATGATTTCTCATTCTTTAACCTGTTACACTCACTGTAGACCACAACACCCTTGTCAAATCAAATCTATCTAATATATTATCTAATCAAAGATCACACCAATGGGGTGAAGTAAGCAGTGCAGACTCTACTGCCCCTGCTGGTCTGGAGAGAGACAAAGCCTACTAATATTTTCCATTATTCAGTAATGACTCGACTAAAAATAAATTCAATTGGATGTAAATATTTTAAAAGTGTTCTATGTCAATTTTAACCCAATTTCAATCTTTGTTTCCATATCAACTGTATAGAAAAAGGTGTCATATGAAATGTATCATAAAGGAAGAGTAGCATTTGCCTCATGTAACTTACTTTACAGTAACATTGAATTCGTCCACATTCTTCCCACCACTGATAATGGGCTTTGGACTGGAGACTTGGTTATGTTAATGTTTCACTTTCTTTCATTTGGGACACCTCATACATTTTGGGACGTAGCACCCTGACTACGCATGTCATATTTACATATTTGGTATTGCTGGATTTAGCACAACCCCACCTTTCCAACAAGCTGTGTTTCTATGACAATCCCTGACAAAGCAACTACAAAGTAAATGAGAACATTCTGCATAGGTATTCATTTTTTTGCATGTCCGCTTATTTTAGGTATGTGTTCCTAGGTCTGTATATATGGCATACAACAAGATATTCACATCTAGTCTTTTCCAATAGGTAAAGCAACATGCTGAAGTTCAAGTTAACATCAAGTTTCAAAGCTCTCAATCAGTTTATACGTCTTAACTCCCAAACAGCCAGGCTATATTTTAGTTATTTTTTAGTTTTGGGGTGTATAACAATATCTATCAATTTAACAATCTTTGCAGTAAAATATTTGTATCCAAGAATCCATATGGTAGACCTTAGAGATGAGGAAAAACATGGTTGGATTTAGTTCTACCTCCGGTCGGGGTATCTTAAAAACTAAAGCCCTTTTTGACAGTTTGTCACTAGCCTATTAAGAAATAGATAATTTAAGGACGTGATACTCTATCGTTTATTATCAGAACTCAGAATAGCGCCACAGGAATGCCAATGGCGGAAAGGGACGCTACATGTAATTTGTGTCAGTGGTAGTGCAGTCTAGCATAGCGTTTAGGTAGTTAATTTTTTTTGTTAGAGTGTGTCTGCAGACATGTATACTTTACCCATATACTTTTCTTTTTTTTTTACCACTACACCACTGAGGGTAAGGAGCGAGGGTTGGGGGAAGGAGTACGAACCAGGAGAACTACACAGGAACCATTGCCTTCTCTCCCAGACCCTCCCCAGTTCATGAACGATTAAGTTTTAGCTGACTAAATGCATCCTATTTCTGTAATTGTGACTGTAGCTGTTGTGAATTTACCACATTGTCCCTTAAGCCCGTGACACACCAGGCCATTGGTCGGCTGTCTGCCAACGCCGGGCCGTCAGTGAGCGTCTGTCACCATAGTTTTTGCAGTGTGTCCCACACGTTGACATTAGTCTTGACCCCTGTCAACGGCATTTCGGCCAATTTAACATGATGGCGCAGAGCCTGTCGGTGAGAGAGATCATTCTGATTGGTTGTTCAGTTAAAATGTTGTCTGTGGTGAGCCAGAGTGGTGTGAAAAAGTAAACACTCTGGTACACTAGGTAGATCATTCCACCAACAAGGTACCATGAATGAAGAGTCTTGATTGCCAGAGGAGCCAAGTGGCCGTGAGGGTGAATAGGGCTGAATTATGGCCTTTAAATAAGCTGCTGCCGATCCAATGGCTGCCCTATAGGCCAGAGTGAGGGACAGAGAGCCAGTGACGGTTGACCAGCAAATATTTCATGTATTAAAAAATGTACGCAATTAACGCAGCTGCCTGGGTATTGTTCTAATTTCTGTTAGTGCATATGTATTAGTTAAAATCACGTTTGGCTGATGCTGACAAATAAACAATTAATGGGATTTGATCGTCTCGTAGTGCCATTGCGGTAGTAATCTTGTTTAATTCTAGGCTGTTACTTATTGGTATGCCTATGCAAGAAATAGCCTGGGTTATAGCTTCAAAGTGACCTAGCTAGCAACAGTAAATTAGGCATTTGTTTTAGGCTTTTTCATCTCAAAATGCTTGAAATATAGTACACGTATTTCTCACTGGGTGACTCCCCCAACAAATGTTCCTGCCACATAAAACGAAATAAATAAAACCCCACAGTGCTACACTGCATTCACAGTTGAAAGTTTGATCTTTTCTGATTGCATTACATTTGAATTCTTTTGTTTCAAGCGTGACCGTGTTGCAATGTTGCGATTGCAGCCTACACTATGGCAGGTGGGTCGATTTTTGATATTATCTTTTCATTTTGATTTTAGGTGTCCACCCTACATATCCAAGGATTCAAGGATGACATCCTGATAATGCCACTGCTCATTCATATTTTGAAGTAATGTGGTCATGTACGGTAACACCAGTGACAGACCTTCAGGGCTTGTCTGCTAAGCTAAACCATTTTCAAAATGAAGGAGAAAATAATACGTTTATAAAATAAATTTATAAAATAGTTCTCCCCCAATGTCAAACACCTTCCTATGCCACTGACTGAACTTGTTTCCAGCTTTATGATGGATGCTATGTGTAGGCCTACAATTGTCTTGTGTTTTTTAAATCCACAATTGTGTCATTTGTGTCAAAGTTATTTTGGCATCCTTGCACTTTCATTTAAATTGAATACAACTATTTCGATATAGGACAATGTGATGTGTTATTTTTTTGATATAACATACTGATACTTTAACATTATACATATCGCCCAGCCCTACCTGAAACCAACAGTTCAAAAACTATGTCTGGTTGCCCCTTTGCTTTATTTTCAATGTAGTCATAGTTACCTCCATAGCCTCAAGAGTTTAAGCTTAGACTGCAGGGTGGAATTGTTGTGAAATAAAGATCCAATACACATTTATCAAGAGACTGATTTTTTGATTTGTGCTAAACAAATGTAGTATGCTAGCCTGGGTACCAGACGAATTTAGCCCCGCCTACAATATTTGAGGTTGGGAAGTTCGGTCTGGCATTGCTCTGTTGAGGAGGAATTATGCCCGACCAGAAGCTGTACTGACCAATCAAATTGTCAGGGCGGGCTTTATACGATGATGGACAGATGATCAACAGTAACGTAATCAACCACGTCACCAAAGAGCTTGGGTTGAATTCGTTTTCAAAAAACATGGCTGCCGCTGGAGAGCTGAGATGTTTAGGTTCTGTTTTAGAAGACATTGACAGCGCATTCATTTTGAAAGAGGAACAGAGAAGGCATTTGTCGATCGAAAAGATGTTTTTGCCATCCTTCCCACGGGATCCGGTAAAAGTTTAATTTATCAGCTGGCACCGATGGTCTACGTTATGGTCATACTACGTTGTTCTGATTGGTTGTAGGTAACCAATTGAGCGAAGAGGCATTTTTTTTTCCTGGTTCGGTTGAAACACGCCCCATAATCACAGCCCAATGGAGCAATATCAGACTCATATTCTGACTAGAATTATGAGTATGACAATGTCAGGCTAGTAGTATCCTGCAACTGCGTGGAATTATTTGCACATGTTTGTCAGGGGACGGATGTGATATATTGCAACGAAAAGGAAGATATATCTGAAATCTTCATGAGTTGTGTTAAAATTGAGATGAAGAGACAGTTAGAGGATCAAGAGAGACAATAGTTGTACCAACATGATCACCTGATGTATGCAGGTGCTTATGTGTCAATGCATTGTTAGATACTCTATGAAGTTAAGCATAAAGTCAGACTATTATTTCATTTGGTATATAGCTGGCACTATTTCAATTGTAATATCTGACATACAAGGAGCCAAAATGTACATAGAAGTCACTGAGAAAAAGAAAAATCTTGGTCAAAGTGTAGTTTCTGTTTGTGGGAAAAGTTCTGTCAAGAGAATAATGTCCCCATATTGTATACATATTTGTGCATTTTCCTCAGGAGGTGAGAGCAGCTTGTTCAAAGGGTTGAGCTGGCCAGTTTCCCTGCTACGACAGCAGGAAGATCTGTGCCAACATCATCTGGGATAATAAATTGGCCAAACGATGCACTCCGAGGCCCAGGTTCAAGCCTCTGATGCATAGTTGTGGCACTGAGGTTACGTTTAACAGCTTAAGGCCATGGGGTAATTCACACCAATTGACCCGTCTTCGATATGTTTTCAAACTAAACAGTAAATGCTCTCGGAGCTTTCATCAATATAGAGCCGAAGTCTGCAGCTGAAAGCATGCCTGCTGTGGGGTTTGACTCCCCCAATTATCTCCTTGTTTTCTTATTGATGGAGTCAGAAATGATGGTACATGATTAAGTTTTTGTAAATGTAAATACATGGAACGTTTTTCCTCTCATCATGTTTAGTCAATGAGGACGCTCTGATCTTCCACCACAGAGGCAAGCAGAGTTCAGGGGACTTCCCAGAGTTCAAGGCAAGTCTGAGTGCTGAGAGCATTACAGGGCCTGAGAGTAAGAGGGGTGCAGTGTGGTGTGGAATAACCTACATTGTTCTCTTGAAAGTACCTGGACCGCTGCCAGGATATTAGGCAGGATGAAGTGTGGGAGGATACAGACAAACGTGTCCATCACAGGGTCAGCCCTACTGACATCACCCACATAGCTGTCTTGACAAATATGCTTTCATGTAAGATGGCAGTACTAATTCCACGACATTGGAATTTTTGTGGTTCTTTGCTGCAGTAATACAAGAATGAATCCACTACAGAATTTGTTGTCACTGCCTTTTTGTGTAATGATACTGCAAAAGCACACTAATACATTGGTTGGTTGTGTGTCGCCTTTTTGTTATGAATGTTTTCAAAAAGGAACATGAACCCCAAAGGGAGTCTAACTGAATTCAGGGTCCTTTAATTCTCTTTAAGAGATGCCATATCATTTCAGGGAACATTAAGATGCACCAAAGTATATTTTAAAGACTGGTTTCCAGGTGTGGTGAAAAAGTAGGAATATTTGAGTGCACTTAGTAGTACTTTGGTGTATTAGGCCTCTGAAATGACTTCATTGTTATATGGCTTGACTATGTTGTAATCAGCAGCATTGTAAAAGTGAATACAGTATAACTATAGTGGATTACAATACAGTGGATTAATGTAACAAATGTTTTTCAAATAAATGTCTTTCTCTTTGCCTCTCAAGATTTGTTTTGCCATTATTGATTTTATGGGCTTTGCAAAACAATGGGATTATTGACTTAAATCAGGACGGATGACTCTTTGAAGTGTGGTAACGCCGGGTTTTGAAGATTCATACTCGCATTATCTTTTGAAAGCCTTAAACAAGGCAACACTGTTCCCAGCTGTAGAGTGTATTCCTCTGTTGTACAGTGTCTCACTGTTTCCCTCTGAGTGCTTACGTGGGGAAAAGGGGAGTGTGATTGTGCCTCCTTTCAGCATATTGACTTAAGTGTCTGGACAGTCTCCAGATAAAGTAATACAATGCTCCAACCTAAATGTCATAGACCTGTGGATGAAAGTGTTTGTAGAAAAGGCAGGGTATTGATGTGGTTCTGTGGCCTCTGAGCATGGTTATTATTTCGGAGATGGTTCCATAGGACAGATTAATCTCCTTCATACTCTCTGTTTGTGCAAAGGATTCTTTATATTAGCTTCCCAGGGTGTGATGTCCAGGTCAATCCACCTATTCCCCTTACTCTTTCGCCACTGCAAACAGAACACCCTCAAGTCCATGGTTCTGCCTTGTCCTCAGGTTCTCTGACTAAATACACAAAGGATCACAACCCCCTCACCCCCACCCCCCAACCCAAACCCACACACACACACACACACACTCATTTCACAGTGAACTCAGTGTCTTTGTTGCATCACCACGGAAAGTAGCCTGTGTCTCGCCCGTTTAGTCTCCGAGCCATGGGTAGTGTTACTCGTCAGCCCCTTTTGAGGCCCATCATACAGCTGTGAAGCGTCTGCCTGTCCTCCACACACAGACAGAATCTCACCCAGTTCAAGGAGGCTGGGGGGGTTCAAGAAAATATATTTGTTCTAAAACACTGTCCTACTTTTATTTATCATAAATGGAGCCAGTTCTAGATGGAGTCAGAGCCGACTGCCAGCTGTTTGGGGAGTGGTATTTCTGTGGTTTGAATCATTCTGTCAAACATGAAGTGTGGGAAGGTGCCAGGACAGAAAGGTCTGAATCATCATTATGAGAATAGATTAGCAGCACCCATGTGTAAAGAGCAGTGGTTCGGCTGGATTGGATGAAGACACATCATCAGAGTCATTTTAATGTCAACTCATCTAGAAGTTTCCGCAATTTATCTGAGTTCTGTTGGCTTGGATCTAATTATTTGACTTTGCTTCAGCGGCGGTCATAATAAAAATGATGATGTCAAAATAATGTGCAGTGGATAACTTGAAAACTCACTTTCTGAATGAAGAATAGGCTGCTGTTCCCTGAGTGACCAAGAGCTGTAGTTGAAAAGAGAAATGACCTACATTACATTGATGAGCGTTGTATGGAATCATTGGATCGTATATAAGATGTAAGATGACTGTCACAAGATTATCAGATCAACTCCCTTGTGAAAACCTTTCTGACTTGTGTGCATAAAGATTTGTAACTTTTCCCCACACGCAAGTCTGCATGAAACCACCGTTAAGACCTCAGCACCGCGACCTGGGGGATAAAACCACATCAAAGGGACCGCTGGAGGAGTCTGAAAGATGGAACAGTATAAAAGTACCTTATAAATCCAGCAGGGACAAAAGCCCAGCTTCTACTTTAGAAAGGATCTACCTGCCTCTCTGTTGTGATTTAAAATCCACTGTTGTATATAGCCATAACTTTTATTTCAGTTTGACCTGTATTAATAATATTAAACATAGGGAAGGAAATGTTTGAAAGGTGCATTTTTTTGTTCTCTTTACATCCCGATAGCAATGAATAAATAATAACGTAATAATAATTATAATACGTTTTATTTATATAGTGCCTTTCTAAAAACCCAAGGGCGCGTTTATATGCCAGCAAGTACTATACAACAGCAACAATAGCTACACAACATAATTGTCAAGGAAAACAGCATAACAAACCCCAGAGGGCAGGAAGGCCCAGAGGGGAGATGAGAACACACGTTGCAGGGAGCAGAGAGTGGAGGACTAAGAGTAGCGGAAGGCAAAGAGATATGTTTCAGTTGGGCTTTGAATGTGATGTTGCACAGAGATGTTGTGGTAGGGAGCTTTCCTTTCATGTCTAGCCTGTTTGTTTTACGCCCATGATTGGACTCCTTGGCACAGCTACATGAGTTTCATCAGCTGCCTCACTACCATGCTTCCAGCACTGGCTCTAACAGTCTTATGTTAGCCGACCAATTGAAACCATTTCTCCCATTAGTAAAACATTTCTACATTTATTATTGACATGACGGGTCATGTTTTGACTGTGTCTGACGGCCACAGTACAGTAGAATACTGCCCATAACTGCTGCACACACAAGGCACCAACCAAATCCTCTCAAATAATTTCTTTCCCATCAGCTACTTAACCCAACACTTGAATTTCTATGTAGCATCAGCCCTGTGTTGTGTCCTTGAGAGAATGAAGAACAATGGTGTGCCCTGTAAACACATTCAGATGTTATTCTGTAATTACTGTTAGCAGATTTGAAACTCTCTGTCCCTGCTTTACTTGAGTGACAGTTGAGTGACACATGGTCATATAACATCCCTTCCACTGTTTTCATGTAGTACACACTGGAGGAGATCCAGGACTACAGCTACAGTGCCCTCCACAATAATTGACACAATAATTGTGGCACACATGTTTTGGGGGAAAATATTTATTTAATGACAACAGTTTTTTTTTCTTTCAATAGTTTTACTTCAATGAAAAGGTAAGATTTTTGTGAATATTTTGAGTGAAAGACCAAGAGGATAAACAGCAAAGACATATTTTTTTATAGCCTGTTTTGCTCATATTCACTAGGGGTGCCAATAATTGCGGAGGGCACTGTATATTGCAGACCTCCAGAGCACTGTCCTGTGGCCAAGGTGGTTGGGTACTGAGGGGATGCCACAGAGCAGAGCCATGAGGCCTGATGACCCCCGTCCACATGGGGTTTTGTCAGGTGTCTCTGCCCCATACGTATGTGCAAAAGCTAGTTTAAATTCCATATGGCTATGTTGTAAAGAATTCCAAAGTGTAGGCATGCATGCCAGGTTCCACACACCATCTTCAGGTCTGGGTTTTTTTTCAGATTCTGAACCTCAGAACTCTTCATTATGATCTACAATAGTTGTGAAACACGTGGCTTTGTCACCAAACACAAATATAGTAACAAAACAATTGTGAAACTATGCAAATGAAATTTTCAAAAATGAATTCACAGATTTGATGTAGCAGAGGCCTACGGTTATACTTGGCCACAATATGTATTTCCCACAATAGGTGTGATTTTGAAAACTATGGCAGCATTTTATACATTTACAAAAAGTCATCATAGCTGTAGTGATATAATTCTTTGACAAATGTGGGTGTGTGACGGTCGTGGTGCGACCGCACAGGAACTGCACCCTTCTGCCCTATATTTGCGACCACTAGGGCACCCAACAGACATGGTTTGCACACACACGCACACACAAACACTCATAACACTGATTATAATTGGATCCTACCTCGTTGAATCTGCTAATTGCCTAGACTGGCAGAGGGGACCTTAAAAATGGTGTGGCCTATTTGGATTTGGCCTACAGGGCAGGAGTGAGTGGTTCATTTTTTTTATTGAGCATAGTTTGCACTATCTATTTTTTTGTGGAGTTCCCTTCCTGTTGGATGATGGGGGCTAAAAAGGCGCAAGCAGGGCTGCTTGACGAAGTGGCAGCGGCAGAAGCCCTCGGAGGAGGAGAGATTGGCGAAGAGCCAGAATTGACCCGTGGGGCTGGAGATGTCTACCTGTAGGAGGCGAGACATGGTCCGAGTCCAGCTCTCAGTGGAGCAGGCCAGAGAGGATGGACGGGAGCAACAGGCGGCAAGGCAGGAGGCCCGATGGAGGACGGATTAATGCCACTGAGGACTTCCTCTCCCGCTTACCAGCGTGAGACCAGAGGTGGGGGGGTGTGTGACGGTCGTGGTGCGACCGCACAGGAACTGCACCCTTCTGCCCTATATTTGCGACCACTAGGGCACCCAACAGACATGGTTTGCACACACACGCACACACAAACACTCATAACACTGATTGTAATTGGATCCTACCTCGTTGAATCTGCTAATTGCCTAGACTGGCAGAGGGGACCTTAAAAATGGTGTGGGCCAGACCACGTGAATATGGTGGTTATTTTACATACCTGTGAAACCTGATAATGTATAACTTAGTTATTTCTTTGTGTAAGGATGCGGAAGAAATGCTATGTTTGTCTCAGGGTCTGTTTCGTCATTGTGTATTGGTTGGTTTTTGTGTCTACCCTTTGTTTTAGAAATGGTGCTGGCCACCTCCTATATATGTTCATTGTTCTGTGTAGGGTTTTTGTCTTGGTCAGGTATGTGCATATATGTTGACCCTTTTGACTGCTGTTTGTTGACCTCTATTTTAGAAGAGGCTTAGCAGGTATTTTTAATCAGAGATTGGTACTGCTGATTGTTGTCCTCTACCCAATTTAGAGGCATAGCAGGTTACATTCCTGGAGACTGCTGATTTTTGTCCTCTACTGAATTAGAGGCTGAGCAGGACTCCAGGATATTGGAAGAGTTAATTAAACTTATATTTTTGAACCCTCACTCTGCCTGAGCTTTTTGGGCCAAACCCACAAATTTGACGGCAACCGAGGCTCGGTCCGTCACAGGGTGGCTTTTGAAATGCTGCTATTACTGTTATCACTGTTGTTGTTATCAATGTAATTGTAATTCTTTCTGAAGGTCAATCACAGTAAACAGTAGAAGATTGGCACAGCACCCACATGAGGCCAACACTGACCTGTGTTTAGAATCAGCAGTAACAAAAAGGTGTTAAACAAATCAGAATATGTTTTATATTTTAGGTTATTCAAAATAGCCACCTTTTGCTTTGATGACAGCTTTGCGCACTCTTGGCATTCTCTCAGTCAGATTCATGAGGTAGTCACCTGGAATGATTTTCAATAAATAGGTGTGCCTAATCAAGAGTTTGTGGAACATAAATGTTTCGCAGAGTGAAGATCTCAACATTAACTGTTCAGAGGGGACTCCGTTAATCAGGCCTTCATGGTCGAATTGCTGCAAATAAGCCACTACTGAGGAAATTGCTTGGGCCAAAAAACCACAAGGAATGCACATTAGACCAGTGTACTTTGGTCTGATGAGATTTTTGTTTCCAACTGCCGTGTCTTTGTGAGACGCAGAGAAGGTGAGAGGATGGTTTCTGCATGTGTGGTTCCCACCGTGACGTATGGAGGAGGAGGTGTGATGGTGTGAGGATGCTTTGCTGGTGACACTGTTGGTGATTTATTCAAAATTCAAGGCATACTTAACCACAATGGTTACCACAGCATTCTGCAGCGACATGCCATCCCATCTGGTTTGCGCTTAGTGGGACCATCATTTGTTTTTCAACAAGACAATGACCACAAACACACCTCCAGGATATGTAATGGCTATTTGACCAAGAAGGAGAGTGATGGAGTGTTGTGTCAGATGACCTGGCTTCCAATCACCTGACATAAACCCAATTGAGATGGTTTGGGATGAGTTGGACCGCAGAATGAAGGAAAAGCAGCCAACAAGTGCTCAGCACCTCTGGGAACTCCTTCAAGACTGTAGAAAACCATTCCAGGTGACTACCTCATCAAGCTGATTGAGAGAATGCCAAGAGTGTGCAAAGCTCTCATCAAAGCAAAAGATGGCTACTTTGAAGAATCTAAAATATAAAATGTGTTCTGGTTTGTTTAACACTTTTGTGTTTACTACATAATTCCATATGTGTTCTTTCATAGTTTTGAGTATTATTCAGTATTCTACAATACATTACTGTCTACAGACAGTAATACAAATAAAGAAAAACCATTGAATGAAAAGGTGTGTCCAAACTTTTGACTGGTACTGTAGGTTAGGGTTATATAGGTTATGGTATTATTTGAATATGTTACTTACTTACCATATACTTACACACATACTGCATTTGGTTGTCATTATTTATGCAGCATGTAAAGACATTATAATGTCATGACTTGACTGTTTCTGCTGTATGTGTAGAAAAAAAAACGTCTATCATTTTCAAGATTTTATTCAAACAAGTGAGAACAGATTATGCAGAACATAAATAATAGCCTGCAGATCCTCAACTCGATGTATGTCATCTTTTCCTGTCGCACTCCAACCTCCCCGTCCTCTGCCTCCACTTCCTTGGACCCTATGGTTGCCCTCCGTCTCACATGACCTCCTCTTCTTCGCCCTCGACCCCGGCATGTCCTCTTTGACTAGTCATATTATGGTGATGAGTGTATTATGGATGAAATGCGCTGGAAATTCTAAATAAACATTATAAAACAAACTTTGACTTTGTAGTATGGCTAACCTTGTTGATTCTTTTAGCCTTGCTTGGTATCCTAAGCCAGCTGTTGCTAGCTAGCCAGCAATAAGTTACTGCATCAAACTCAATTTTCTGCTAGCTTGAGAGCTGTGAGCACTAATAATAACCATGTTCATTTTTGATAGTCTTTATGGTAATGTGTTGTTTTCTTACGTGTGACATACATCTCTCATGGACTCATCCTCCAGCAGTTGTCAGGCAGTGCACGTTCATGTGTTTCGGAGTAGTGGATTTGGAGGGAGGTCTGAAGGAAGGGGCTGGGATTGTTTCAGTTGTGTACCCTACCTTTAATTGATATGGTTAGTTACCTCTGTGGGTCCCTGAAACCTGCTCATGTGCAGCTGCTCAGCAGAGCTGTCTGCTGGAATCAGACTACACTATTCTTTTCTCTTTCACGATGGTCACTGATAGGTGAAAATTCAAACAAGTACAGATGAATGAAACCATGTGCAGGCAAGATCCCATGATCCTTTTCTCCGCACATCCTGATCAATGAGAAATTGAGCACACACACACACCACATTCCACCCTCTCTTCTCCCACAGTTACAATCATTTGAATCTGCTAATGAAAAGAAATAGGCCTATGATCTAACCTCGTGTTCAGATTGAAACAAAATGACAAAAGCAGGCAGCAAATCAACCAAAAAGAAAAATTCAGCGAATTCAAAGTCGCTCTTATCCAATGTAAAGGCAAGAAAACTAATTTAATTTGACAATTTTTCATCTGGCATTAATAACAAAAAAAAAACAGTTGGAGTGGCAGAGTGGTAGGGTCAGGGAACCGCATGAAATAATCCTCCGTCATTCTGGGAGTTGGTGAGAGGGGGTTAGCAACCATGTCTTTAAGTGGGAAACCACAGTATTGTGATGGGCAGTTTCCAAAAGAACCGCACACTCTCTGGGTCACTTCCACGCTGATGGACTGAGAATGCTTTCTATTAACAAAGTCATTATACCCATGTACAATGTTAGCCAATGTAGGCAGATTAACGTTAGCTTTTTATGCACTTTCTAATAAGTAACAGGTGTTAAATGATCTATGTAGATTCGTTTTGGATGAGAAGTCCCATCAAACTGCTTTGCTTTTCTCTTGTTTTCCCCATACGCCACGTCACATCAGGCCATGCCACATTCAGAGATGTGTTGCCCACTGGATCTATGCTAATCATATATTTCTTGTCCTTCCTATCAAACCCCTCCGGTCCATTCCAATACAGAGACAGATAGTTGGCATTGAAAGGCACAAAATAATACAAATAAAAACATTAAAAAAAACATTTGTATGTATGTATTTTATTTCAGTGCCCAAAAGTAAATTTAAACATAAGTGTTTCAATGTCAATTGTTTTGTTTTTTTTAATCAATGTTTATTTTATTTTATTTCACTGCCAAACATTATGTCTCTGAATTAGCTCCATACACATCCATATCCAAAGCATCTGTTACACCCAGAAATGTAATAACTTCTCACAAATCTCATAATAAACCACAAACGTTATTTCCCACAGGAATATATTATGTTTGTGGGTAGGAGAAATGTCTTTATTACAGAAAATGTTTTAATACACTAATATGGTGAAATCATAGTATTTGTCAAAAATCATCACCATCTAATGAAATTTCCTGACCATCTAATCCCTTTCTTTAGATTCTTTCCTATTTAGACTGGTTGAGTGTTGTGTCTATTGTAAGAGAAATTCAAGTGTAGTATGAGTTCATCAACAAGCAGTTCTCAGCATAAGTACTAATTCCACAGTTCTGAGAAAAGAGGCCTGTTACCATGAGGTGTCTCTGCTGGTGTAATGGAGCCGTGGAATTTGACAGGGCCAGCTCTGGCCAGCAGTGACTTACAATTTTTTAGGTCAGAAAGGTCACCACGGGACACGGACAAGATAAGAGTAGCAGGTGGGCTGTGAGAATCGAGGTTCTCAACTAAGGCCCCATTGTCAAAGAGTTAGTCCACATTGTTGCGACTGAGGGGTTAAAAGAACTGATCTGTGTACGATGATGTCAGAACGTTCTCTTCAGCCGAGAGGTGATGAGCTCCTGCGTGAACTTTATCATTCCGACTGAATCTTGTACATCTCCTAAAACTCAGTAAACTCAACTCAAACGTATTGCTCCGTGTGGCGGTCTTTCACTTGATTCTCTGTAAACCAACACGTAGATAAAGTTTAATCTAACACTATGCAGCTGTGTCCAGTTTATAGAGGCCAAACAGAAAAACTGAGAAGGCACCCATTGTTATTGTCATTTTTATGTTTATGTTTGTTGATCCTCCCAGCTGTATATGTGAGTGTGTGTGTGTGTGTGTGTGTGTGTGTGTGTGTGTGTGTGTGTGTGTGTGTGTGTGTGTGTGTGTGTGTGTGTGTGTGTGAGTGTGTGTTTGTGTGTGTGTGTGTGTGTGTGTGCGTGTGTGTGTGTGTGTGGTGTGTGTGTGTGCGTGTGCGTGTGTGGGTGTGTGTGTGTGTGTGTGTGTGTGTGTGTGCGTGCGTGTGTGTGTGTGTTTGTGTGTGAGAGAAATGCATCTGTGTGGTTGGTGCATCTGAGATTTATTGAAAATGTTACATTATTGTAACTAATGTGTGGGAACTTTTTCAAATGTAAATGCCTTTTAGGAAAAGACCCCCAAGGATCAAAACAACCGCCTCACCCTGCTACCTTAGCATTTTGGAAGCCAATTTGAGAGCAGAGGTGGTGCCTCATGTTTGTGGTCTGAAAGAGTTGAAAGAGTACAGTTGGAAGCAAAGGTGTTATTTACTAGTCTTTACTGGCACTGGCTTGTAAAACACATTGTAGCAGTATGACAGGGTTATCATCAAACACATTTTAGCAGTATGACAGGGTTATCATCAAACACATTGGAGCAGTATGACAGGGTTATCATCAAACACATTTTAGCAGTATGACAGGGTTATCATTAAACACATGTTAGCAGTATGACAGGGTTATCATCAAGTACTTTGAATCTAAGAGAATCTGATAGTGTAGTGCCGGTCAGGCTGAACTGTATCGAGTCTTGTTGAAGTCTTGTCTTCATTAGTGAGGCTGGTGAAGACAATGCCAACACATCTAGAGGGCAATGTTAAGAAGCATAATGTTATAGTGTTGGGATTCACTACATCTGTTGACTATTATAACTTTCAAAAGACTTTTGAACACTGAAAATAAAAGATTCTAAAGACTATATTTTGAGGAAGTTTCATTGTGAGTATTTGTGACAATATACTTTTACAACTGATGTAATAGGTAAGATTTAACACTGATGTTTATAACAAGGTAACTTAGTGATATTTTTGCCAGGTGGTCGGCTTTTCCCATATTGTTAATATAATCTAAATGGGAAACAAATCTTAATTTTTTTCCAAATTATTCCTGTCATTATCAACAAAGCCGTTTTCTCCACCTTGTATCCATATAGAGCTGTCCTCAAAATGCTAAAATCCCAATTATGTGTACAAGATTATTTACAATGGATTCCTGGGGGTGGGAGTAAGATGCAACTGGCAATTATGAATTGCTTCAAGCATACCGCATAGGTAATTCTTTTCAGTCTTAACTCTTTTCAGTTTTAGTGAAACTGTAAATTGCAGGGCAGGCTTCTTTTTTGAAGTAAGCAAACAATTTATGTGTGGTCTCTCTGGCATGCACGGTTATCATTGAGGGTGTTTTTTTTTTGTTTTGACAAGATGGCACGGTGTGCAAACACAGTATAATTGCATGGGCTGAACTAACATATGTTTGACAGCTGACCATGTCTCTAATTGAGCTGTGTGTTTCCCCTCTTCCACAGCAGGTCTCAAAAGGTCATTATGCCGACCTACGTGGAAGCGCTGTGAAATACTAGTGCAGAGATAAAGGCTGGAGACTCAAAGCAAAGTAGAAATAAGACGTTAAAGATAAATAATAACTAGAGCATGAGTGGCGCTTTCCATTCCTCTCCATGGGTGACAGAAAAACACAGCGTGCTCTAACATGAGAGAATGAGTTTCAATATGGAGGATATTTTTCAATGACTAGATGAACATGGATTAGCTCATCAGTATGAAAGGCCTCATTCAAACACATATAAGGAGAAATGAGCAGGCGGAACAGCTGGGGGAACTGTATGCAGCCGTTAAAGTGATTCATTGATCTCCAGTAACATTCCAGGGGCCCACCAGGCGCCCGAAGTGAAATGGCCCACACCAGTTATATAATATTAGATGGATCATTCTGATTGGTCTTGGCAAACAGCCATACAGACAGAAGCACATGAAGATAGAGGCCTTTAAAAAGTTCACACAGTGAGATGATCCATGGGCCTCTCCTTATTGTAGCTTACTGAGTACAATACAACTTCCAGATTCCTAGATCCAGTCTCCGGTCTTCTGATTGAAAAAAGGTGTAGTGAGACGCTGTCTCGCCACAACAATTACTATGGTAACTACAAAACTACCACTACTTTGTCTTTGACTTTCAAAAGTGTATCTACATAATGGAGGTACGAAGTAGATTGCAACAAACTGTAGCTGCCTAAAATGTCTGTCATATTGTAGCTGTCTGTCCCTTATTCTATCAACTGATAATAATGTAGTTGTCTCATATATAGAAAATGAATCGGCTTGAAACACATGTAACAGTTATCTTTCTTTTTGTGGATTAACACTGAATATTTCACTGAATATTAAAATGTTTAGCAATAGTGATTGACATGCAGTAGGGTATGTAAAATCATCTGATATTTGAACTATTATTATTATTATTATTATTATGGCTGATACATGAATGATGCGTGCCAAAAATAGTAGAAACATGTATGATTTCATCTGTTGTGTTCCTGATGGTTTCCCCTCTCCTTCTCCTCCCTCCCTTTCATTGTGCTTGCTCGAAGGGGGTTCAGGCCCTGGGCTCTGTAAAGCGCCTTGAGACAATTTTATTGTTTTAGTGCTATATAAATAAGTATATGTCATTCATGAGAGAATTTGGTGCCATATTTCTTTTGAATTTTTTTTAAAGTTGATGATTAAAATGATAATCAGTTAGAAACCCCTACATTTGACTACTTTTATGGGAGCTCAGACCATCTGTATAGGAGTTCAGCATCCATGGACCTGGAACCCTACTCACACAACTGCTCTGTATTTTATTAATGCATACCACCATACATTGAAATGTATTCAGGGCTATTAAATATACCACAATTAGTACAAGCAAACCCCATTTTTCTTGGGGACACGGTGGGGCTTATATTGAGATATACCAAAGACAGTACAGTAATTGGATGGGAAAGTGCAAGAGAATATAAGCAGGTGGTGTACAAAGACAGGGGGACCAAAAACAGATACCCCAATGTAAAGATAGTGAGAGCTGGATACTAGGACTTCAGTCAGTCATCTGCTGGTTTACTATGTCAAAGGCTTCAGAGAAGTCAAAGCAAGATCAGAACAAAAGATTGGGCTATAGCTTCTGCAGGCCACAACCGTTGTGGAACTGATGGCCATTTTAGTAGAATGACCAGTGTTAAAGCTGAATACACAACTAGGTTCAGTGGAGACTTGCGCTTCTTACTCTCAGCTGCCCTTAATATGGTGGGCTGTTCTGTTTACAAACCACACTGGTGAGCCAGGGTTTGGATGGTGCAGTGCCAGCAGGTCTGGTAGTCAGGGGGCAGTGGCTGTTCAGACAGGCAAAGATTGCAGAACACAGGAGGTCTAGTAACACACCTCAGGTCACACCAGACAAATACAAATAAAAACCCAGAAGCGTCACAAATACATGCTTCTCCTGTCTAGGAAAATAGTTCTAAGAAAACAGATAAGTCAACCCTGGAGTTGTACAATCTACAATCATTCAATCAGTTACTGGATTCCTGCTAAAGTCCACAAGTTAATGTTACAGGGCATCTCAAACTTATGGTGTTCTGGTGTAAGAGAAAGCACCCAAGGACAAGTAGATTCAGAGAGTTCAGTCAAGGTCTTTTATAAACCCAACATTTTGTAACATTTGACAGTTTTGGAGTGAGGAACGGGAGCAAATGGAGTAGGGGAGAGCACAAGAGTTAATACGTAACCTGCAGACAGCTGAGGGGACACATGAACGTCCACAAGTAGCTTCTCTCACTCAGCCTGGCTGCAGAGGGAGAGTATTCGTTGCTTGACCAAATGATATCTCTTTGTCAACTGTCACTGTCAAAAAGCCATTGTATCAAATCAGAAGAATAGGGAAAGGACACAAATCAAATGCAAACCATGGTCGTAGAATTGTTTCTAATTCTATTGTTGTGGTGGAGGAGTGTTGTGGTTGATGTGCACCACCAATACAAACAAACAACAACAAACTTTAGAGCAGTGCCCTGGAGAAGACAATGGGTTTGCAGCATAACCATAGGATGACATCAATGGACTTATTAGTACTAGTACTTATTTCATGGGTATGTGTACTGATGTCTATTGGGTTACAAGGGGGTAACCCCTGGGCTGTGTTAATTAAGTGCGTTTAGTTAGCTAATTAGGTATAGTGCAAGTTATTTGATCTTCTCAGTCAATGTTAACTACAAGGACAATCATCTTTCTTTTTTTTAAACAATCCATTGCTTTTATTCCATCCTTCTAGAAGGAGACATCCCACCAATCGGAGCACATGTGTCCTATTCCCCCTTTTGTCTTCTCAAGATAACAGTTTAGGAACAAGCGTCTACTTGCCGCCCATATGTCAAAAGATGCATATATACCCATTTTTCATGGTTAAAATCAGCTTGAATGGAAGCTGATATATCTTATTGCAGCCTATATTATTTAAATCATTATCATTATATGTCATCATTATATTAACTTATTATAGTCACTGAAATTGATGTATTCAAAGAAGACCTATTTAATTAGCTGAATTGTTAACATGAGTTAATTAAATGAAATTATGTGTAAATGAATTAATGTAATGTGAAATTAATGTAAATAAATAGTGCCTATTACAATATACCATGGAGATGTTTACATTTTGCTGTAATTAAGCACATAGCAGCATTTCAGTATTTATTTATGTTGTATTAATATCTGCACTGTGAAGTGATGTGTGTTGTTCCATTCTTTTTTTTGCAATGCAATTAACTTAATTAGAGGATAAGAGTGAAAACAGGAAACAGAGCTCCATTTGACAGAACCCACAAGGGTGTTCATTATGATTCTCATCATTATTATCCCACAACTCAACGAGTGAAGCCTAATTGGTGTTGTCTGTCTGTAATGCTATAGCTCCCTCTTCAGAACAGCATAAAGCTGGCTTTATCCTGGACAGACTGCCGGCTGGTGCCACTAACGGAGACGAGGCATTAGGAACGCAGCATGAAGGATGTCAGGACCAAGAGCCACAAGAGGAGGCTGTGTTATTCCCAGAACACATGCACACACACAACCCTGAAGAGGAGTGTGCTGAGCCAAGCGTGAGATTTACAATAGGGCTGGAATGTCTACTTCAGACAGAAAAGCACATTGTTAATGTGGTAGGTTTAACATTGATTCATGTTTCCCATATATTCTGTACTATCCAGTCAAGCTGAGTGAAAAGTAAATATGAGTTGAAGCACTTGGAAATATGCCCTAAAGAATGTCTTCTTTGACACCGGTTAATCCAGTTTGTCTGTGTTTTTTCTTTCTCAGCAATGAGGAAGAAACATTGGGCCTCTTGTAGTCACTGATTATATGAATTGATATCTGAAGGTGTCCAAAGTTCATGATCAGAGTCCAGGAATGGGAATTAAATGGGCTTTAACCTTAATCTTAAAAAGCTTACGATACCGCCTTGATCTTTTCATATTTAAAATATCCTTGGACTTTTTTGGTTCTGTCACCGTTGTTTACCCTTATTAGTAAGAAGCTAAATAAGCTAGCACTTGAACTCAGTTATATTCTGAATCATACATATGTAGTAAATCTTCAGCTTAGTTGATTCGTTTTTTTTTTAAATATCATGCCAAGCACAGCGGAATCTATCACATAGTTCCACTTATTTCTTATACTTTATACTCTCATATCAGTGACTTGTTTCAGTCGTAAAAAAAAGGATCCATGTGTTTGATGCTGGGAGTTCCCTACAGCTAAGAACATTCAGAACCTGACAATGATCCAAAAACAGTTCCATATGTTGACCATTTCTCAGCTTTCTATCGTGAGATGTTTCTCTTAAGAGGTTGTCATGCAAACGCAGTGTTTGTGTGCCTGTAGGCCAGGCAGGCGCATGAGGGTGTGGGAGAAGCACGGCACTCACCTTGTGCCTGCATGTCTTCCAAAATCCATAATGATACATTACGTTTGTGTGCTCAGCCCCAGTCACACTAAAATCACACAGAGGATATGTAGCATTATCCACCACTGAGGTTTGGGGTTAGCCAGCCATTCCCAAGCTCTGATGTCCTGTCTCTGATTGCCAAAGACATTGTATACATATCTCACTCCAAGCCCAGGCTGTCCCGGCAGCATTCAGCTGGATATGCCTCAGCATTCTCTTCTCCTCACGGCACTGACTTGGGCTGTCCGTCTGCAAGATCTGGATTATGTTCTGTTATGCTTCTCATCCCATCTGTAAGTTGCTGTGAGCACAGACTTATCAGGCCCTTCTGTATTGCATCTGTTCTGTCTGTCAATATTACCACAATGATTAGGCTCGTAGCCTCTTACCACTTGCCTTACTCAATTTCCTGTGTCTTGGCACCATCCCCAGTGCTATTTGATAGGCCTTTTCACCCAAGTACCCATACTGCGCGGGTTGTCATAGAGGCATCCTTTTGTTACTCAGCTGCTCTACCCACTTAGTGTGTGGTTGGTTGATCAGGATGCCACCATTTATGGAGCAGGGTTGACAGAGGGGAAGTGGTGTGGTGTAGACAGATGCTCTCCCGCCCCAGCCAGCAGACAGCTCCACTCCGTAATGATTCAGATGAAGCTCCTGCTGGCTGTCTGTCCTGCAGGCCGGTCAGGGGGTTCATCTGGGACTCCACTCCTACTCCAACTCCCTTGTCCTTCCTCCATCTCCGTCTGTCCCTCCGACTTTCTCCCGCCCATCTTCCTCATCCCGGAAAAGACTCCAGTTTCCATCTTGAGTCCACTCAGTGTGTTTTTCTTAGGCGCTGACCTGGAATGGACAGTGATGAAGCTCTGAAGTCATTTCCCTCACGGTGTCTTTGTGGAGGAGCAATGGTGACTTCTAGCGAGCCTATAATCTTCAGGGTCAATGAGAGAATTTCAGCATGACATGAAGGATGTGTTCTATTCGGTCATCTTGATTTTGAAAAGTTGTTTGTTAAACTTTTCAATGTGTTATGGTTTGTCCTGAATTTATAGCTGACATACAAATAACTTCTGTTATGGTTGTGAATACTGTGATATGTTCAGTGAATATTTGATTTCCTTATGTGACATACTCTTTGTGGGGGATATTTGATAGCATATGGCACATGTGGTCATACATTATGGGCAGTATGAGAAAGGAAGTGCGCAAGGGGAAACAAGCTCCCTCTCTTTTGTATATTCTACTGTAAGCCCAATGCTGATATGCTGTCAGTTGATGCATTTGAGTCATTTATGCAATGTTTCATAATAAAACAATCCTTATACACCATGAAAATATGCCTTCTCTTCAATGTGGTGTATTGTTCAAGAAAGGGTAGACTGCATTTTGATCATATTTTCAGCTGAAGTATGACACTGGCATGTCATCATCATTATCATGCTTTTTGAATCTCTCAGAGCCCCAAGGGCCTAGGTCTCCCCTACCCCTCTATAACATCAGCACACTACACTTTACTGTACTACCCCTCTATAACATCAGCACACTACACTTATGTACCCCTCTATAACATCAGCACACTACACTTCTGTACTACCCCTCTATAACATCAGCACACTACACTTCTGTACCCCTCTATAACATCAGCACACTACACTTCTGTACTACCCCTCTATAACATCAACACAATACACTTCTGTACTACCCCTCTATAACATCAGCACACTACACTTCTGTACTACCCCTCTATAACATCAGCACACTACACTTCTGTACTACCCCTCTATAACATCAGCACACTACACTTCTGTACTACCCCTCTATAACATCAGCACACTACACTTCTGTACCCCTCTATAACATCAGCACACTACACTTCTGTACTACAGTAGTACACTACACTATGTAGGGATAGGTTGCCAGGGTACAGGGGGTGCCACTCCAACTTGTGCATGGATGACATGTTAGTTTGGTTGTCCCAGGAAACTTTGAATTCAGTTAGTGAAGCTGAGGATCTGAGCATTCTGTAGAGCACTATTACCAGAGAGGAAGACTCCGGATGATGTGCATCAGGACAGAGAGTCACAGGCAGAGACCGCAGGGACTTAAAATGAGCACACACCACAATTGTTAATGTTGTAATGGTGTTTAACGAGACAGGAAGTTTGGAGATATGATCTGGTGGTAGGTGCAGTGAGTGTGTATAGCAGCAGTCATCCAGAAAGTCAAAACGATGTCAAAGCTCCTCGACTTCGCGTCGTGGCCGCGTTGAACACGCAACATTGTCTGATAGCGAATGCCATGTCATCCCTTATCCCTTACATACATCCCGTTGATGAAGAAAGCCTTTTCAGCTGATGACTATATGCGGCAACAAGACTTAGTGAAGAAGCTGCAAGGAACTTCACAGTTTGAGGGGCTCTGAAGGAGTCTTTGATGAGAGCGTGGAAGAAGGTGTAGAGAGGGCAGACAGAGACCCCTGTCAAAGCATCTGACTCTGAAACCGTGATCGAGAAAGGTGGAAGGATTTTGAAATATATCATTTGAATGTCCATTTGAGCAAAATGTCTTTGACAATGAATTTTCTACACGTTGGCCTTGGCTGATTTGGTGTTACTGTGATTCTGGTCATGAAAGTGCAGTATGCACAAGTTCCATCACCCTGCGTAGAAGAGAGGCTTTGATCTGAGGGGTACACCTAGATTCTGACTTACCCTTAAAAAAAACTGCTCTCAGGGTTTTACTGGCTGAACTTTGTAAGATTTTAATTCAGTGAAGCCTTGTACGTTTTTAAAGGGTCACAGACCGACATACACATTGATGAAACACCAGAACTATGCGGGACACAGGAAGACAAATGATGAGAGAATTATTTCGACTTAAAACAACTCATCAGGAAGGGAAGGAAACACCCAGCATGCAACATTTAATTTTGTATTTAGTATATAAAAATTACAGGAAATGAAATAGATATCTTATTTTGGTTTTACATTTGTTTTAAGTGACAGAATATAAAGTATCAACTTTTAATCCCCCCACCATTTTGCTTGCTATAGCTTATTATAGTGAATGCACTCTTTCACTTCTAGACTTCAGATGATTAAATCTGACTCACGATGGGCGTGTGATAATGAGGAAATGGAAAAGGAAAAGGCTGTTTTATCTGGTGATGTGCGGTAGGTGAGTGCAGGTGGGCACACATAGCCCAGGAACTCTGCCCATGCCGCAAATCATGTTGATCCAATCATCACATCCTGTTGCACGAGACATTCCCAGGGCTTCAAAGCTAAGAGACCGTGAACAAAGAATCCTTTTCACTCTCAGAGAGACAAGAAACATAGAAACAGCAGACACAAATGATTCAGGGTCCTGTTTGATCCCCAATAGAACATGAGCCATGGCTTGTTTTTGTTGAAACAGGATCAATCACATCACAGGAACTCCCATCACATAAACTGAATTTACATCTTGGATTCTCATGCAAACCTCCAATACTCTCTTGGTAACGTGCTGCTCACTTGTTGCTTGTGTGTAAATTGTTTTGCTTCCACTACATTAAACCTAAAAAGGTCATTGGTGGTAGGTCAAATGTGTTGGGTTTTATGCTTTACTTGTGATAGAGTAAACTTTTTAAGACAGGTAGAAGTCTCCTGAGTTCAACAAAGCAGCATCAGAAATGATCTCACACCCATCTGGGGTTTCAGACTATATAATGAAAAAGCCCCCAGCCCCCCCAAGAAACCAGCAGAATGGGTATGCTAGCAAGACCCTGATTACCTCAACAACAGTTGAGGGGATTTCCCGTGGGTGGTTCCCCTCACAAATTAGGTCACTGCATACCCATATCACCAAAGAATTTTGAGGAAAATATAAAAATGATACACATCTGGAGGTTATTAACCACTGGTGTCAGAGAGCGAAATAAATTGATATCTTTAAAGAAATCCTATTTGTTAGTATTGCATAAGCAAAGCAAGCAAGTTCTATTTATTAGGTTTATTTATAACAAAAACTGCTACCTGGAGATCGATTTTAAACTTGGAAATATTCAAGTTGAGTCTCAACGGTTCTCATAATTTTGATTCCCTTTTTCCTTGCTCTAGCTCATTTTATTCATGCATTTACTGTTAGTGACCCTCAACTACTGCTGAGCAATGACACTGTATTTTCTTGCAGAAAATGTATCTCTAGTTTGTTATTGTTGTTTGTCTTTTGTGTTGGTGTTATTTTGAACTGTTTCTTTTTTGTGTTTGTGAAAAAAATTGTTGTTTCCAGAATCAAGTACAATGCTCAAATTGTGAATAATAAAATACGGCCCGGGTTTTTAAAAGATCAAGTAAAAATGTAATTAGGGATAAAGCCAAATGTGTTGTTCAGTTATTCAGTCAGACTGTATATATACTGTATATATATACTGTGTAGTGTGTTTTCATGGCAATTGAAATATTAGCCCTGTAGGAAGACAGGGATACTTCAGGACAGCAGAGGACCTTGAAGTGAACTAGGAAAGTATGCCAGCTGCAGGGCTCCAGCATGCAGAGATTTCCACACTCGACCACAACTGAGTCACTGTACTTCCTGGGGAAAATCAGCTCCACAAGACAGCCTGCCCGCGCAGGCACGCCTCAACTGCTGGCTGACAGCGCTGACAGCGAGCTTTTTACACTAACAAACACATAAGCAATCTTTTTCTTTGTCTCTCTTCCACACACATCGGCATTCTCATGCAAAACATACACAGAAACAGAAAACATCAAGGGTTGCTCAATCACACAACACATTCTTTTATTATTTAACTAAAACTGTTATGAGTACTATGGTACTACAGGAGACTCATGAATTCTGGGCCATTCCCATTGAAGATCAGCTATGAAATCCATCAATTCCTTAAAACTTATGTGATCTGTTTTATGGTTTCATGGCATTCTGATTCAAGTGAGAACAGTAGAAAATACCTTCATTCAGTTTGTTGGTCTGCAATCTGCAAACGACAAACTATCTTTCAAAGTGATGAGTGCTTCTCATAATAGTAAGTTCAAAGTTTTAGGGTGGGAAAGGGTTTGTAGGGTGGGCTACAAACCAATGATCAGGCAGAACTTTCCCCAATCACTGAAGTCGGAATCATGGGGTAAGAAGCCGAAACATGAAATCATATGTCATATAAATCTGTCTTCAATGAGGCCTGGGTTCACAGGTACTATGCCAGGCAGACAGATGCAGTGGTGATGAGATATCTTGGCCACAGCACCATGCTGTTCCTCTATCCAAATGGATTCCTCCTCCAGGACTAAGGAATAAAGCGATGAGCTGACACCACTGAAAGGCCTCCATAGCTTTTATGATTTAACACTCCAGTTATGGCCAGGATCTTTTTTTCATTTCCACACTAACTGGCATTTTGCCAGAGTGAAGTCATTCCTCATGGAACCTGCACAGTTGCAAGACTACAATAATATTGTAATTACAATAATATTGGTCCTTTTTGGTCTGGCAGAAACACAATTCAACAGTTGGGCTGCCTGCCTGTGAGACTCACATCCCTGTCCCAGTAGACTTCTGTGGAAAATGCTTTTGAGGGTAAGGGCTCTCACATGGGAGAGAGGATGTGAAATATATGTTTGGCCCTGTGAACCTCCTGTGCCTTGGCTGTTATTCACAAACCCATCTGACCTCTTCTACCATCTGATGTGAGACTGCCTGCCTGCCTGCCTGAGTTGCTGAGTTCCTACTTAAGGAGAGGAGAGGAGGAGTGAAGAACACAGGAACCACACCATGCTGGAAACCACCAGGACACTGCTCTGTGGCCATGCTGTGAGGAGACCCAGCGAGCTGAGAGCTGGCTAATTAAAGGCCAGAGTAAAGCGGGGAATGGTTTACAACATTCCCATTTGTATCAACATCAATGCTGTCAGTGGCCATTCATGTAATGGGAGGATTAGCATTACTCTGTGAAAGTCAAGGAAACAAGGCTTGTTTGGGCCTTGCCGTGCAAGCCAGAACTGACATGAGAAAAAAATGCTTGTCAGCTCCCTAAGTCCTCCCGTCTGCCCACGTGTGATGTGTTTCTTAATGTCTGTCTCTAATGTCATGGCCATTGAGAAGAAAGGCTGCTGGATTTTCAAGCTTTGCGTAAAAGTATCAAAACAAAAACATTCTGACTGCCCCAAAGTGCATGTAGGGTATTGTCAAAATGAATGCAAAAACACTATAAACAATTATAATGAACCCAAAAAAGAAGGTCAACTTTGTTTTCTGAGAGCATGCGGCCAAAGAAACTCAGAGACTTAATTTAGAAGTTACATGAAACAAAGGACTGACCATACTGTGGTCTCGTCTCTGTCTCGATAACATCTTCTGTGATGCCAATGACCCTCCATTCTATCAAGCATAATCACTTCAGGAGCCTTCGGGGAGGCCTATGGCCAGCAGACAGCCAACCCACTTTCACAACACAGCTTCCAATAGTTGTGACCTTGTGTTGGAGCAACTGTGGTATCTTACCAAAGCAGGTCTCCAAAGAACAGAGGGTCTAACTCGACAAAAACACAACTATGTGTTTTTACTCAAATGATTCCCCTCCATTACATCCAAAATAACTCGGAGCTACCAAAATCTTCTCATTATAACTTCAGTATGCTAAGGTTTCATAGAGATCCTGACTCATAAAAGCTCTTCTCTTCCTGCACTGACTCCGGTTCATTGGTTTACATAGAGGCAAGGGGAAAGTTAAGCAGTTAAGGTGTGATGGTAAAAGTCTATTATACTTTTATACACTACAGTAACACTCTGTTCAGCCATCTCCACTAGTTCATGCAGAGTTCATTGAAATACAACTAGGCTAAAGCCTTCCAGGTACTTTATTTCTCAGACTATTAACCAGGCTGTATACAAACCACTTTTCTGTATCTTATGTAATTGCCATGCCATGTCATTGTGGTTCGAGCGCTATTAGCACATTTAAGTTGTATGAAGTATGGATGAGCATTTCAAGCAAAAATACTACACTTACACCCCTTTCCCCGCATGCACACACATACACACACATACACACACACACACACACACACACACACACACACACACACTCACTCACGCGCACACACACACACACACACACACACACACACACACACACACACACACACACACACACACACACACACACACACACACACACACACACAAATACCCTATTCCCACTGACACATCTTCTGAATCACAACCATTTAATTGATGTGTTTGAGAAGGGCAGGGGGGTGGACTTCTCCCCCCTCATTCACTATGGTATCATTGATATCAGCGTAAGCCCTTGCTCCATCGATGTGCCATTATTAGCCTCAGGATTGTTTAATGTCTATGTGAAGCCATTTAAAGTCATCCACAAGTAGTTTGATCACAACCGAAGAGTGCCTTTTATTGGTGAGCTGATTTTGAGAAATTAAACTTTGCAGCAAACACGGTGTTTCCTGGCTGCTATGGTTATCTAGTTGCTATGCTAGCTAACTACCTAGCTAGCTAAGAACACTTTTAAATAACCTTAAATGGTTTAAATTGAATAGTTCCATTTTCATGAAATGACAGCTAGTTATCTAGCTGATATCATAGTCTCCTCGATTTAGCTTAATATAATAGGAAATAGGAAACACAAGAAAAAAAAGTCAAGCCTCAGGCAAACTTGATTTAGCTCCTAATCTTTCCAATACCTAGAAACACCCCAGGTCTGATCATTATAGATATGTGCTGCTTTTAATGTATGTTTTGCACCGTATATGAGGTCCTATGTCCTTGTGTATGTGAGTGACAGGGGCACTGCCAAGAAATCAGTTAGCCCCCCAGCAAGATTTTCAGATTAGAAGGGTTTCTGAGGGCCTTTAGTAGTGATCGGGGATCTTCAGATTAGTTCCCTATTAAAGTCTGATTAATTAACATTTTATAGCCTACTTAATTGTGTTGTGGTTATATTTGAATATCCAAATTGTATTTAAAAGAAAATAAATATCAAGCTGGATATGTTGTTGATGCTATAATTATGCAGATTATTTTATCTTTTATCATGCCTAGCAATCAAAATGCAAAAAAAACAAAAATTATATATTTTCATTTTACAAATAAATTTGATGTGTCATTTATGTGATTTAAATAACGCTATGGTACGTTAGGCAAGCCTGCCTTTTTTGATTGGTTGTGAAAGGCTGGGTCAGTGGCAAGGCATGCTGGGCCAGCAACAAGAAGAACAGACACAGTTACTGCCTGTGGTATTAGTCTGGTATATCCTGTATGATGGGCTGTACAGGTGTCTTATTACATCATGTGTTTGGTGTGGTCTGACTCCTGTAGGCAATCTAAAGGTATTAAATATGTCATGTAAGCACAGGGTGGTTGGACTTGTGTTGATGTAGTGTGACTTCTGTAGGCGATCTACAGGTATTAAACATGTCATGTAAGCACAGGGTGTTTGGACTGTGAGTTGCTTCTTGCTGTGCGTGTATCCGGGACTTGGAGGGCCCAGGAGGCTTTGATGCCCAGGGGCCCCTGATTTCATAATCCGTCCATGCTCATTCTCTCACTTTGTGTGGCGGTTACATTACACATCTTTACGTGGTACGTCTAGTTCACACTACATTGTGAAACCTTTATAAATACTTATCATCTTACTTCAAAGAACAGTCAACTGTAAATGCCACCGACTGCTGTCTCAGCACTCAAACTGACTGAGGGGGATTTCATAATGCATTGCACAGTATAGATCCTGTCATAGAGTTCACAGCCTCAGATGTCTGTTGTCTTCTGTCTTATGTACCATAATGACCAAATGGATTGTTGCTCCAGAAAACCACAGAGGAATATGCAGATTCTGAGTTGCTTTTGTAAGAAAAGGATTTCTAATTAAGTGCAAGCAAACAAATCACCACTGCATTCACAAAAATAGCACAGATCTGGGTAGGTTTAATGTGCGGTGACACAGTTTCTTTCAGGCATTCTGGATATTGGTCTTTTAGATTGTCAGTTAAATTCAGCTGCCATCATTGTGAGATATATTATTGATTACTTCCACATTTGCATCTTGATTTACCTTTTTGTTATTCTTGTTCAGTTATATTTGGAGTGTACATGTTTGGTAGTTTAAGAGGTATGACAACCGCACAGTTTTTTTTTGTGTAGATGGCAAAGTCAGATTACAAGGAAAATGTGAAACAAAAATGAACCGGTGGGTGTCTGAAACCCATGGGTTGACAGTTCTGAGTATTGCCATACACTTGTTGAAAACTTATTTTGCCATGCACTTGTTGAAAACAGCATTTTCTATGTTGTTGATTAGTTGTATTTCCCTTTTCTTATGATATATCAAATGTGGAGATATAACATTATAACCCAAAATGTTGCAGATGCTGTGATACTACAGTGTATAGAGAAGTATGGAGCATAGGGATATTCCCCCTCACTGTTTTTGTAAGAGTATATTTAGATTTAATTTAAATAAAAAAAACTTTTTTTACTACATTCCTTTTACTCTCATGTTATTATTGCTGAGGTCTTCTAGAATATAATTATACATGCCACTTTTGCCTCATTGTTTATAGTTCGGTGAAATATACAAGAATATCAAGGCATGGCAGACTACCTGAAAGAGTCAAAAACAGACCTTAGAGTCTGAAGTGTTTAGCTTGTTTAAAACAAATTCAGAAGCCTTGCACTCACTGCAAACATACTCTGAGAAATGCTGAGCAGAAGTACAGTAGATCTTCATTCTGTGACCTAAAATACTCAGAATAATAATATTTACATCATTTTGTAATGACCTCCACCAATGTCTATGCATGCTAAAACTCCATGTTGTACTGCAGTTAATGTGCTTAGTCGATTTGCTGACAGCATATTAAAAGAAAGCAAAGATTTGGAGAACTAAAAACCAGTGGTTTGGCTGCAGCTTGTGGTTCACTGTCTATGCAAAGACGTAACCGAAAGGGGGCCTAGTCACTGTCATCTCTCTTAGTCTAACCCCTTCCTATCCGCATGTGACGGGGAAGGAAGGAAAATCAGGACCATATGAATGACATTCCTTCATCCTCGTCTTCAGTCTGGGTGTGTTTGCTTGTTATTGCTGGTGGTTTGGGAAGTCTGGGAGCCCAGCTGATTTAGGTCTAAATTTGACGTGTGTTGGCATGGCCTCCCTTGAGTCATTCAGACCATCACTACACCAGAGGTCAAACAGGCACAGACAGCATACAGCCCTGGGCCTGTGATGTGAAAACGCCATATCAAAATACATGCTAACCACACACAGTTTCAATCAGAATATCAGAAGCAACCATTCAGCCTGTCTGACAATCTCATAATCAATTACGTACACATCAGCAGTCATGCTGTTTCTGATACATAAAGCCTGATTTATGAGGAGCAGACGAGCTATGTGGTCCAATGCACATGAGCTATTGTTCTGTTCGAGACATGATTTGGTATGTTGTCATATAAACTCATAGAGTCTGGGTTAATGATTATTTATTTATCCTGTGAATGTATCTCATTGTAAGAACAATGGCTCTGTCCTCATGCAGGGGCAGCAGAATATATAGGATAATGGTGGCATCCTCACACAGACGGCAAGTATAATAGCACTAGGGATGGGCGCACAAATGTTCATCCATTTTAACACTCACAAGGGCCTCCGAGGTCATGTTGGTACTATCCCACAACAGTACCAATTCAATGCTGGTGATCTCACCCAATTGGATAGGCATCAAATATTCAACACAACAGCAGATCAATGAAGTTGAACACATGGAGGTGCCACACAAAGTGTCCTCCACAGTGGTCAAAGCAAAGATCAGTCCCAAATAAATCAGCCTCATTAGTGGCTGTGTTATCATGAAACATACAGTACCTATCTAACGTACCATAACTATCAATTTGGAACTCTGATTAATAATTCAATTACATTGAAGGTCTTTGGAGTTCTTAATAGTAGAAGTTGGCAGCAAAAAGATCAGCATATTCAAAGACATCTACTAAAAATATAATTAAAAGTAAATAAAAATACACCTAAATGTACCTAACTAATTAACTAAAGTGTGTGTGATAGAGAGAGAGAGAGCGAGAATGTGTGTGCATGTCAGGTGCGTGCCAGAAAGAATGTGTGTGTGTTCTTGTTCTGCCTTTGTATGCTCCATGTATGTCCTCATGTGTAGCTGTTTAAGGCCAACGCATGTGAATGTAGTCAGCAGAAGATGAGAGAAAGGTGAGGAAAGAAGATGGTTTGTTTGCATGCAAGACCCTGCATCTGTGTGAAGCATAACTAACATTAGCTTAGCAGTGCACAATAATACAATAATAAAGTTCAATTAACAAATCCGAATGTCCTTACCAACACTTCAACAAGGGAAGTTAAACAGTCTGTTGCTAACCTGTGTACACAGCTATGCTATGTTAGCTAGATGTGCCTAGTTACCAGGTCATGGAAAGGGAAGGCTAGCTGCAATCACTGTTGTTTGGTGATCGCACTGTGAGAAAAAACAGAGAAATGCCACGCATATATGTTAGTGAGGAAGTGCAACCTTATAGAACATGGCTGTCAAACATACCTGGCCAATAAAAGACTTTAAAAATGCAATTTAATTGAAAGCCAAGAGTCTGTTATTGGCCAGGTATAGACCTGCACGTTTGACAGCCATGTTCCATAGCCTACTGCACCTCCTCACTAACATGTAGGCTTACACGTCTTGTCTTGAATTTTTTCCTGCGCATTTATGACTTTATAATCTCAGATATATTTTTTCTGCTAAATTTACAACTTTAATCTCTATTCTCTAGCTCTGTAATTCGATTTACATTTTTCTGCCTACAATGGCCCTAATACACTGTTGTACAAATCAGTATCTATCTTTTAAAAACCTTTTCTAGGGCTTTCGGTTGAATGATGGAAAACAGATCTGGCCAAAACCTGTAAGCAGTGAAACTACTGCACTGTTATCTATCTAGTGCAGATCTGCTCCACAGTATGCACCCGGGTTCCAGACCCATTTAAAGGCTTTCATGCCATGAGAGATGAGAGCTGTTCGAATTGTGTGGTCTACGTACGTCTGCATAGCCGTTCTAGCAGCTATAGGTCAGTCATGTTTCATCGTACCGCGGGTCATCACCTTCATCACTCAACAACTTCTTATCTCAATGGGGACAAATGGAACAAAATGTTCACACTGTAGTGCTGTCAAAATTAACAAAGTCATTTTTGGGATTCATTTGAAATATTTAACACGTTCAAAATTTGTATGCAATGCCTGGGTTTTGTTATTCTGTTTTGTTAGTGTATATAATGGTTCAAAATGATGTGGGGGCATCCAATGTTCACCTGACACAGAGCTTTGAATTCACAGGTTTGGTAGTTTATTGAGCACTTCAACTAACCCAATGGGCTGCACACCACCTTCTAACTACCCACTGAGCAACAACAACAAAAATGGCAGACCATACGCAGAACTATTCCACGCTGTGAAGGGGATGTCAGCCCTTTCCAAAGAACTGAACTGTCATTGGGCATTTTTATCTTTAACAGGATCTCGAACAACTTTAATTCAATTGAGACTGATGAGAGTGGCAGTTCCAACTGTATTGGCATCACAAGCCCAACTGCAACCTGTACGCAGCTCGTCATGCTGTGACTTTGCACATTTGTGTTTCAGAGTACATCATGTCAGTACAGGATGAGTCATCTCATCTCTGTATCAATGAGATCAGTGTTCTATGTGGTCCCACTAGACGTAAAGCTGATGACAGAGTTCAACATGTACGGTTTCAGTCATCCAGAAAGGCAACAAACCCAAAGCCAATGTTCAGAGGTCGATCAGGAAGATGGTGAAGGATGTTGCTGTCAGAAACACTTCATTAAGAAAATCATCAAAAAAGATGTTTAAGCTTACTGCAGACCTATCACTGCCATGCTTCGAGAGAAAAGACTGGAAAGTCTTTATTGCCATTATTTTTAGTCATGAGAAACTCCCAATTCTTGAACCACATGACAGATAAATTATATTAAACAAAAAATGTATGAAGTTTCAGAGAATTTTAAGCTTATTTTTAGATCCAACAATCCAATGAATGTTATTGGTGACGTTATTGGTCATCGTAGCTTCAGATGGTCAACAGTGCCAGCCCATATTCATACCTCAGAAAGCATATGTTTGTTGAGATGATAACAGCAATTCAACAAGACGGGGCACCTTGCCATGCTGACAAAGGAAATGACAAGACTTCTAGGACAGATACTTGGCCTCTCAGCTTGCCTGACCTCAATCTGTTGCATTACATTGTGTGGGCAAGAATAGGGGGTGGAGGCCTGTAAGTAAGTTCAAATGAGGCTCTGAACATATCTCCGAAGAGAGCCTGTTCGAATATGGGAGAAGACACATGTGGAAGCTTCCTGCACCATGTAGAATGGTTGAAGGATGCTCTTTAGGTGCTTACAAAGTGAACAGGGCTAATATCCCCAGCTGTTCTCTAACCTGGGTTTACACTCGAGAGGTCTTTTGCACCCCTTACAGTGGGTAGCATATAGTATGAAAAGATAAGGTGTCATCTTTCTTCTTTAGGCAGCCTTCTTTTCTGAAGCATATGAGAGACCTGGTCTTTGTGTGTGTGTGTGTGTGACACCATACATATTAGCCAACGGAATGAAATATCCCCTGTATTATTAAATGAAATTCACCAGTTCAGTTCACCATTCAGTCATTTCAGTATAATATGTTTTTCTGAATCTCATGACCACATAAATCAGGAACGGTCACAAACATCTTTTAAAAGAACATGCAGGTATACAACTGAAGACATATTTAGAAAAGTACTTTATTAATTAAAATGATATAAATAAACATATTATTTAACAACGTTTTTGGAAATATGAAGCAACTTAAAAAAACTAATATATTCTGTTTTTGACTGAGCACACAGAATTGTCATGTGAAGATAAATACATAAGTTCCTCAACTGAGAAACCACTCATTTAAGCTTTCAAACAGAGGCACTGTGCAGGAGAAAAATATGCTGAATTGACCAAAAGAAGATATCTTCTGAAAACATAAACTATAGAAGAGCAGAAAAACAAATGTACATGTTTTTACATATAATAGACCATTTAGTAATGATCTAATTCACAACTATTCGTATCAAATAAATAAATACTTTTAGTGCATTTTCCCTTGCACACTCAGTGAGGTGAGGAGAAAGAAACGCTTACATCTTAAATTAACAGTGTACCAAAGTCAATTTGGTTCCACGTATTTCTTAGTCAGTGATTTCAGCTGTTACACTGACAAGAAGACAGGCCAGCTATCTTAAATCTTACATTTTGTAGTCTCCTTATAATGCAGGACAGAATTCTGTGCAATAGGCGAGTCAAGACTTTTTCTGCCATCCTCTGTAAGTACATCCTATACAATGTACCACTAACCCTGATTACAAGTCCAACAGTAAATGTGCCACAATAACGCCTTGTGGGCAAAAGGCCACATGTATAAATCAGAACTCATTAGTTTGAGAAATTCTCTGCAAAAAAAGGAGATCCATGTTAAGATGTAGCTCAAATGCATGCAAGTCCATCTTGTCGAGAAATCTAGAAAATCCAGATATCCTTCTCCCTTTTTCTTGGACATGAAATCAATTATCACTCACTCCATTTGCGATGACTTTTTAACCGATCTAAAGACTCATTCACAAACACGTGGTCATTGTCAGTCCTGTACTCACACACAGTCAGACACGTGGTCATTGTCAGTCCTGTACTCACACACAGTCAGACACAAACACGTGGTCATTGTCAGTCCTGTACTCATACACAGTCATACACAGTCAGACACAAACACGTGGTCATTGTCAGTCCTGTACTCACACACAGTCACACACAGTCAGACACAGACACGTGGTCATTGTCAGTCCTGTTCTCACACACAGTCAGACACAGACACGTGGTCATTGTCAGTCCTGTTCTCACACACAGTCAGACACAAACGCGTGGTCATTGTCAGTCCTGTTCTCACTCACAGTCATACACAGACACGTGGTCATTGTCAGTCCTGTTCTCACTCACAGTCATACACAGACACGTGGTCATTGTCAGTCCTGTTCTCACTCACAGTCATACACAGACACGTGGTCATTGTCAGTCCTGTACTCACACACAGTCATACACAGACACGTGGTCATTGTCAGTCCTGTACTCACACACAGTCAGACACAGACACGTGGTCATTGTCAGTCCTGTTCTCACTCACAGTCATACACAGACACGTGGTCATTGTCAGTCCTGTTCTCACTCACAGTCATACACAGACACGTGGTCATTGTCAGTCCTGTACTCACACACAGTCATATCCATACATTTCCATTTCCATCCCTTAGGAAATGTGACAGTAGATCACATGGCTACATTTATGCCAGCTATATACTCTTGCAAGTGGACTACTACAAAGATAAATAAACCGATAACAAAAGAACTGTTTAAAAAAAAAAAAAAATACCCTGGGGACTGATTCTATTTTCGCCCTTGATAAAGTTCATCCATGTATCCATGGGCTTGTTCACATTGTTCAATGGTTCTTGGGCCTTGCCCCTGGTTTACTATGAAGGAGACATCACAACAGCTGGTTGCTGACACGTCAGACCAGTCAGTGAAAATCATGAAAAACAGTGAAACAGTGCTACAACAAATAACACATACCAGGAATTTGGAATTTGGATTTGCAATAGGATGTGGTACCAGAGCAACTTTGCAGGTTGCTTAAAAAAAATGTGTTTAAACGGAGCAGGCTGTTTTAAAATGAAATTGAGTTTCTGTGGCACTGATAATTATTGTCCCTTAAAACTAATTACAAAACATACATACAACATTTAACAGAGTTCATTGATAGTGCCCAGTTTCAAAGCACCAAAGTAACTCCCCTCAGGCTCTGGGTCCAGTAACCAGGAGTTTGACACATTCACAAAGATGCCATCCCCTTGATTGAGGTGGATACCCCTCCCTTGTTGCACACAGTACATATTGTAGTGTTTGTCATCCCACCTCATGGTACTACCACTCTTCATGAGAAGGACAGGTTTGATGGTAGACTGGGTGTGCTTCTCATGGTAAACATACTGGATCAACTGGGCGTTGCTCACGTCTGGCTGGTCGGAAGAGGAGCCTGCGCCCTGAACATAGTGCCGAAAGCAGGTCTTGGCATAGACATAGTACAATCCCCCTTTTTCCACCAGGATCCGCCCGTCACTGTATCGGATCTTCTTCAACCGCCCATACTGATCATTCCAGTGGATCATAACAGTCTTCTCATCTTCTGCTAATGCAAGCATACATATCATAAGACATACAAGACATAGTGAGGTTCAGATCCTTTTCAGTACCACTTTTGTATTGTTCACACTGGGCTCAATACATTGCTGAGTACATGCAAGGATGAGCATTATGTATGTGTGTGAAGGTTGTGGGGAGTATGCCAGGTTAGACACCTGAGGCTGACACCTACTGTTGGAGAAGTCAATGGGTCCTCTGATAGGAAGATGGGCCTCAGGGATCACTTCTCTCTTCTTGGGGCATTTGGTTCTTTTCCTTGGATCCTTCAGGGCATCCGCGAGGTACGGTTCAGTTCTCATCTCCTATAGATGTGAAAAAATGTAGGGAAAATGATATCATGACCACACTCTTATATCTGTACACAGAGATGCATCACAAAAAGGCAAATACCAAGATAGTCTTAGCAGTTCCCCTGAATGAATGTTTAAACAGTTCTAAACAGCTTGTGGCTCTTAAGTTTTTGCTTTGGTTTGAGTTTCTGTGAAAAGTAATGTTTTCAACAAGTCACTGACAGGTTGTAATGCTACAGGTGCAGCTTGTTCTCTCTTTGCTCCCTGTGTGTGATGATGAGCAGACCCACAGTCACGACACACAGTCCATTTATGCAAGATGAAAACAAATAGCAATGAGAAGGATCAGGATAGGAATGTGTTTGACCTAAACATGGTTCAAGCACGAATAAACTTCCCATTATTCCTCTGTGTGATTTTAAAGGGGCCTTCTGTTGATAACTTAGTATTTATCAGAGGAGTACACAAGCTTTGAGGTGACATTCTCCAGATGTTGTCAAACAGCAATAAAAGTAAATGTACACTTGAACTACATTATAAATTCATTTTCTATTCTATGCTTTTAGAACTGCATAAATATCCAGGGTTACGGGGAACACTTGAAGATCTTGTTTGCAGAATTGTTTGGATTGTCTTTGCAGCAGCATTTAGACCTAACTATCCAAAAGTATTTATCAAACCCCAAGAACAGAATGTTGTAATTCAAATCAATGCAGTTGTCCAATTGTGGCCTGAAAGCCTCAATATGTAAACATTTGAACAAGATATTGTTTCTGTATAATAACAAATGTTCCCAGTAATTCAATTAAAGGACTCTGCATTTTGTTTTATTGCTTTAAAGCCTCCTAAGAATTGAGATGATCACAGATTCAGAACTGCCCAACATACAAATCAAAGCTTGATTCAAAGGAAGTGCAAAGAAATATCGCCTGTCATGCTATGGGTCTCAACCATCTATGTGATCATTAGTGGGTAAGCAGTAGAACTTGTATATTGGGATTTTATTTTATTTTATTTATCTTATTTTTGATTTATTGTCTGATTTTGATTTAGGTTTGATATATACGTTAATGCCTTTTTTTTAGGTTGTATAGCCTTTTTCACTCTGGCAAGAGGACTGCCAATGGAAACTAGCCTTTTGGCTATAATTCGGTGCATTTACATCTTAATGTTCATGAATGTACACTGTCCCTCTTGATCAAATAAACAAATTGTATTATTGTATTGTATCTATTTATGACACTGTGTATGTCCAAGCTGATATATCAGTTTGACAATGACTACATTACAGAACAAGGTTTTGAATTCATAACAGGAAAGCCTTGATGTAAAAACATGAGTGTTTTCCCAGGGAGATTTTGTGTTTCTTTTATTTATGATCAAACGGACGAGCATCTAAATAATTGTGTCAGAACAGCTGTACAGAAACTGGGACCAATGCGGCACAGGCTACTCAGTGATACCAGATCTTCCCAGTATGAAGTAGAGATCTATCTAAAAAAAGCCAATACATCATACAACATCTAACAATCCAATGAAAATGTCTGGGGACAAGAGAGGAATGTCAAAGCCACACTATTCTGTTACCAATGACACCAGAACACACCTTCACTAATTATGAAAAGGAGCACAATGCATTTTTTGGTCACTGAATAAGCTTTTAATATGTTAATGTCATGAAGTCAACTGAAAGGTTGGAACTTGGAACTTGTAAAGGTTTCAATTCCAGAGGTTGCAACAATGGGCTCACAGATGAGGAGAAGGCATCTGATTCTGGGGTTGACCTCTTTACAGGCAACCTGACCACGCTGGTTAGAGAAATATTCTACTGCAGCTGTGGTTTGTGCAGCCATGTTTACTTTTCTCTTTATATACAAATATGGGAAACACTAAGCACATACTTAAGAAAGTTGGTGTACAATTATTAACATAAATGTCACATTAGCTGGATCTACAAATGAAAGTGTCTTCCAACTTTCACCCCATAGGCATGGTGCAAGCCCCGGCATATACTGCTGATGACGGAGGGAAATGTTCTTTTAATAGGTGCTAGGAATGGTGTAATCTTAACAAACCCATGGACATGGAAATAAGATCATTTTTATCTTATCAGAATCATATTTCCCTCGAACTTGGACCACATATGTTCTGCTGTAACTATGGTTACATTTTTACCATAGGCAAGGAGGATAACACAGGATAACACAGCATGTGTTTTGGAAAGATTTACTGTATATCCCTGCATAATGGTATTACCCAAACTAAAACAATACTGTCCTGAAAACAATCAGCATCCTTTAACTCTTTTGCAGATCTCCAACAGTTTCTCCATACAGTTTCATAATTCATAGGGAATAACTGATGACAACCATATGGCTTGATATTTGAACATTAAGCATACAATCCATCTCCACACATTGGAATCTGTTTGTATGGTGTTTGCATATTACACAATGTAAGAAATGGCAGACACTGTATGTAACGTGTATATGCTGATCTATATGCATCACTCACCTCTAATGGTTGGGTTGAGGAAAGATCTACCTGAAAAAGAAAGCATATAAAAATGAACATTTCTTCTCAGTATGCACAATGTTAAAAAAGCAGTAAGAATTTAGTGTTACACAGTTAATGTACCCTGCGTTGAGTAGACAAGCACACTCCCTCATCAGACTCGAACTTGCAACCTTGGGTGCTAACGTCTGTCACTAACACTTCTCTTAAGCTGTCAGGGAGTGAGGTTTACTCACTGCACAGCACTATACCCGCTGGCTACCATTTATCTCCCCCACCAACCCCCTAACCTTACTCCTTGGTCATGGCACCAATGTAACCGGCTGTTGGCCAATGGAGGGCCGTCAGTGAGCTTCTACAGTAACTGTATTATATGCAGAAGAAATTATTATAGATCATTAAAATAATCAAGAATTATTTCCTTTTTCAGAGAGTATGTAGCCAATGCAATACAACAGGTGCACCTAAGAGGTATATATATATATAAGTAATATGGGAGCACTAGACACAGAAATGGACTGCAGGTTTAGGTAATCATATTTTCAGATGGCAAATGGGGTGGGATTGGAGATTGCTGGCTGATGTCAGTAGACAACTTCAAGTTCCACAATGCATTGCTGTGACTGTTGCTATGAGACCAGACATGGTGTTGTATTCCGAGTGTGAGGGCATTGTTTACTGTTTTGAGTTAACAATTCCCTCTGAAGATACGATGGAAAAAGCATTTGAAAGGAAGGAGCTAAAGTGTGCTGAACCAGTAGTGGAAGCAAGGCAATGAGGTTGGCAAGCACACACACAACGCTAGTGGAGATAGGTGTTGGAGGCTTTGTAGCTAAATCAACCACAACACTTCGGTTGGCTTTTGGTTTTTGAGGGCGGTCACTCAAAGGAGCTTTACAGGAGTTTTCTGAGGCTGCTGAAAAAGCTAGCCAGTGGTTGTGGCTGAGGTGCTCGCAGACTACTTCGTAACATAACCTGAACTAAAACGGAATATGTGAAATCTTGTCGAGGTCTATCTTGAGGTGTATCTGTTGTTGTCTCTGGTAGTGGCATGTATTCTAACCCATCATGAGTATGGAGGGGGGCGGGGGGGAGCTATGGGACCACAGTCGCCATTGTTGAGCCCTCTGGAGGTGATGTGGGCCTAATTCAACGAAACACTGATGAAGGAAGGTGCCTGCTTGTAAACCCCAGTGAAATGCTCACAAAGCAGCTATGTTGTTGTTGTTGTTGTATACAGCTGCTCAGGTTCTATGGTTGGGCAGTCATGATGATGTGTTTTGAACACTTGAGGGCTACAGGCAGCGCATGAAGGAGGGCCTTTATGGATCATGGGTACAACATGCGATGCATATTGCGGCTGTCTGCAGTCAGTTGTGCACTGTTGTTGTATCTATGTTGGCAGTTCTTATATTGCTTAGGTTGCTGGCTATGAGGACTTGCATGTGATGGTGAGATGATTGGACACTGTGGGAAGTCCCCAACCAATAGCACAAGGAATTTAACATATTTTCCTTAAACTTAACTCCTCGGGGTTACAGGAACACACCCCATTGTTTACACCGAAGACCCAGTAAACAACATAGGCTAGCAATTAATTAAAGTGTTCAAAATTCAGATCAGAACAGGCTGCACTTAATTAGAAGATGTTCATTAGCAAGTTTTTACTTCTTTGCTTCTCCTTGTTTGACTATGATGATTCTATTCATTTCAAAGCATATCTAAGCAAAGGAAAGCCAAGAACAATGCTGAGACTTTTTTTTTCCCCAAAGGGTGGGAGGGCTTAAACAAATTATCTTTCCCACCAAGGGCACGAAAAGGCCAGTGTTTTCGTATATATCACTAGTGACCAAATAACTTGAAGCCTTCATGTGCAAATTCTGCAAAAATAATTAATCCAGTGGCAATATTGCTCTCGCAATTAGTCTCCTGTTTAAATCTCTTTCTCTCCCTCGATTGGGACTTCATGTAGCCCATTGTAAATCGGCAAAACTCTGCCAGTTAAAAGTTGCTGTTTTACCATATTTCGCAAAGTAGCCTAGAAGGCTACAACAACAATCCACACACCATAACCAAACATTAAAACACGGTCCCGGGACCTAATTATGCAAGCTCCGACACTAGTTGCAGGAAAAAAAACCTAGACTAGGCTACTTTTTTAGGTCTGCATTGGCTTAAGAAAAGTCATTACCCGCGAATCATTAGATATCAAAACAAACCCAATAGTCGCATGTTTCATGACATTTGTGATAGGCTAATTACCACCTGAAAGCTTTCGGTAAACACAACAATATCGCGCACAGATAGCCCTCTCGTCTTCCTTTCTTGAGACCTTGACGACACCCTTACGACCGCGCAAATAACATAGACTGGCAAAAGTCGTTCGATTGTCCAATGCAATTCAACAAACAACACTGTTTAGCATGTTTAGTAGGCTAAATATCGAGCTAGTGCGTTCACTGAATAGCAAATATGACGATACCATAAATTCAAGGCAAAGTTTGAACCATTTACAGATATCTTGGATTTAAACTGGTCTCTTGACTGAAAGTGAAACTTTTCAGGTGTCACCGAACGCTTTGGTATTGCGCCCATTACATTTTATGTAGAATCTTCGCAACGATGTAGGCCTATGAACATTAGTATTTTGGCCCCTTACCTCGCGTAGATACCCAGTTAAGTGTAGCAAAATTGCAACACTTGACGCGACCTGCAACAATCCAATTACAGCAAGAGTTCCAAAAATAAGTGATCTATAAGTCGGCGCAGTACTTTGGGCAGCATGAAATCGCGGCTGACCGGTCTCCATTTCGAGATGGTTCCGCAGGTAACTACGGTATTCATTAGCTGCCATGAGCGCTTGTTTCAAATATCCTTCTGAGTGGGAGGAAGTCAGTAATGACCGAGAATTCATATAAACAGTGGGTGGGCAGTGTAGTTTGGCTCCCTTGAAGAGAGACAGCCAATCAGATTATAGTGGGTGATCTCTTCTGATATAGTACGGAGTGAGTGTAGATTTAACCTGAATGCTCTCTTAAAGACGTGTCTCTGAATGATATGCGTCATTAGTATGACAATGTTTCATAGTTATTCATGAGTCTGGTCAATGTCATTTTTTTTATAGCCAAAACCACCTTGAACATGTTGCAATAAGAAAGCTATAACTATATTACAACCACTCCTGAACAGTATACTTAGTGAACTTGAATGTGATGTAGGCTAGCATATAAGGCCTAGTTTGCGGACTTTTCATGTACAATAATGTGAACATCTCCATGACACTCATGTAGTTTTCTGTGTTCATTTAACATTCCGTTGCCCTATATTTGGGTTTGGGACTCCCCAGACCATGATACAGAATCCCATCTCACAGACCTCCATCTCGCAATGCTAAAAAAAGTGGAGAACAAAAATCCTATATCCGCTCCAAAATGTAATGGGTTCTTCCTTGGCCCATGCTACACCCCTCCACCAAATCAGCCTGACAATCATGAAAATCAGTCTGGTAGTTTTGCGTAATCGTGCTGACAGGACAAACCAAACCAAACCAAAAACATAACCTCTTTGGCAGGGTATATCACACTGCAAAATAACCCAAGTTAAGGACAAGCACAAGGAATAGAAATTCTGTCTGAATAAGTATGTCACTTTGGGATTGTTTTGTTTAATTAATTTCATACAGAAAAATTGAAAGTAAATAATCTAGACAATAGTTAATCATTGTCAGATAAGATTACTGGAGGGAACTGGTTTTGTAGTGTCTGTTTCCTTCTCCCCCGTAGCTGTTGAATCTTGTGACTCTTGAAGTCTCCTTATTTACCATCACAACCTGTTATTTCAACCTCCTAGCAACTCAATTTCATATGAATGTTGATTCCCTTTAGTATGGACATGCACACACATGCTTGTGGAGATGTCATCGTGTTAAAATAGTTTTGTGAGTGCCCCCTCAGTGACCTTGTGAACATGGCTGTCATTTCAGAAGCTGTCAGCCCATAGCACTTAGTATTAAGACAGGAATCATTAGTATACCGTGAGAACCCTTGTTTTGCAGTGCAGCGGCTTGATTGTGCCCTCAGCTATTTTCCACAGAGTGCAGAGGTTAGGACAGGAAGGTTTGGGTGGTATTTATACCCATTGTTTTGCCATGTGAGCTGTTCTTGCCCAAGCCAGGAGGTAGCTGAACAAGCCTAACCTTGAGTGTGTCAGGGAGCCAAAACCATTGCACTGTCGAATGCAAAGTGACCAAAACCGCGGACCGGCTCTCTCTCAGGCTTCGCCCTGCTGAGCAGGCCCCTCTGGAGATTATTCTTAGCTCTCCCAGGAGATGAGCATCATACAGCACATTTACCATGGGAATGCGCAAGTGCCAGAAATTTGAACAGACTGCCGAATCACACTGAGGTATTTGTCACCTCCTTCTCCAGTCTCATTGGCACCCATACACTAATTTCATATGTTTGAGTAAAAAGTTGTTAAAAGCTTAGTTATAGCTAAAAATGCAAATGTGTATTAGCAACAACAACAGCAGCAGCTGTATTGTGGGAATCTTTAAATCGGATGATGCTGTCCCCAGCTGTTCAGAGGGAAATGATGTTTTCTAAACAAAGTTCGGGAGGAGCCCATGGGGATGATTGACAGCTGTCACTCACCCCACTTCCGCATTCCAGGAAAATGAAACCTGCCTTACCTCTACCTATGTCACGCACTCCACTCCAGCGTAGCTCTGCCTCCCACCCCCTCCTCTTTCTCCCCCATTTCACTAGGAGATCTAAATTCACATTACACCTCATCCATAGGGGGTGTCAGCAGACAGCACTCACTCAACCTCGGCTATAGGCATCCCAGGACCACGGCCAGCTACCACGCTAAACATGCTTATTATTAGTGTTCTAAATGAAGCATCCGGATTGGTGAACTAGTGAAATTCCATTAACAAGATTGCCTCTTATGGAGGATGTTTTAAAATCAGTATTCAGTAATCAGCAATGACAAGCATTCAAAACATCACAAAACAAACAAAAGTAGGGCAGGCAGGAAGAATACCCCCCACCAACACATATTTTACATTTCACACATTTCAAAAGTGGGCACATGCACAAAACCTTTTGAGATTGCCCTTAGACCTACAGAATACAGTATGCGTTAATCATTGGTCTGCGTAGCCACTGGAATGTTTATTAAGTATACATTTGTACAAGTATACTGGAAGGTTTATAAAGTATACATTTTTACAAGTATACTGGAAGGTTTACAAAGTATACATTTGTATAATAAGAATAGTATACAAAGTACAAGTATACATTTGTCAATTTGAAAAATAAATGTCTTAGAGTTTATCTGAGGCAGTATACATGTAGTTTCACAGCAGACACTAATGATTTGAGGCAGTATACACGTAGTTTCACAGCAGACACTAATGATTTGAGGCAGTATACACGTAGTTTCTGGGGAGAAAGCACTATCTGTATTAATTCATCATCCTGCAGGTATTATTTTTGAATGCATGTTACTATAACAACATAGATGCATGTGTCAACATGTTCTGTGACAAACCCTCCAACAGTGACTATAAGCCATGGGTGAATAACTATAGTAAATATTATCCTCTGAATAACCATAATGTGAACTTGGCAGACATCTATTTGATAATGACCTCTGTAAGACTGAACATGATCTAGTTTGGCTGAGGTTGACTTGTTCTGTGCCTGTGAGTAAAGAAATGCATTGTGATACTGCTGTGGTATTCTTCATATGTGTGTTGGCTAGGTTTGTAATAATGTGAACTTGATACTATAGACACACACACACACACACACACACACACACACACACACACAGCTATAAGTAATAGTTGAATACATTTCAAGTACCTTGGGTAAATTGTTTGCTTCATGATTTAAAGCAGCCGTAAGGAGTTTTGGTCTAGTGAGGTATTTACCTTAAAGGCATGTAAAAACCTTGCAAAACCGAATAGCCAAGTGATAAAAGCTTGCTAGCATACCACCTGGTGTCTTCTGGCGATATAGTGTCAATGTCGTGCTTTGAAAGCTTTTCTTACATTTTGGCGGGGGTGTGTTCTCCCGGACCATAGAAGTACATAGTGCATAGCCTGGAGGGCTAGGGGGGAGGACGTGTGTTTATCTGTACTTCATATGGCTATATACCATCAAAAAGAATTTGATGATAGCAAAACTAGTTACCCATTTAAAACATACCTGAAAGTTGCTGCATAGTGTTGCCTAGGTGTATGTACCAGCATGTACATGTTCAAAGTGAGTTTTCTGCTTTTGTTTGTTGTTCTTTTGATGATCCATCATGGGATATGGGAGTTGGTGCCCCTTGTCGGCTGAGATGATGGTAGGAGACATTCTTCTTTTTCTTCAGTGTTAACCAAGCAGTCTCCAAAGACCCTTTCAATAGACAATTGCATATCCACAATACCCTAAACATTCACGTCAACACCTTACCTGGACCACTCGGGTCTGTCTAGCTTGAATATATATCATTGCTGCCTATAATCTGGCTGGAGCCCTTTCTTTCAATATTCAGTAAATATATCTAATTTTGCTCAGCTTCGATAACATGAACATACAAGCGCTTATAGGTGCATTTGGTGAGCACAAACAATGAAACAGAACAGAAATCGTGTATACCATGCATTGCATAATACACTTCCAGAAAAAAACAGTTTGTATACATCTGGATCATGCTCTACTTTTCAGTATCTTTCTTGCCTGGATTTTTCCTGAAATCTCTGCTTAACAAATCGTGTGGCCAGTTTGGATAGGGTTCATGATGATATCAGTTGCAACTATATATGCAAGAAAGTGTTTGAGCTACTATTGAAGTTAACACTCATTTGAACTCTACACAGCAGTCAGCTGTGACAGACAAACACCTCATTAAAGTCATTTGAACTCTACACAGCAGTCAGACAAACACCTAATATTAAGCGGACCAGTTGCATACCAGGGTATGTCCACCAACATCTGCAGTGATTTGGAAAAGTTTGCTTTGGAGTCCTGTACACAAATCAAAGTGAAGTGAAAAGAGCACATTTCAGTGATTTTGCTTTGACTGTGTATCCCAGATCTGTTGGAAGGCCGTCCTATTGCACTCCACGTTTGTGGTGTCCTGTCATACGGAAAACAACTTGACTACTAGTTTATTTACACAGGGTCTTGTAAATCATTATTTTGTATTACTGCCATTTGGCTTGGCTTAATAAATGTTTTAACTTTGCCTAGAGTAGGGGGCAATCTGAAAATGTTTCCAATCCTTTTAAAGATGTGTTTGTCAGCTGTGTGGCCAGTATATATAAAGAATGGTGGTGTATACACTCACATGTAGACTACAAACAAAAGGAGGAACTAAAGAACAGGCTAAATAAATACCTTACATTTCAGTTAAAAAACAAGTCCACCCAGAAATGAAGTCCCAGTGAGACAAATGAAAACAGATCAAGGAGAGACAAGGTTACAATGTTCAACAACAGGATTTTATTAAAGTAATGTATGCACTCCACAGGTTCCAGTGCTAACATGAGAAACCATGAAGGAGTCCAATTAATATTTGCTGTTTGTAAGTGGTTCTCAGACATGGTTCTTTCTAGTGATTCAGGAAAGCTCATGTACTCATTTAATGTTTTTCTGGTTTCTATCACTGTAGTCAAAACAGTTAACTTTAGAAGGAAATATTGACGATCCCACTTCAGAAGTGATGCTCAGTGATCAACAAAGGTCTTTCCTTTCTCATGTAAAAACCTCCACTATGGTAAACACTGATGTTTTGAAGTGAGTCAGCTGCACCCCCCCCAGCAAGGGGTCCCCACACTGTATCTACAGGCCTGAGACTCTGTAATGGTTGGAGTGTTTCCATGGCAAATGAAGGCCTTGTCTGTGGGAGAGCCTCGGAGCCACCCACCAGATTCAGTTCATTTCCACACTGCACTCAGCAAACGCAGCCCAGCCCAGAAACACAACACAAACTACTGCCATGCGTGTCGTCATGTTGTCTGGACATCCTGGATACCGTCACTCGATACTGTGCCGTGAGGTGAAACAATGCCTCATGTGGTTGCATGGAAACCAGTGTTGAACTGCCAAGGAGGGTGGAGGTGCTGCAGGCAACTGGCCCAAATATAGCGTTGATAACTTGAATCTAAACGTCTTTCAGTGAGTTGTCAAACAACTGTTGTACATGATACAAGCTGTTTCTTTTAAGTATGTAGCATGGGCCGTCACACAGTTTAACTTTCACCATAATCCTTAATATGATGTTTACACTTTTAAATGTGCTGGATATGTAGCTGACATTTTACCATACATTTCCCCACATGAACATGCACACAAAATGTTTTCAGAGCATGTGTCCACAAGGTCCCGGGTCCTCAGATAAAGAACAAAGCATTTATTTTTGCTTAAAAAAATAAAAAAAATCCAACATTACTAATGCCAGCTGGAGATCCCCCCTATTACACCAACTTACCACACAATGTACGTCACAAATACCAATGTAGACTTCTGTCTGTGGAATCAGTCAGCAACACAAGCGTATTTGTCTATGCTGTAGGAAGTGATGTCATGTAGACAGGGTGAATCACACCAAACCCATAGGGATTGGGGATTCCTGTCCTTGACCAAACATGTCTGATGTAAGACCACACCAGTCAAGGTGATGAGACACCAATTAGGGCTCATCTTGAGCTGACTACACCGTCATGCGTCAACCGCTTGAAGGGGTCACTGACCTGCATTTACCACTTCTGACATACGCTTCACAAGAATACATTATCTTCAATGACTCAATACAGGGTAGGATGTAACTCATAATCACACGGATGCCTTCATGTTTGTGTCTGATGTGGAGATCAACATGGATAAGCCTGTTATGTGTAACTTTATGCAGCATACAGCCAAAACACAAGAGACAAATAATACTTTATTCTTACCAAGTTTTAACAATGACAAATTAGTGCTATAACGTTAAGTGTGAAGTTTCTGCAAAACACCATAGAAGGACATGGTAGGCTAGAGAACAATGAAAAAGGAACAATTATGAATAAAGTTACATTGAATAATTTATATTTATTTGTAAGGATTATACAAATACACAGGAAAAACAGAAGTCAGTGAATAGAGTATTTGCCTGGTATAGAAGGATATAGGATGAGAGCAACACCACAAATAACAAAAATATTTACTTTATATAATATGAAGCTGGATCTAACATAGACATCTGCTTTTGAATAACACAACATTGCAAAAAAAAAAAAAAAAAAAAAAATCAGTGAAGGATAGGAATGTACACAAAACAAAGTATTAAAGCAATACAGTACACAAAGGCTAACAGGCTGAAGACCTGGGTGTGCTTGCACATCCACACACTCTCTAGGGACAAGCACTCCTTCAGTAACACCTCATGGGCGAGACTAGACAGCAGGATGGGAGAAGAGAGAAAGATCTCCCGCTCTTTTGCATTGTCTGTTCACCATTCTGTAGGACTATACATATCTTCTTTCATATTACAACTTCAATAACTGCTGAGATTCCAATTTCTATGGAAATACCCTTTTTACAACATGGCCAACTCTTATACAGCTTAATATCGTAAAGAAATACTTAGTTTTTTTTATTTCCTTCATTTTTGAAGGCTCCCAGATTTGGCAGCATATAGATAAACAAAAAAAACAACACAAAACACAGACACACTGACATTTCTCTACCATGCTCTACTGAAGCAGTCGAGGCCGACACTGGCAGGTAGATGTCCCTATAACAGCAGTTAATAGTGACGATTCACTATAGATCCTAAAGCCATGCAGGAGGGGGTGCAGGAGTGAGAACACCTAAATGAAAGCCACTACACAACACCATTCTGCTGCTGATGGCACAAAGCTGGATCACTTGGAGAAGGCAGCAAAGTCAGCACAGGCAAGAACGACTGACCAAAGATTATATACACATCTTAGATTTGAAAAGGTGGCAGTTGCCTGTGTGGGTTATCTAGAACATATATTTCATATGGTGTTAAAGGTGGCGTGTTCACACAAGTGACATTTTTTGTAGCCTGGACTGTATCTTTTCGAACGTATTGTTACACAATACTAACCCTAGCCATGAAATAACACATATCTTTAAAAGGTACACGATACAATTAAGGTGACGTTAAGTTTGGGCCAGTAGAAAACTCTAAAGAAGATGGGGCATACTGATTGAGCAGAATTTGGGGGTGGGTGAATCCTAGGGATAAACGTAAGTACCCAAGGCCATATGCAGTGGTGCTAGAAAATGTGTGACCCCTATAGATCTCTGAAGCTCTGTGTGAATCCTATAGATCTCTGAAACTATGTGTACAGAAGACCTAAAAAGTTACCAGATCTTATACAAATTCGGTTAGGATGTCTATTCACAATAAATGGTGCACTTTAGCATCATTCATTGTTTTATAACTTGGACAATAAATAAAGTGATCTTTACTAAACAGAAAATGACCCTAACCATTTACTGGAAGAGAACAGTAATTGGAAGTAGGGGTTCTCAAACTTTTTAATACCACTGTACTTTCAATACTCATGGACATACTGTGAGTCAAACAATCAAATCAAAGAACAAATCAAATGACCTCGATGTGGAAAAATTAAAACATGCCATTATCACATGGAATCACGTTAAACTAGGGATTGTCTGTAGGGTATTTCAGGGTTGTGAAAGGCACAAAAAACATGTTTTTATTTCAATAATACAATAATTTTGGGTATGGTGACTGAAAGATTGCTTTTTAATTCTGTTTTGCCAGACAACACCCCTTCAGTCAATTTCACTCTGATCTTTTATTCTGCAATGATGAGAAGATGGGAGCCTCTACAACTGAGGTTTGTTGGGATAGTCCCTTACTAAATGGAAACATCACCACAGAGGAAAGGTATTGTTGTGACCTCATCTTGCCCCAAGCTGTGGGGTTTCCTTGACAAAAAAACACCACTGAATTTACAATGCAGTGTTCATTCACAGGAGATAAGTGTTGGACAACACAGAGGTATGCTTATGTGACATGGAATATATTATCAACCAAAATAGTGTTGAAAAAAAAAAAAGAAAAAAGAAAAAAAAGATCAAACAAACAAAATACTTTCAGTCCATGGTGAAACTCACTTACACACCCGCATGCTGAGCAATTATGTCAGCCATTTCTAGGACACACCCTGGTGGTTGCGGGTGTAATACTCAAGACAAGGCTCCCTCCAGAGGAGGCCTCTAGTTTCAGCAAGCATGCTGCATACCACAGCAGAACACTGGGATGGTGCAGGGGAACACCTCAGGCTGGAGCTCACTCTAACGGCTAACTCACGGCTTTGCACAAACATACAAGGTGACAAGTGATGAGGGAGTGAAAGCTAGGCTTGTTCTAGAAGCCACTGGAAGAGAGACTTGTGCCCATGCATCCTGCTGTCTAGCGCTGGATCCTCGAGCTGGGATTCCTCATAATATCTCAACAGGGCCTGGAGCAGCTCACCAATTCGCCACTGCCTCTCCTTCACCTTCTGCATGACCTCCGGAAGCTAAAGGAGGGAAAAGGGTTTTTACACAAACAGTAAAAAACAACAGGGATTTTGTCATTTAAGACTTCTTGATCCTTGTTCATTGCATTTCAATCATCGCACCTTTAAAACAACTTGAATACTTTCAGACAGCCGTTATCTACGTATATATCTGTTCTTCTATCTCACGTCTGTTCATCTACTTCCTAGTTCACCTGTCTCTTCTTACCTCACTTCCTCCCAGCCCTTCACCTCCTTTCTATCCCTCTACCGGGCTGGCCTCAAGCACGTGGGACCCCCTGAGCTGGGATCTGCTCAAGGCTTCTTCCTCTTAAAAAGGAATTTGGCCTTGCCATCGTCACCTTGTGCCTGTCCTTGACTGATGTTCTTCCGTATTTTATGAATCTATTATTTTTGAATAACATTGACATTCATTCTTTTGGGAGATTTTTTTCATCCACAAATGATGTACAAGCTAGATAAAGTAAAATCCACACACAAACTAATGTTACAGGTACATATAAGGGCATAGATGTCCAATACATGCATGGAACAGTATGCAAGAGTGAAACTTTCACTTTTCTCCATTTAGAGAAGGGCAGTTTGAAGAATATGTGATCGCCGAAGACATGGTTCTGATGGTGGAGTTAAACCACTGAGGTACTGAAGAGGATAGTCTGAATACAATCTGAGTAATGGTGGGACCACCAGAAGCCATGAATTAGTAGATGAGAAAGAAGAACATTACCCTAGACTAAAGCCTGACCGATACATTATTATTGGCCGATATAAGCTTAATGCAGGTCTACTGGTATAACGGCCAATAGATAAAAAAGACTTAAAGAACAGAAAGCCAAACATAGATCCCTCGACTTATCACCAGTGTTGTCATAGCGATAGAGGGTACTTTGCAACTTTTGGCAACACATGCGTTCTGCAGGCTTCAACCTCCAGCTGCACAGTAGGCTGCATGAAATACATGACTTAATTCATATTAAAGACCCCTTATCATTTCTCTTTCAGCATTCATATCAGCCATGTCTGGACTTGCTGCAGTTAGAGCTAGTACAGTACAGTCAGTCACTCCATGGCCTACATTCAACAGCAAAACATTTTGAACGTTAGTTAAGTGATATGGGCCAACTTGATTGTTGGTTTAACCGTAAGGCAGTTATAGTGAGTAAACGAACAATGGTACTTTGCTGGTCATTTTTGCATTGTCATATCTCAAATATTCTCGTACTATATCCCTGACGGTAGCAATAGGCTAATGGTACATATAGCATGTCATTCATGATATTTAAATGGCTATCGTTATAGTTTACAGTTTAATTATTTAGCAGAGACTTTGTCCAAAGCGTCTTACAAAACATAAAAAACACAGATTAAAAAAACTAAATAACAACAATGGACCTCATTCTCGGACGCAGTTAAGAAAAAGTTAAGACATTTCTTCTTAACTTAATAAGAAGAAATGTCGAAAAAAGCAGTCGTAGATAGGCCAGATTGGAGTGCGCCCATGTTCTTAAGGGCTGAATTTGTGAAAAATCATTGGTGATTGCATTCACATCAATTCTACAGACATCCTCGGATTTAAATAATAATAATAATAATAATAATAATAAATACGAGAATATTTGTATCATTAACAATTACGTTTCACATTTATAGTCATGATTCTACAAGGCATCGTGATGTCCTAAAATAAATAAAAGCACTACACGAACGCTGCAAATGGCAGTGAATAAATAAATAAGCATCAAACTCAATTGCGTGGATATAGCCATAGTGGAATAGAATGGACACATCTACATTCTGCAACAGTACCTCCACCTCAGCTCCGGTGAAGTTAGATCTGCGTTTACTGGCCGGTGCACAACCACTTATTATATCATTTACTGTTCATTAAATAATGATCTCAAATACATTATTTTCTACCTATCAATCACTTTGCTAAAAAACAATGAAAAATCACTATCAAAAATCGTATTATGTGTCATTTAAAAAAATTTAATATCAACTGAAACGTCATTATCTGTCAGGTGCTTCTGTGTACAAGCAGTCACGGCCTGAACTTTGGGAATTGTGCTGTATGAGGTTATCAAAAATTTCATTTCAACTTTCATGTCGTTTATGGCCACCTCGTTTCATCCTACTCCAAGGGCTCACTCTTGTTTATTAGTGCTTGGAAAAAAATTGACAAAAAATTCTCAATTCTCAATTAATGTTAGTGAGTCCTTTGTAAGGTTAGACTGATGTACTTTCAATTTAATATATTTTTAATCTATTTTTCAGTGGCTTACTTGGCACCCCAGAAATAATAAATGATAATTCAGCCAAAACATTCTGACACATCAACTCCACTTTCTTTGTTATGTTACTGTCATGAATCAGACAAGGATTAGCTAGGAGCACACACACACACACACACACACACACACACACACACACACACACACACACACACACACACACACACACACACACACACACACACACACACACACACACACACACACACACACACACACACACACACACACACACACAGCAGAAAGGCCCCTGTCCCTACTAAATTGATTGAATCCATTCTGCCCCAGATTATATTTGTACATGTGAGTGAATAGATAGCAGATGATGGGTGTCTGCATGTGAAATGTATATATGCAAAACACGTCATTAGATCTGACCTGCTGGATCTCCCTGTTGTTGTGATGGCCCAGATGGAGAACAGGCAGCTCAGCAATGGAGGCTGCAATCCACTGGAGCAGGCTCCGCAGCTGGGGGTCCAGGCCAGGTTCCCTTAGTTCCGTGTTAATCACCAACAGCGCCCGCTCTCCTTGTACATGGACCCTTTCCACACGTGCTGCGCCTGCCGGGGATCACAGCTCTTTTCAGACACGCCTTTCTATTCTGTATACGTCACAGGCTGTCAGTCGTGATGATGAAGCCATCCAGCACTGCATGTTCTCCATCTGCATGTCTGACTGAAGCCATCAGCAGTACTCTTGAATGGCTTCAATCTGATTTGGTTAAACAGGAGCATACAACTTACTCTTATCGATCCGTGGAGCATTAAACTTACTCTAATCAATCCGTGGAGCATTAAACTTACTCTAATCAATCCGTGGAGCATTAAACTTACTCTGATCAATCCGTGGAGCATTAAACTTACTCTGATCAATCCGTGGAGCATTAAACTTACTCTGATCAATCCGTGGAGCATTAAACTTACTCTGATCAATCCGTGGAGCATTAAACTTACTCTGATCAATCCGTGAAGCATTAAACTTACTCTAATCAATCATGGCTAAATGGAAAACAGGCAGTGCAGGGGGACCCATCAGAAGGACTGAGGAACCCTGATCTACGTCTTGATGACGGAGGAACCCTGATCTATGTCTTGAGGAACCCTGATCTATGTCTTGAGGACTGAGGAACCCTGATCTATGTCTTAAGGAACCCTGATCTATGTCTTGAGGAACCCTGATCTATGTCTTGAGGAACCCTGATCTATGTCTTGAGGAACCCTGATCTATGTCTTGAGGAACCCTGATCTGTGTCTTGATGACGGAGGAGGAACCCTGATCTATGTCTTGTTAAACTACAAATAGAACACAAACATGGATCAGACTCACAGAACAGTCAACCAGGAAAAAGCTTCAAATCATATATGAAACACATGGTGTAAACATGCTGACACGGACACCGAGTTGAACTGGATCTTAAATCACAATGCAAACTCTCATCAACAAGCCCACAAGATGGCTGTGTTTCCCACGCTCCTGGGCGGACTAGGCAAGACACCAAAAAGCGTAAACTAAAATCATCTGCAGACATTTTCAGATCTACTCTGACTCTCTCGAGAGAGAGTTGGGAAAATCAAGTGTGGCTTGTGAGGGAATGCTAAAGTCCCCTCTGAGACACCCCAAAGCACCGTATGGCTGTACCAAGGATGAATCGGGGGAAACGTGTGTGTGTGTGTGTGTGTGTGTGTGTGTGTGTGTGTGTGTGTGTGTACACGCAAGTGGTGGGAGTTTGAAGAAAAATACTTTTGGTTTTTAAGTAAACAACATTACCCCTGTAGCAGGTAGCATTGCTTTCATTACCATTTGATTCCTCCTTGATCTCCAATTCTTTTTCGTCAGTGCAATCACTGCAATGAAAAATATCAAACAAGAGCAGAAAGTCATAGTGCAGTGATTATAACAGGAAACATAGAAAAAAAACATAAATCCCTTGAGAGAGAGAAAGAAAAAAGTAAGGGAGAGAAATACAGTAACTAAAAAAAACATTGGCAGGATTGCTACTCAGAAGAGATTCAAGATCCAATTTCTCATTGTATCCCACATTATACTGTAGCTCTTAACCATGGTTTTCAAAATTCTATAACCGAAGGTTGAATGGGAAATACATTTACTAAATCTATACATGTCATTGCTGATCTATGAGGTAGCCCTGTGAGACATTGGCGTCTCTTGCAAACGTAACTGGTGTTTTTTCCCCCATATTTTGCCAAAGTGTAAACAACAAATCTCCCCCTCTGGTTCTAAATCTAGACCATTGTTGACATAGCTCAAGGCAACAGTTGCAATTATACTTCATGCTCATTCAACAGTGCATTGTGCACCCATATAGAGATCATATTCATGTTGGATGACATGAATTATACAAAGATGTCTGTTGCCACGGCAATGACTCATTCTCTCCCTGGTGCCATTAAGCTTCATGAGGATCATGCCTGGGATATCTTCTATCACTCCTTCATCCAACATGCAGTGTGTGGACTAAACCCAAATCCCTGATTTAAGTGACTAATTCCAATGTGGTAACTGTGTGAATAATAGAAGACAACAAAAGCCATTTTTCTTTCTGGGAGAGAGGAAAAGAAACAGCGAGACAAATGTTTAGCACAGGCAGTATCTAATCCCTGCAGTCATATCGTCAGTGCAAAATGCCCACAGGGAGGTTGTGTTCTGCTCAGACCAACCTGTCTGATGGAGAGAAGGATAAACGCTCTTCATAAACCTCTCCCTCTAACCCCAGGCTGCTCCAGCTACTGCTGTTCCCATTACTGCTGGGGGAGAGAGGAGGAGCAGTCAGCGCCGGCTGCACCAACCCTACACTACATCTGTCATGCTTTTCACTGGAGATTCCTTTTCCATACTGGCCTACAGTAGTATTGATTTGCCACTCTACAGTATGTCCTGTCTTAAATATTCTATATAACCTGGAAAAACGAGTATGTTTAGTTTACAATTCACTGTGATTTTACAATCTCTTTGAAATATAAAATAACACTTCGTTCCCGGAACACTGCCTCAAGCTGAATTGACTGTTCATGGCCAAATCTTTAAAAAATATTTTGAGAGCTTCACAATGGTTATGGTTTTCCAAATTTAAGTAGTTGTTCATGTGTTCTTGCTCCCAATCACCTATCATGTCTAGAAAACAAACTGTTGTCTAAACTTTTGGTAGACTATTCCTCATTCTCACAAGCAAATTAGGACACAGTTGTACTCCAGCTAGTTTTCTTTCTTGTCTCAAACGGACTTGGTACATCTGGATGTACATTTCTTCAGATACGGCCGTTTACAGTTGCTGTAATGTTTCAGTCAATTCCTTTACACTTAAATGAGAGATGATAACAGTGAAAATCTGTGAAAAATCTGTGAAAACTCAGTGCACTAGTCCATCAAGCAGGTCTGCTAACAGTTCAACTTTACAACACAATACCTCTTTTCTGGTGACATTTGCACCAAATAGAGGTCATTACAGAGGTTATGCCACTGAAAATGAGGTAAAATTGTGGAGCACTTTTACCTGTCACTCAGATGGAAGAAACTGCTGCTCTCATCTGGATGGTCATCCTCAAAACTCAAGTTAGACCAGCTACCGAGACTGTCATCTCCAACACTTAGCTGCTGGCTTATAGTGGATTCGGTTGCATTGATAGCCTCTTTCCCTGATGTGCTGCAACAGAAATCAGTGGTTCTTTTTTTTTATAAAAGCTAATCAACAAAAAATGATAAGAAAACAAACAATGTCTTTATGACTGAGGGAACACAAAATATATTTAAGTTTATAATTCAAAACTCAACATGAGCTTGATGGCTGCAAATAAATCAACACGCCCTACTGAACAGCAGACATTTACAGAACGAGTCATCAAGTGGTTTTACCTCAAATTGATGGTTTGGCAGACATTGGACAATGCTGACGTCATAATCTCTGTGGTGAGGCTTTCCGCCAAGCTTGCTCCATCGTGACCAATTCCACTGTCTGCATTCAGGCTAGTGCTGCTCAGTTCTTTCTTGGCTTTCGCAATGGCTGTCGACACCATGTCTTCTGCAAACATCGCCCTCTTATCCAAATGAATATGAATCTTGGGAATGTCAAGTCCACTTGCTGCATCAAGACACTGTCCCCCCCCCCTTCTCGGCATACCCTGATAGTGATGCCCACCCGACTGTCCATAACACAGGCAATCACTGACCTGGCAGTGGTGGCACGCTTGACACGCAGAGGTGGGCCTGCCATCAGCATCCCACAGTCTTTCAGAACATGAGAGTTTTTCCAGAGTTTTTCCTCCTGCAGACTGTTGTTGGGCAACAGTCCCTAAGGTCATATCCAAAGTGTCATCTACAATCTTTTGGGCATAGTGCTCAATCACTTGCATTATGCCATTGTTGTAAGAGCTATCGTTTAAGCTCCCAGTGCTATGGTACTGTCTCTTTTGTTCTGTGTTAGGCAATATAGAACAAGAAAACGTAGTCGTCGTGAAACTCTCTGAGGCCTTGTCCTCAAACTTGTTTTTTTTATACAGACAGGAGTCAGTCAGTGATTTGGGCAAACGCACGGAGGACACTCGGAGTTTCCTTGTGACATCACAGGTAATACTATACGCCAATGACTCCGCAAAGTTGACAAATTCCATGTACTCATTCTTATTGTCTTGCCCGTCATCATCACACAGAGGCTGTACAGCACCACCGGTGTAACATGCTTTACCAATAGCACCTCTGGTGGGAAATGTTTGAGACGCTGACATTCGACATAGACTCTGACTGCTATTGCAGTGCAGATGCCTTAAGGAATAAAGTCTTAAGGGAGACTTCTGCTTTAGTTTGCGAGCCGCATGGGTAAGCCCAGCCTTTATTGATCTACATGCCAGCTGACTGGCATAGTGATCCAAAATCAGTTCTCTGCTTCCGCCTTCTTTCTTCAAAACTTTAATGAGGTACCCAGCATACTCATCTGAGACACTCTCACAGCTAGGGTACTCGGATGACATCCCACTGGAACTACTACTATGGGCATTTAGAACTGATGTTAGACAATCACTGGACCACTTATCGGCCATGTTACTTAACCTTTCAGTTTTGCAATCAGATTCACGACTCTGTGGTTCTCTTGATGTGCCCCTTTGGAGAGCTTCAGGCTGGCAATGGCTTGTAATCATCATTTTCTTCACATCGCTCATAACTTCTCCTGCAATTTCACCAGCATACATCCACAAAACATTTAGGGTCTGCTCTGAAAACTTTGCACAGTGTGAGACAACATCTTTGCTTTCAGTGTCCCATTTATATAGGATATCCTCCACACCCATGGAGTCCATTTCAGTTGCCATAGAAACTATATGGTATGCTAAACGCCCTGCATAGAGGAGAGCTCCATTCTCCATCATTTTGTCTTGAAGATTGACGTCATGTTCTGATTCACCTTTATTCCCTAAACCTGAAAGACGCCTTCCCTCTAGAACCTCTTCCTCCATCCCACACGTCTCCTCAGACGAGGATCTTGTATGCATCAAGTCTGCCTTATCAGAGTCTGAGCTTGCTTCTGTCTGACCAGAGGTTGAAGGGAGTGTTGAAGGAGACAATTCCTTGGTGAATTTGCCTTTGAACCGCTTGGAAAATTGCTTGTTTTTTCTTTCATTGCAGACCTCTAAAGGTTGCTGTGGGGTAGAGGGTGCACTTGGTTCTGCACCACATGTTCGCTCAGAACCATGGAGTGTTTCCTCTGTGATGATCTTTCTGCCTCCTCCATCAAATATGGGTACATCCAAAGTGTCCTTCATCAAAACAGGATCAGCTTCTGAGGTTGCCTGATTGACAGGGGGCTGATGCTGGACCAGGTGATCACAGGTTTCTTTCCTTTCACTCTTTGAGACAGACATAGTTAAGAGGTTACATTCAGAACTCTGACAGGCTGCATCATGTGACTTTGAATGTAAAGCCTGAGCCACTCCTTGACCTACTGACAGGTGACTTCCCACTGATCTACTCAGAAACTCAGCACAGTCTTCCACTCTTTTCTTGACTTTAGAAGAAGTCATTAGGTCAAATGCTTCACTCACTATCTTGTCCACCATGGTACCAGACATATTATTAAAAGAGGTTCTTCCTGAAATACTGTCATCTAGTGAGACGGTCACAGTATCTGACTCTCCTTCAATGTTAGTGTTAGTATCAGCAGTCTCCTCAAGACTTTGCAAGTCAGAGATGGCTTTTCCAGCCACAGGCACTGACACAGAACTAGCCATCCCAGACACACAATACAGAGCCTTCTGCATCGTGCAGTCTTCCTGCACTGGATCAGATGGCTGAAGGCGGCCTTGGAATTCAGGAGAATTGTTTGTGGTAGAACAGGTTGTTTTGGACTCCTCAGAACTGACATGACAAATGTTGTCTACAGAGACACTGATGGCTGCTTGGGTGGTAAATGCGATGTCTGCTTGTGACAGTTCTATGAACGCCTCCTGAAGGACAGATTCTGATAGGTCTGTGGCATATGAAGAAACAACTTCCTCTTGTTGTTCAAAAGAATAATCTTTTGGAGTCAATGGTGTCGAGGGATGTGAAAACTGACAAACCTCCATGATACCCTCAAAGACTAATTCTTCAGCCAAATCTGCAGCAAATTGTGTAACAGTGTTGTTAAAGATTTGACTTTTCAAAGACAGGAAATCTCTGAGTGCCCCCGACACAGCCTCTCCAACAAGAAAGCCAGCCAATCCATTTATGGCACGTTCTTTTAACACATATGCACGACGCATGCCTATCTCATGAAAGGCCATTTGAAACACTGAAGAGGTCAGCCTAGCAGCTAAATGGCAAAGTGTAGTAGTGCAAGAGGACACCCCTTTCTGGATATCTCTTAAGGCACTGCCAACACTAATTTCAACCAGATCTGTGGCAAATCGCTGAATTCCATTTTTGAGAGACTGGTATTTCTGCTGTGACTTGGCAACTGTCACTGTTTCTTGAATGTCAGCCAACTTCATAAGATGACCACTGATGCTCTTAAATTCTTTGTGACAAACACAACTCAGGTTCTTATTCATGTTCATGTCAATGGGGGATGGGTAGCCACACACGGATCCAAGAATTTCCTTGGACAGATTACTTGCAAAATCAGAATAGGTCTTATATAAGGAACACAGATCCTGAGGTTTACGTAACTCTGAAACGTCTCCGTCTGATTTCCAGAAACATTCCAGGGTGGCCCCTTCTCCCAATGGGCTAAAAGCAGATGAACAGACTGGACTGAACAGTGCTCCACTATCATCACAGGATGTCCTTACTAGTCGAGGAGAATCCGGAACATCTGAGTGAACACCATATGGAGAACCTGGCTTCAATGGGGTTGGTTTCCTAATGTTGTCTGGGAGAATGGAATGGTCAAATTTGTGAGGGTTCATAGTCGAATAACCCCTGTACACATATTTAGAGTCAGTGTCTTCAAACGACTTCTTAGTCAGTGACTGGCCAGAGGTGATTTGACCTTTTGGTACCTTGATGGATGATTGGAGTATTAGGTCCAAGTCTTCAAATTGATCAAAACTATCAAAAAATTCACTGACCTCGGAGTCAGAGTCCTCTACACCGTCCTTGAGGACAGGGATCTGGGGAATGTCAAGCTTTGCCTTAAGACTCTTTTGATAGTCCACTTCATCTAGGAATATGATAGGACTGGGACTGGAGCAGTTTGATTCATCTGACTCTGACGGGGAGCGTGGGGTGTCTTGAACTTTAGGTTGAATGTCTGACATATACAACCTACTCTGGCTCTCATTTCCTGAAAAACATGCTGGAGTGGGACCCAACTGGACAGAGATAGAACCCTCAGGGGTGTACTTCTGCTTTCTTGAGCTCTTCTTGGAAGAAGTGCCTATGATGATGTGAGAGCCTGACATATCTTTGCAGTATCTGGAGACGGTCTGGGAAGCAACATCACGCTGATTTCGCTGACTGCAGGAAGCAGAAACTAGGAAAAAGATACACAAAAACATGGAAATGCATAGATCCATTACATTTAAAATGTATTTTGAATAAATGTCACATTCTGCTGTTTGGTGTGCATGAACATATTCAATGCACATAGAATAACAAAAATATAGATGTAAACTGGCCTTAAGACAAAACATGTTACACATGCCAATGTTACACACTTTTCAAATGACCTACATGAACATTCTCCATTTTCCTCCTCTTCTAGGTGCTCAAAGGCGGTGACAAAGTCCTCTTCAATGGATGAAACGGAATGGTTGGTGTCATCATCTTCTGTCTGCCCTGACTCTGACATCCCCCTCTGGAGGGATTGCAGCTCCAAGGCATACCTGATTCCTGCTGTGTATCGGGTGAGCAGCCCCAAGAGGGTGGTGACATTGATCTGGGAAGCATGACTGTGCCGAAATATACAGATGGCTTTGGACAAGCTAGTCTGAAAAAAAAAAGAACAGAAACATAAAAACAATTGATATATCAAGCTGTACAGCAGAGCTAGGCTAGTGTATGAATTGCCATATTCATGAAGACCTGACATCGAAGTTTAAAACCACTGAAAGGATATAGAATCCACAATTCTTAAGGGAAAAATATTCCAAGCATAGAAAGTTTATCATTTCAGAAGTTCTTAATTTCCTTTACAAGGTGAAAACTGTATTTATGATGTTCAGGGAACATCTTGAGAACTCTCCTATCAGGACAGTGCCATTATTAATGTATCTAGTCATTTAGAAATGAATGCATCTCCAGCAACAACACAGCTATTGTAGAGACTTATTTCATATTTTCATGGTATGTACTTCAGGGAGATCACTGTCAACTGCACTGTCCATAGGTTGCTGTGACACAACTGTGTTTCCAAACATAAAGAAATTAAATTCTGATCAAGTTCATGTTCATGACTGTAGATATGCCCTGCAAAATATGCCCCACAAACCCAGCAAGTAAGTATTTTGTATGTAGATAGCATCTCTCTTTCTAAGTTGGCCCTTAGAAGAATGTGTTCAGTCTTACTGTCAAATAAATCACATAACTAGAAAATGGTAGGTAGATAATAAAGGCAATTACTGTGAATACAAAATAATGCAGCATTTTCTGGGGGGGGAAGAAAAACTTTCTAGTTTCACCTGTGAAAGACTGTCTTTCCGCTCAAGGATCTTCTTGGAGTCTTTAAGAAGCAACACCTCTTCATTCTTGAGACTATGTACATGCAGTGATCTGAGCAGCTCAGCCATGTCAGGGGGGCCACATGGCAGGACCTGAGTTCAGAACAAAAAAGGGCATGATTTATTTGATGTAAATATGAAAAAATGAATCAATATTCATTGCAATTGCTATATATAACAACATGTATAAAATCCTCTTACTTACCCTTGTTGTTAAATCCTCCCCTTCTGTGTGACTTGGCAAGCACACAAAGTTGATCTAGAGACAGGAAAGTTGTCATTATGGAATGATATTTAGGAGCAAAATAAACCACACAAAGAAAAATTCTACAATTAATTCAACTAATATTTGCCACAAAGTAGCTGCAACAAAATGAAGAAGATATGTCTGCAGTACCAGAAACTACAGGTTAGTCACTCATTTCAACCCCTGTTCAGACAGCAACATTGATTTTGTGTCTACCTTTAGTTAATCCTAAATAATGTCAAATATAGTGCGAATCCACTTTCAGAGTTAGAAAATGATAGATAGAATGACAACAAAGCTTCTCCACATAATACACCCTGTACATAGTGTACTATATACATACAAACCACATACAAAATGAGGTTACTGCTGTAATGCTCAGATAACATCACATCTCATATTTTCTGCCCCAAATCACCATTTTCATATTAAATATGTATAACTAAATAGCTGTGGATTATTTGAATAGCATTAGCTTGGCTAATTAGGCCATGTGGCTGGCAAGACTAAACAGACCAGTAACTGTAGAACCCACTCACGGTGAAGTGTAAGCACAAAGCAAGCCAAGTTACGTTTTATTATAAAGCACAATTCATCGCTTAACACATGACCAGATAAAAGAACATAGATTAAAAAGGTAAAGCGCATTAAAACAGTTAAAAGAATATAGAAAAATAAAGGATGAGCTAGGAGCAATGAGGGGGACCAAGCAGGTTGGTTTTGTGGTTGGACAAAGTTTGTGTATAAACTTTCCGATAAACATTACATTTACATGGCGGTCACACACAATTAGGTAGACATTAGGGCTGTCGCGATTATTATTACGTCATCAATGACGTCGACGCTCAATATTTTAAACCGACGCATTTCTTTTTTTAATTTTATGAATTTACCTTTTCGATTTCTAAAAACGCTTCAATTCATTATAACACACATTCCTCTTCAATATCACTACGTAATTGCTGCGTGCATGACGTCAGTAGTTTTTGGCTCCAGTCAACGCTCCAGTTTAAAAAAATCATGTTCGACTTGGTTGCGAAAGAGGTTCAGTGGAAACGTTTCCAAAGACCCAAGGCTTCGAAAGTATGGGAGTACTTCAATTTATCACAAAACAATAAGGTGGCTTGTACACTGTGCAAAGTTTCGATGGCATACCACAGCAGCACTAGCGCTATGCACGAGCACCTGAAGAAAAAACACACACACATCTGGATGATGGACCGCCAGAAAAGGCAAAACTTAAATTACCATAAGTAGGGAGAGCCTTTTTAATATATTTTGTCATTGTAGCTGCTAAATACACGCATTATTAAAGCCATAGAGTCGTCTGCCTGCTACCTTAGAATTTCCATTGAATAAGTGTTTGAGAAAATGTTTAGGCTAGAATCTGGGCTTATTCTACGTTGGTTGACGGTGCCAGTGTTACCCCTTTTCCACCAAGGCAGTTCCAGTGCTGGTTGGCTGGGGCCAATTCTCAAACCAGTACTTAGATTTTCCACACAAATAAACCTGGCTCTGGTTCCAAAAAACAGGTTCCAACTCAGCACCAACTTTATGCTGTTCCAGAAACAAGAACCGGTGACGTTGGGTAACGTTAAAGTTGTTGACGGTAGCAGCTGGCACTAGTTGATAAACAGCTGGCTATAGGATAGCTCTTGCTATTTAGCTAACTTTCCGTAACCATGAAGCGTTGCTAGGTCAACGGAGGCGTATGAAGTGATTTAAAGACGTAGCCCTACTCTGGCTCTAGTCTGTGGAAAATCGAGCTGGTTCTTATAATATGTAAGCCTTTGTTTACATTTTGTTTTGTGCTGCATTATACAATGACAAATACAGTTTGTTGTTGTCAAAATAAAATGAAACTCTACCTATCCATGAAACCTGATGAAATTGTACATCTACCCAAAATAGAAGTCTGCCTGCAGGATGCAAAATCTTGGATGGCTGACAACTTCCTGCTCTTTAACTCAGATAAAACTGAGGTTATGCTTGTAGGCCTTAAACAATTGAGAATGACACTCTCTAGCCATCTACCCACACTCAATGGCATCTCATCAACATCCAGCACTAGTATCAAAATTCTTGGTGTAATTATCAACCAAGACCTCCTATTTAACTCACATATAACAACAGATCTCAAATACATAATTTTTTCATCTACGCAATATTGCCAAAATCAGAAAAGTTCCTTCAAGATGCAGAAAAACGAATCCATGCTTTTATTACGTCTCACCTAGATTACTGCAATGCTGTCCTGTCTGGACTCAACAACTCAATAAAGAGCTTCCAGCATATACAGAACACTGCTGCTCGCACACTCACTAGAACTAAAACAGTTCACATATAGCAACAGTATCGATAGTGGAAGTGATTGAGCTAGTTAGCTATCTAATTACAGACAGGAGGTCTTAGGTCAAGTGATAAACAGTAAGGATACTAGATGACTGACCATGTTTTAACAGCAATCACAAATGGCAAAAGTGAAAAAAATGGCAAAAGTGAAAAAAAATTGATTGAAGACAGGCAACGGGGACCATCTCGCCATCATTCCACATGTTGTGTGTGTTGACTCCTTCACTTCAATAGATTCTATTCCGTTCTGATGGTCCCCTGCATTGGGTTGCCGTTGCCTCGCTTGTCGTGTGTGTTGGGCTTTAGTGTTGTAAAATCACTGTTTCGCCAGATATAGTATAATAGTATTTTATTTCAGACATGAGCAACATGTTGTTATTCTCTGTGCTTGTGTCATTCCACTAATTAGTAACTTTGTTTAACAGTTTCAATTTCAAAACGGACTTGGTGAATTTATACACGTATTAAACGAATGCAATATGGTCAAACAACTCCAACTACTTCATATTTGTGCGTTCTAAAGAACGTGTCACAATGTGTTCAATTGAAAAAGTGTGTGAAGGAAATTAAAACATGATTACAGTTTCGCAGAGGAACATTTCTGTTGTGCTAAGATCAAAATTAAGATAATTTTAACAACATATTGTAGTAATTGTATTGCCAACAATGAGCAATAAAAATAAAAAAAACATAAAAAAGAAAAATACTCACCACTCACTACTTTGAGTACTTTCAAAAACAATATTTTTTCAGTGCTCTTAACACCCCTGTATATATACTTGTATGTATGTGTGTGTATTTACAATGTCAAGAAACACAGGTTCTGTCGCCTGTAAGGCTTTTTGAGTTTTTAACCACAAATATAGTTAAATGCAAAACATATTTACAAACCTCTGTCGGACACTGTGTGCTTCTGATGTGCTGAAGCTCCAAAAACACACTGCAAAGCTCCCTCCTGTTCTTCAGCAGCGTTTTCACACACACAGCTGCATTTTCACGCACAGTCTAGTCACAAACAAACACAAGGCGAAGATTTCAATCATCTGTAGAATTTGCAATAATTTATATTCCTTACACATTTGTAAAACCCCATTTCTGGAAAGCTGTGACAAAATGAAAAACGCTAATAAAAACCAAAACAGTTTTATAAAATATCTATACTACATCACTTGATGTTTTATCCTGTAAATGTTTTACCCAAAAGAGATATGTTCTTTTCATATCTGATAAAACTAAAAAGTTGGGACAGTCGAAAGTTTGTGGAACATTGTGGACCCATTTTGTTTTAGTAACACTAAACTTGATTTCTGATTTATTTAAACCGTTTTATTTTTATTTATTGTTACTTCCTGTACTTGTCCTGTAAAGCACCTTGGACTCTAGTCATACATACATATTATTATTATTATTATTACCCAAAGATTTTCAAAGATGCTTAAATGCAAGCACAGCAGAATGTTCTAAAAGCTATTGCTTCCTTTTCTTGAAATAGTTCATGGTGTATTTTGAGGTACACTTTGGATAACTGTCCTGTTATAGAAGCTGTGTTTTAGGCTCATGTGTTGACTGACTGCATGACATTGGCATCCAGAATTTGCTGATATTCAGTGGTATTCATTGTAGCCTGTATCCTTATGATGTTTTTTAGGTCAAAGGGAAATTGCAAGCTAGAAGTGCTTTTCAAAACCTTGTGCTACTTGTGGGTATCAAATAGTAAAACAAATATAAGTAAGTAAAGCGATTGATACAGGGGGTCTATTTAAATCTTTTCACTTTAAAAAACCATCAGAATACACATGTTTCCCAGCCGTGCCCAACCTTTTCCATACAATGGTAAGTCAAACTAAACTGTTTAAATTCTGCTTTCTGTTTTCATCTGCTTTTCATTTATTGCCTAAACCTTTCTAGAAATGGGGTCAATCCAGAATTATGTGTAAATGAGGCAGCTAAAGAGAAAGACAGCACACTAAAGAGAATAACAGAAAAAGGTTAGTCATTTATAAGAGGTAACTCATTATTGCAGTGCATGCAGAATTCCATTTCAACTTCATAACTAGCTGAAAATAATACAGAGATGAACATTAGGATTTGAAATTGTTCAGAGAAGATACCTCTTTCCTAAGGGTGGCCCGACTCTTTAAGGGGATCCCTTTGATTCGAGCGCAGGCATCCATGGTGGGGCCAAGATGGTGCTAGGGATCTTACAGGCCCTCTACTTTGGTGAGAGGAAGCTATCAAGGCAACAAAAACACAACTTAAGTTCAATTTTATATCAGAAAATGATTCATCATTATACAAGCTTAACATTGTGCCATTTAAGTAAGAATTCCTGAGACAAGGCTAGTCACAGCAAAAGTAGAACTAGAAAAGTTGATTTGTGAAAATAATATTCAGTTTAGAGGTCTGAACGGTGGACAATAAAAATGCATGATTAAAAATGATTTTAAATATATGGTCCTCAAAGACACCTAAATCTGGGTTACGATGGTGCATTTGACCGAATAAAATAGCCTGTCACATTCATTACCCCATTACTGTTCACAGCACATGACACAGCTCCTCAGAATACATTTGATACAATGGAAAGCTCACAATATGGCAACATTCAGATATCACAGCTCAAAGTAATGTTTGGCAACAATTAACAGTATAGTTTAGTGTGTGCAAAACACGTGTATTGTCACACGTATTAAGAGATGAGAAGGCTCTGCATAAGTTCAATAGGCTAAACCTTATCTGATCAACACAGAAGTACAGCACGAAACAATGCAGAGGGGAAAAACCTCCTGAGGGTCTGATCTTATCAGCACATTGTGCAAAATGTCAGACTGGAAAGAGATAGGCATTTCTAAGAAAGCAGTAAAAATGCGGAGGTGCACAACAAAGACACCTCAGTTTCCTGACGTTGACACTGACACAGATAAACGAATGTCTCTGAGCAATGTGAGCAATATTCTTCATCATGATGTGGGGCTAAAGAAAACTAATGTCAAGTCAATATTATTTTGAATAGCCCATTAAAAAAAGAACAGGACTTGTGCCAATGTGCTTTCCGGGGTAAATAGTTTGATAATAAATGTAGACAAGACTGAAAAAAATAACTGGAATAAAAGGATACAAGACAGAACAGTATACAAATAAATACTAAAAAACCTAAAAAAAAAGTTAATTTAAAAGATATATGAGTTAAAGGAATAAAAACAAAAAAGACAAACCTAAAAGTAATAAAAGGAAAATGGGTAATACATGGATCATATACAAAATAAATAAATATTACCATAAAAATGGACACCAAATGGTAGCAATAATAGAGTAAAACACAATAAAAGTTAGAATTAGGGCTGGACTTGACCAAAATTAAAAGTGCAACCTCAGACTGAACTAAGAGCACAAAGAAAAACACAACCTCAGACGGGACTGAAAATGCACTAAAAACACCTAATTAAAATCCAGGGAATGCCAGTGTGTAAAAGAATGTTTTTAGTCAAGTTTTAAAGGAGGCTATTCCATAATTTAGGATCAACACTAGTAAAAGCTTGATCTCCCTTCAAATTAGACCAAGGTAAAACTCGATTGGAGAATCTTAGGGCCCTTGACAGAGCATAAGGGGTCAGGAGATTTTAAATGTAGGCTGGAGCTAGACCATTAAACAAAGAACAACATCTTTCAATCAATCCTAAACTTCACAGAGAGCCAATGTAGTGAAACTAAAACAGCTGTGATATGATCAAACCACTTGGTCTATCAGCCGCATTTTGGACAATTTAAAAACATTGCATTACAATAGTTGTCTTGTTCTCATTCAGCTTCAGGAAGCTATTACCAATCCAGAACCTAATATCATAGCAGTCATGACCATGACCAGACTTAAATAGGGAAATAAATCTGGGTATTATCAGCACAGCAATGATAAGACATCCCATGCTTCCTGAATATCTGTCCAAAGGGAAATCAATAGTGAGAACGGAAAGGGACCCAATATCAAACCCTGGGGAACTCCACATGAGAGTGGGGTAACATTGGAGAAGATGCCACTATTATTTGCCACAAAAGTCCTATCAGATAAATCCCAACACGATGCTCCAACTGCTAAAGTAACACTCTATGGTCCACTGTATCAAAGGCAGCTGCCAACAATGAATTGTCTGTTAGCTTGTTTGGACACCCTTATCTAGTGTGGCACTTAAAGATCGGACTCACTTACATGCACACTGCACATCATCAGGACAGAGGTGTCAGTTAGAGCAGTGTCGATATCTCAAAAGTGCTAGGAACAGAAGTGACGCCAAAGAATGTGTGGAATAATACAAATAATTACTAGAAATGCATTTCTGAAAGAAAATACGATTGTGCTTGTGCTGTGATTGTTACTCTATGCAGGCTATGTGGTTGTGAACGCTTCAACCTATGCAAGAATGGTTTGACACTGCTACTGCCTCATGTTTGTAATAAAACATTTACAATTGTGGCACACGATACACAGCAACAAGTTCACTGTGAACTCAACCTATAGTTAACATGGAAAATTATTATTTCAAAGAACATATTTGCATGCAGACAGCCGATGTCAGAGCCGTTTAGAAAGAGTTGTACAACTCCCGTTGACTTCAATGGATTTTTCTCCCATATCGCAGATGGCACAAGGAGCAGTTCCAAACAGTGGTGTCTGTCAATGCAACGAAATCTGTTCTGACAACTATGCAGAACTATTAAGTTTAATGAATAGGTGCTGAAATTGAACAGTTTTTTTTTACTAGGGATACAATGGTACATGGTATGTTGTCGAACTGCTCAGTATGCCCCCTATGGCTCAATAAACATATGTGAACCGTGGTATTTGGCTACTCGAACAGAAACATTTCCAACATGATGTCTCATTTACATCACCATAACCCAGCCGTATCCACTGCAGGTGGAGCAAGGAAAGTCCACTCATTAGCCAAAACTCAACTATCTCTAAGAAATTGCGACAATAAAAAAAAAAAAAAAGGAACAAATGCCTTATCTCGCAACATTAGCAAAAGTGAAACTAAATTCGTAGAGCCGCCAGTCGAGTCGGATCCAAAAATGTAATGTTGGCGGAGGTAATAATGAAAGCAGTGGGAGTATACAGTACATAGGTAAAGACTTTCGGCCCTATTCAGTGGTTACTGACTCGTGATTTTGTCACCTGATTAAAAAAACAACATACATTTCAGCAGCAAAGTCATTCCTGAACTCTATGAAACATCACAGAGACAAATTGAAAAGACAGACCCTATCTAGCTCTCTCCACTGATCGACTGAAAGCTGCCTCAGAGCAGTAGAGACAGAAAACAGGCCTAGTCAGTTCTGCTGTCATTTTTCTGAATAGAACGTTTTATTTGTCTCTAGGCTAAATAAATAGATCATTGTTTAAAAGGTGACGTGTTTTCATTTTTTCCTTACATATATAAATACCGAAACCGTATCGTTACCGTAGACCAAAAAACGTGATACATACCGAACCATGGGTCCACTGTGACGTTGCATCCCTAGTTTATACGTATTTTATTGTGTAGTTTCAAAAAGTTTTTTAATTAGGGATTTCCCTTTTCAATGAAATGGGCTGTTTCTAAACAGATTTAAGCCTAAAATGTTATAGTTTGAATTTGATTCACGTTATGTATATAATCTTATCGTTCATTGAAAGAAAAATACATCCTTTGAAATAATTATTATCTCTGTTTACTATAGTCACAGTTCATGGAATACTGAGCGATGTTTTGATTAGCTTAGCGGTGTTTCATGTGATTCAGAGACAGATTGCAACAAAGCATAGTCTGCTTGAATAAACTGACATTGTGAATCAATTTGGTTAGATTTAACCAGAAAGTCACTGGCATGAAAAGTCTAACACATTCCAAGTGACTGGGCATTTAACGTAGCTATGAAGTTTAACCTCTCAACTGAAAACATTTCCACTAATTCATTTTATAACCGAGTATTAAGTATCCAATGCTAGGTTTGAGCAGACGTTTTGACACAAACAAACGTGCCATAGGTGGTTCTCGGGCTTCGGATCATTAAGCTGACGTTAGCTGTCCAGCTTAGCTTAACAAACATTATAAATAGTAACCCATAACCAGTCAGCGTCTCCTCTGCAGGGACAGCAGTGCATAAATGTGCATTCTCAAAAACACAACTGATTTCTGTTCATCAATACATTTTATGCAGGTATGAGAGCAATCTGTTGGTGTGTTCTTGAATATTCTGTTGTGTGCACATGTGTGGTTTGAAAATAAATGGGTGATGAACGCAGTATTATGAGGCCAAATGGTTCCGAAAAGTATCTGATACATACATATACATATACATTATGTTCAAACAAAGGCATAAGGCTCACTTTAAAACTCTCAAACTAACGTCAGTTAGCAACAGCTAGGTAACTTAGGTGAATCAGAATAATCGTACAACCACTTAGTGGTCACTTTTGGCAAGGGGGGAGAGGGGGTTTATCACCCTTTATGCAGACTAGGGAAGGCCCTTGCCCCATTGAAGACACTGGAAGACTTGTGGGATTACAAAAATGATGAAGCACATATTTCAGCAATTTTGAAAACATCACATTGAGCGAACTGATCATTTTCTTGAAGTTTCTCAACTGATCAGCAGAACATCTTGAGGGGTAAGGGGGTTGAATAATTACAGGTTTGCTGTAAATGCCCTTGCAAACTGTGAGCATAGCCTGGCACCAGTAGAATGTGCCTGCTAAAGTGCTGAAAAAGATGCTAATAAGTTATCCGAGTCACTAATCAGCATTTTACTACATATGCCTACCCAGAGTGATCTAAATGATAACACTATGCATAGGTGATGTTTGACTACATATGCCTACCCAGTCATTTAAATTATAACACTGTGCATAGGTGATATTTGACCACATATGCCTACCTGGAGTCATTTAAATTATAACACATCGGTGATATTTGACCACGTATGCTTACCCAGAGTCATTTAAATTATAACACATAGGTGATTGTTGTTAGTTTGTTAATGATGAGCTTGAAAATGCCACTGTGAGTCCAACACAGTTTTGCAATGACAGTTTTAACCCTTGATACAAACTCAGGAAAGCTTTTGATGATTTGAATGAAACCAAAGCCCAAATTCATTCCCTCAATCGCTGATGATCCTACCGCACACACAGACAGAGTACCCTCATAACTAATACCAGTTGTGCTTTAAAACTACTGAGAATGAGATACAGTAGCTCCTACCGCACACATAGAGTACCCTCATAACTAATACCAGTTGTGCTTTAAAACTACTGAGAATAACTAATACCAGTTGTGCTTTAAAACTACTGAGAATGAGATACAGTAGCTGTTCACCCCTGGACATGCAGTGGAGGACGCTGACTGGTGTTATGTGACTGCATCAGTATGCCAATGCTAGATAATGGTAACAGACAGTATAATGTCTGTATTAATCCACCAAGGATATTATTGGGTTCAAACATTGAAGCTTCATGCCCCTAGTCTTTCTATCTTTATTTTTCTTGTGGGGTTTAAATACAGTTCTGTCCTAATTTTCTGTGCACTGCTTTCATTCTCATGCCCGACCTGCTGGGTGACAGTTAGCTGTGATGTTACTGTGCTGCTGCATTGCATACTGAGCACACTTATCTATAGCCTACTCTAATTAAGCCTACAACGTTTATGACCCCTTTACCTTAATAATTTAAGACAACAAATTGCAGGCTTCAGATTTTCCAGTGCAGGCCTTCAGAGGATCCAAATAGTCTCATGGACGAATCAACACATTTTGCACAGATCTTTAACACCCCTCCATTTCACAAATGACAGAAACATCATAGTTTGGCCTTTAAAAAAGGGATGTGGGTTTGTTGTAATTCGAAGAGGGGTAATGCAAGATCTTGGGGATTTCCTTATTATATTAACGTACATATACCAGGTCTCTTGTAAATTCTTGTGGCATTCATCACTGAATGACCTCAATAGCACTATGTCCCATCGCTCCGAAATCTGCACTATAGCAATGTAACCTTCACTGGAAACTAGGCGTATACAGACACAATCTTAGTGTGGCCTAGCATAGCTGCTCTCATTTCTTATTACTATAAATCAGAATATAACGTTATCCTGGAGCCAATGCAACCTACCACCGATTCCATCCAACGGATATCTGGTCAGGAGTGCTGGCCTTTTTGCCAACAGAGATCACTGAAGAAACGCCTGACTTTTCCGTGTTGGGTGACTGGTTGTTTCGTCCAGCATTAAAGTTTCTCAAAGTGGAAATATTAAAGTCACACCGAAGTCTCCCAGTATCCACAATCAAGACTCATTTTTGCCACCGTAGAGCCTGATGTAATTTTGTTTGTTTGGTGGATTTCGCTGCACTCTGCCTGCACGTAGCTCTATTCAGTTACCATTACCTAACCAGCTGACGTTAATGGAACCTGCTGCTAGCTAGCTAGCTAGCTAATGTGCGCATTCTTATTGTGCCTCGGCTTGATTTCCACTACAAAAGCTGTGTATGTTTTAATAATTCATATCGTTAGATAAAACTGCACAGCTCATTGTGGTGTCGTTCTTACCTTAAACTGACAGGCCAGTGCTGATTGTTCCCTGTGTCTGATCATTTCATCAAAACAAGAAACCGAGACCAAAGCAATCGAGTTATTGTACAAGTCGAGTACAAGTCTTTGATTGGGTTGAGTAGAGCACAGATTTAACGATCACGCTACACCCACTGATAAACAGTCTGCGGCGCCTGCGTCACTCTACTTCATTTTTAAGATATAGGCTACCTTAATTTTTAGAGATAATAAACATATTCGCCAGATCTCAGAAAAAGAATAACACCTAGAGGGAAATTCTACTGGGGATCTTTGATTCAGGACATTAACTGGCAAAAAGCTTGCTCCAGTAAATAGCCTACTGAATCACAAATAAGGTAAAGGAGGTTCACTTAAAAATTCTACATAAAATATATCCAGTGAATGTCAATATACATTTTCAATCCACAAACAGAAAAGGCTACAAGCACAGCCATCCTTCCATGTATTTAAACTAGAAATGGACTTGCTTCTTAATTCTCTTCGTTTGGTCAAAAATAACCCAAAAAAATGATAGACTTTTATGTCTCCTCCACACGGTTGTTAGAGGATAATTATTTGTTTATTTTCTAAAAAAATTCTCTGTTGTTGTCATTATTCATTGTCATTTGTCTGTGTATGTTTTAATGTACTGCTGTACCAATATAATGTGTGATGTAAATTTTTTTTTCCAAGAGTGGACTTATCCAAAGTCTATCTTCTGTAATGAAACCAACCTTTATCTGATTCCCTTAAACCCTTAACTTATTTTTAGTTGGTACCATATACCTAGACTTCATCATCCATGAAACCGCCTTATTATAAGGTTTGTGTCCCTAAGTGGGTGTGTCCCTTGTTGCTGACACCCTCTGAAGTGCTCAAAGCACTTCTGGGCAATAGTGTGGGTATCATATCTGCTAGAGTACCTTATCTCCAATGGTACGTCATAGAAGGTGTGGCGTTTTTGATGTATGGTGTCGGTGGTAAGCAGACGGCCGGTGGTAACAGGAAGTAATTCTGGTCTCTGATTGGTTAAGACCAGTCACCTGACCAGAACGGAAAACACTATACGTTTGCTTGGCTAATACCAGGACCTTTATTTTTTCGTTGAGTAACGGTAAAGATTGCCTGACTTTTAAACAATCTTTTATTTATTTTGTATTCTGTGTTATACGGCTTAATACTCAACTGACTTGTAAGCAGATGGTCGGTGGTAACCGGAAGTTATTCTGGTCTCTAATTGGTTAAGACCGGTCAGGTGACAGGTCTCAACCAATCAGAGACCAGTTACCACTGATCGTCTGCTTACCACCGATCGTCTACCGACAGAGTCTCGGAAGTCATTCTAAGAATTATTGAGTAACGATGTTGATTGCCTGACTTTGAATGAACTATCACGTTTAACGCTGCTGTTCAACATTAATAGCAACTGAAGTACATAACATGAATGACTGATAAAGGCTGATATTACTCATCGCAAACACACATAATCGATTTTTTTAAATTACAGTAGTTTACGCAAGCTAACTAGCCAGCTAGCTCCTATACATGTTTGGTTAGCTCACACTAGCACCCTCACAAACACACAGGCGCTACTCTAATAGCATTAATCCTGGACTTTTTTTTTGAAGTTTCTTCCCTGGGAAAAATCATCTTCAACATGAACTCACATGACCAGTCAAGGTAAGTTGATTTACTTGCATTGCAATTTACCTCAGGTAATGTTACAATTTGCAAACAGCGACCTTTACTTTCAGTTGTCCTATATGCTTAGTTACATTGCTACCCCCCATGACAGTTTTCTTAATAGTAACAAGTAATGTTAGCCCACTGTAGCATAGCCTGCTGTCAAAGGCTTCTGGTCAGTGTGTAAAACTGCAGTTGCGCACCTAAAATTTATTAATGAGATTTAACACGGTTTATTCACGTAAATGCTGGATTTAATTTTGTGTTAGCCTCTGTCCACATGCTTACCAATCCATCAGGGACTAATTGAACAGATGCACAATGCGCAGAGTAACAAAGACATGGTCACGGTCAACATTGAAAGTTGCCAAGCCACATTTCGAGACTTAGACAGTCAACTGAGTCTACTGTCTACTGGCTGACCGATGATGTAAGTAAAACTTGAAGGACATTTTTATTTTACTTTTTTTCAGTCATGTTATCATTGCATTTCTTTTCTTTCTTGCAGTCAATGTGAACAGAATGAAGTCTTTAGAAATTGTATAATGTAACACAGTATTTCATCATGGTTGTTGGATGTCTGTATTCTAATGGAAATGCATTTTGCAACTGGCAATTGAGTGTACAAATTGGTCATGCAATATGACAATGCATTTTGCAACATTTCCCAGATCAGAAGTAACATTTTGGAAATCCTTTTGCTCTACAAAACATCTAGGTATCTATACAGCGTGTAAGTCATGACATGCAAATGGTTTAAACCAGTTATCATGTGTCAACCATATGCTTCATCAGTTTCAGTGACAATGGGCTTCATTCTCGAACGCAGTTAAGAAGAATTTAAGAAGGAATTTCTTCTGAACTCCACATAGCTTTCTTAAATGCAATTCCTCCAAAAACCACCAGATGCCCCACGGGGCCGCTCCATGTTAGAAGGGTTAAGGGCTGAATTTGTGAGAAATCGTTGGTGATTGCGTTCACATCAACTCAACAGATATTTAAATAATTATAATAATAATAAATACGAGAATATTTGTATCATTAACAATTACGTTTCACATTTATAGTCGTGATTCTACGAGGCATTGTTATGTCCTAAAATAAATGAAAGCACTACACTGACACTGCAAATGTGAGTGAATAAATAAATAAGCACTAAATTCAATCGCTTGGATATATGCAATTCCAGGTGCACGAGAACGCGCGTTCAATTTAAGAATCCTCATTCGGGGGAACACAGCTGAGAACACTTCGGCTGTGTAAGAACCCATTTTCAGGCGTTCATGAATCAGGCGGAGATCTTTTCTTACGTTGGTCTTCTGAAGTCTGTAAGAAAACATTTCAGAAGACACTTCAGAAAATGTTCGAGAATGAGGCCCAATGTGTTTTGGTATGGTATAGATTTTTAAAATGTTTGCTAAATGAATTATTGTCTGTCTCTTTCCCCCCTCAGGTTTACCTAGAGAGAGGCACACCTGGGAACCATAGCAATATCCAGGGACTGTCTGTAGCCCATGCCTAGCCCAAGCAGCACAACAACCAAAGAACCTGAGCAGACAACACAAAGCAGATCAGGACATGTCCCCCACTTCACTTCACTCTTCCCCTTCACCATGGCTCCCTTAAAGTATCCCTAAGTACAGGCATGCAATTGTTTATGCATTTATTACAAACATGTCTTTGTCCTCCCTCAACTGAAACTGAACTACATGCCATGTAGTTGTGGTGCGAGCGCTACTAGCCATTTCAAAGTGGCATAAATGGTCATTTTAAGCTAAAAAATTACCTGTCAGGATTCGGAAGGCAGAGACCCAATCGCAGACCAGATGCAGGAACTGTTCAGGTTTATTTACAAAAGGTTAACAAAAAATGTCACTTCTCCAAATCACTAATCACACACACCTGGCACATCCCTACATATAATCCTCACTCCCCTCACTCCAGTGACTGGTCTCGTCATGATATGGACAAAGATACGTCCCAAGACGGCCAGCTTCTGACTCATCCAGCGTTCCCAGGATTCCGCCTCCTGGTAAACCTCCTTGTCTACTGGATCCCTCTCCAGCAAGTTTCGTGTTTTCTTGGTTCCACTCCAGCGTTTCCCAGAGTTCCGTGCTCACAACCCCAGGTTCAGTGACTGTTTAGTTCCGCGCCCCAGCACGCTGGTTTCCCTGAGTAATCTCCTGAGTTCATTTTATCCCAGAGTTTGACACTGAGGGCCAGATTTACAAACAGAATTGCGCCCACTTCAGGTGTAATTTCATCAGGGTTTTGGGAAAATATAACAGAAATGTTATTTGTTTAAATGTTTATATTTGATATAAAAAATTGGCCCACCAGCTAGCTGTTCGGCCAGGTCCTTACCAGAATCGCCGCTCCATGTAGGGTTTAAACCGTCTTCTATGCCTTTTCCCCCCCGTTCAAGTACACCGAGTACAGCGCTCGCCTTCTGCGTAGGAGTAACGCGTATCTATTCAGGAAAAGTACTTGTACCTGAAGTACACTAACTAAACTAAGTAAATTGTAGCGACAGAGCCGCATATTCATTTCACCTTCCATGTTTATTTTGACATTATAGCCTCTCAAGCTACCCACAGTGCCATGGCAACCGAAAACCCCTGTTCCCTGTCCACACCGGAGTTTTCAAATGTATCCGCCTAGGGCAGTGTTTTTGAAAAGCATCATTTTCAGTGTCGGAATAAGCCGTTTTAGTGTGGACGGAAGGGCTAAACGGAGAAATATGTATGCGTTTCTATATTTACCCGGGTAAGTGTGGACGGGGTCTAAGTTTGCTGTAACCTCGTGAACCAAAAGCTCTAATTCTAACTCATCATCCATGGTGGCAGGAACACGTAGGCCCATTCTCCCCTATTTTAGCGGCGCGCTAATAACACTAGAGGGCGGAGTAAGGCGCTGATTACGTGACGAGATTCTTGTTTGATAAATACTGCGCAAAATTCAGAAACACATTGTGCGCTGTATGCGGTTTGGCAAAGGCGCTGATTACGATGCGCTAGCAAATGTACGTAAATGAGGCCCTGAGTGTTTTGGTTAATTGTATTCTCAGTGTAGACAGTTACAGTGCAGCCTCGCTCTCTCCCTCTCCTTTTATATCACATTGCTAATGCCTATAATAATACTGATAAAATGGCCATATTGCCTACTGTTAATTTACTACCTAAAAGTATCTCCTTATCTGTTTCCCAAATTGATGTTGTCACAGCCCGGCCTGGATCACGCCCTCTGTAGTCTGTGATCTGGCATATCAGGGCTGTTCCGTATGCTCCGTGCCAGGTTTTCCCACTGCCCTGTCTCCTGACTGACAAGCGAGGCACCCAATCACGGGTGCCTGCTCCACCACACCTGACTCCACTCTCCTCGTCTCCCGCTGGCGCTGGCGCTGGCTTCTTCTTCGTTGGGAAGAAGGATGGATCTCTTCGGCCCTGCATCGACTACCGTGGGCTAAACGACATTACTGTTAAGAATAGGTACCCTCTGCCCCTTATGTCAACTGCGTTTTAATTGCTCCAGGGGGCGCAGATTTTCACCAAGCTTGACTTAAGAAATGCCTACCACCTTGTGAGGATGAGGGAGGGGGATGAGTGGAAGACGGCATTCAACACCCCTACAGGCCACTATGAGTACCTCGTGGTTCCTTTTGGTTTGACCAACGCACCAGCTGTCTTTCAAGCCCTGATCAATGATATCCTGCATGATTTTTTGAATGTTTTTGTGTTTGTTTACCTTGATGATATTTTAATTTTTTCAAATTCCCTTCAGGCCCATAGGCTCCATGTCAAGCAGGTTCTCCAGCGGCTGTTGGAGAACAAACTTTTTGTCAAGGCAGAGAAATACGAATTTCATACCAGATTTTCTGGGCTTCATTGTCTCTCCCAGGTCCAGATGGATCCTTCTAAACTGAAGACAGTGGTTGACTGGCCCACTCCCACCTCCAGACGGGGTCTCCAAGAGTTCCTAGGTTTTGCTAATTTTAACAGGCGGTTTATTAGGGATTACAGTTCCATGGCTGGCCCTCTCACCGCACTCACCTCCACGAAGACCCCTTTCTAGTGGAATGAGGGAGCAGAAGGAGCCTTTTGTGTCCTCAAGCAGAGATTCACCTCTGCCCCGATACTCACCGTCCCTGATCCCTCTCTCCAGTTTGTGGTTGAGGCTGATGCCTCAGAGTCTGGAGTAGGGGCCATTCTGTCACAGAGATCACCCAAGGACAATAAGATGCACCCCTGTTCTTATTTTTCTCACCGTCTCTCTCCAGCAGAGAGAAACTATGACATAGGTGATCGGGAGCTGTTGGCGGTCAAACTGGCCTTGGAGGAGTGGAGACACTGGCTAGAGGGGACTAGCCCTCCTTTTCTTGTGTGGACAGACCACAAGAATCTAGAATACCTCCGGACTTTCAAACGCCTGAATGCACGACAAGCCAGGTGGTCTCTTTTTCTCTCGTTTTAATTTTTTCCTCTCGTTTTGCCCTGGATCTAGAAATGCCAAGCCAGATGCTCTTTCCAGGCAGTTTTCCTCCGCTCAGGACCCAGGCCCTCCGGAGACCGTCCTTCCTGCTCAGTGCCTTGTCGGAGCTGCTCTGCTGAGGATCGAGGCCCTGGTTCGGGAGGCTCAGGATCAGGAACCCGGTCCAGGCAGGGAACCAACTAACTGTCTCTTTGTGCCCCTCTCTGTTCGCCCACAGGTGTTGGAATGGGGGCACAGTTCTGGGGGGAAGCAAGGCAAGGAAACTACGACTGACACTGGCAGGAGAGGGCCTACCAGCGGCTCAGCAGGAGCTGGAGCAGCAGAAGGAGCTGGAGCAGCAGGTAGAGTCAGAACGGGGTGGCCGACTTGTCCTGCCACTAGGTGGCGAGACTCCAGAAGGGGAGGGAAATGTGAAAAGGTGAAGTCCCTCCCCCTTCTCACTGTGGTCCAGGAGGGAAGAAGGACTGGACTCCCCTACCTAAATGGTTAGGTCTGGATTCCCCCACCCCTTTGGAGGGGTCCAATTACCTTTTAATTGGACCCAGGTGGCCTTACTTAAGGTGCACCTCATTTTTTCATGGAGGAGAAGGACAGACTGAACATGCTGGATGGAGCTTGGACAAGGTACTAGACGAAACCTGAATGCTCAGAGGTGTACCTGGTCTAGTATAGGCTTTAGTGTGTTCAGTTTGTGTTTGTATGTTTTGGGGTTTTACAAAAACCCCGTTGTAAATAAATATAGCTATTTTTATGGAAGCCACTGTCTCCTGCGTCGTGTGTTCCTGCCTGCAACCCCATTCTACCAGGCTACATCCCACATGGTGAGATGGCCGGCGCGAGCGGTCTTTCACACTGGCGTTGATCAGACAGCGCTTTAGGTGGCCATTGATGAGGAGGGATGTCCAGATGTTTGTGGCAGCCTGTGAGGTCTGTACCAGGAACAAGTCAGGTCAAGTCAGGTCTGTAACCAGCCTCCGGCAGGATTCCTAAGGCCTCTTCCGGTCCCTCACCGCCCCTGGTCACACATAGCCATTGATTTTGTCACAGGTCTCCCCAATTCTCATGCATTTTGACAGTGGTAGATCGCTTTTCAAAGGCTGCTCACTTCATCCCCTTACCTAAACTACCCTCTGCTATACAGACTGCTGAGCTGATGGTCCTTCATGTTTTCCGTCTGCATGGTCTTCCTTCGGATATTGTGTCTGATCGTGGACCACAGTTCTCTGCGCAGTTTTGGAGAGCCTTTTGTGGATTAATTGGTGCCACTCCCAGTTTGTCTTCAGGTTTCCATCCCCAGACGAATGGACAGACTGAGTGGGCTAACCAGAAGCTGGAGGTGGCTTTTAGGTGCATGACGTCCAAGAACTCTGCCTCTTGGAGCAAGACCTTACCCTGGGTGGAATATGCGCATAACTCTCTTCCCACCTCTGCCACTGGTCTCTCTCCCTTCCACTGCTGCCTGGGTTATCAGCCCCCCCTTTTTCCCTCCCAAGAGGAGGTCTGCTCCACCACACCTGACTCCACTCTCCTTGTTTGCCACGGCTTTAAGAGCACACCAGGACTGACATTCAGTGCCAGATTATCGCGTCATTTTCCTGAGCCTTGTTGGAAAGCTACTTCCGGATTCTGTCTTCAACCAAGCCTAGTCTCGACCCATGCCTGTTTTTGGACTCTGATTCTTGCCTTGCGTTTTGGATACTTTTGCCTATCTGCCAATCTGTTGCCAACCTCTTTCTGTGTTACCACCTGAGTCAAGCCAAGTCCCTTTTGTACCGCTGCCTGTGTTTTTGCCTACCCGTGTACCAACCTCTCTGCCTGTTTTTTTTACTACTGGATTTTGCCTGAACCTTACCTGTACCTCTGCTGTGACTTTTGATTTTTGAGTTCCCTTTTTGACTTTTCTGTTGCCAACTGGGTGTCTTGCCTGACTGCTTTAAACGCATTAAAGAACACCTTAACTGTCCTGCTGCTCCTGAGTCTGCTTTTGAGTTCATTACATTTACCTGGCCTCACCGGCCCTGACAGTTGTCTACTAACAAAAATGTTCTCTCCCTTATAGCATGTTCCAATTGCTGATGGATGTGGAAACATTGCTCCTCACCACCACTACTCCTCATCTACGCATATGGACAGACTCCACCTTGTCAAAGGCCTTCTCGGCATCCAATGACAAAATAGCAGTGTCCATACATCCTGAATTTTTAAACACAATATTTAGCACTTGTCGTATATTTTGAAAACCTTGTCGTCCCTGAACAAAGCCGTTTTGGTCAACAGTGCAACATTTGTGGTAAAAGTGTATCTAACCGTCTGACTAATGCATTGCAAAGAATTTTAAAATAATTATTAAGAAGTGATATTGGTCTATAACATGGGTCTTCAACCTTTTTCAGCCCAAGGACCCCTTGGCTGAGAGAGACACTGAGCAGGGACCCCCACCCCCGCCGCCCCAAATTTGGGCCTGATATTCATATAATTTATTTGGACACACACACACACACACTCCCCTACACATGTTTGAACAGAATTACAAATCATCTGTGACACACAACTCGTTTTAATTTATTCTGTTTATTATTGACATTTTTTCTCCCTTACAGTTAGCCATCACTCTGTATTCAATTAGGGAGGGACAAAGAATTGAGTAGCTTGAGAAGCTTAAGTATGGATGAAATATCTCATACCTAGAGAGAGATCTGACGTTTGAGAATTCATCATTCATGTCTTTGGCAACAACATTCTCCCTATGAAGCATGCAGTGCGTCATACATGGCTCTTGCACCGTCTGTGCACATCGCGACACATTTTGGCCAGGGTATATCATGTTCACGGAATTTTTTTTCGATCACTTTGAAAATCTCTGGACTTTTTTTACCTCCAGGCAGCTGCTTACAGAATAGAAATTCCTCCTGCATCTCATTTTGGTCGACAAATCACAAAAAAGCTAAAAGCTTTTGACACATCGGTGGATTCGTCTAATTGCATTGCAAAATAATCTGTCTTCGGGAGTTTTGCGACTAGTAGTGCCCTCACATCAGCTGCCAATTCATCAATAGGGCATTGGGATGCTTTTCAGTTTTTTTACGTACTCATCCTTCCCAAACATTGTTTTGCACATATCACTAGCTGTTGGCAATATTAAACTTTCCGCAATTATGTATGGCTGTTTGGTCTGAGCGACACGTAATGCAACTTGATAAGAGGCTTTTAAAGCTAGCTCGCACACTTTGGCTGATTGTCTCATCAAGGTCTGCTGGCCCTCAAAAGATTTTAAACGGGAAATATTAAATGTTTTTTTTCTTTCAAATGAGCATGGGTTGTCTTTGAGTGTCGTTGCAGCTTCTTTGATGGTTTCATAGTTTCGTTTGATAGCACGGAAGAGCAAACCACGCACACTGCTAATTCTTCACCATCGGTCTCTTTGTAGGTTAAGGCAAACTTCAGATAATTTTCTGAATATTTACGTGTCTTCTCCCGTTTGCGCTTTTGGCTGTTCGTGGAAGGGGTGTTGGCATCCTCTGAAGGTAGATCATCTGAACCGCCATCAGTGGTGTTTGACGAGAAGCTTTTGTTCCGAGAAATTACAAAACGATCAATTATTTCAAATTGTATGGTTATGGCAGGTAACGTCTTTTGGCACCAGATAGCTAAATGTAGCTAAAAGTGCATATGTTGCCATTGATCAAATGATCGCGTGAAGACTCATAGGTAGCCTATGTATTATTTTTAAGGATTAGAAAGCAATTTTTACGTTCTGTTTATGTTTATGTAGTCTTTTGGACGTTTCTAATTTTTGGAAGAGGGAAAAAATGCTTCAGATGAAATAATTTGGCGGACGCCCTGCAGTACCTTTGCGGACCCCCGGTTGAAGACCTCTGGTCTATAAGATCCACAAAGGGTAGACGTTTTACCTGGTTTTAACAATAGTGTGATTACTGGCATATTTAGAGAAGGGGGGAGGGGTCCACTGTCTAAGGACTCTTTAAACATTTCAAGTAAAGGTGGCAGTAGCGCGTCTTGAAAAGCTTTATACATTTCAATGGCAATCCCATCAGACCCTGGTGTCCCTCCCCCCTTCATACTCCAAGTGGCCGCAGACAATTCCTCAGTGGTTATGTCAAGGTCTAGATAAGCCAGGACGTTTTCTTCAAGAGGTTTGATGTTCAATGAATCTAAAAAATATTTTTGTTTTTGTTTTTGCTCGTAGAACCTTTAAAAGCTTTAATGATTGATTTAAGGTCACTAGTCTCCAAACCTTCTTCTATCTGAATTGTATTTATTGTTCTTTCAGTTTTGAATTGTTTAATAGTTTACTAGCCTCATAATAGGACTGTTTCAATTTCAGCAGGCATTTAGTTGCCTTATTGACAGATAAAACATTATATTTAGCTCTAAATTCATTAAGTTCTTTAAATGACTGTTTGGAAGGATTTTTTAAGTGTTTTGATCTTTTAACTTTTTTTTCCTAACTGTTCCATCTCCAACCTCCAAGATTTGTGTTTAGAACTTGTGAAACTTATCATCTATCCTCTCAGGAAGACTTTAAATGCTTTCCCACCGTATAGCACCTGATGTTTGGGTTGTGTTATGCACAAAATAATCATCAATTTGTGCCCCAATGAACTCCATAAATTCCGGATCCTTCAGCCAAAATGACAGAAGGCTCCACCTTGTGGAGAAATTCAGTGACTGTGGCATGTTTAGACTGAATGAAACTGAAGCATGGTCTAAAATTATAATGCTGTCATACCAGCTTCTTGAGATTGTAGATTCCAAAGAAGCAGAGACCAAAAACTAGTCAAATCTGGAGAATGTCTGACCGGTGGCAGAATAACATAAGAAGGTTGACTGATTAGGATAATCTTTTCTCCATACATCAGTTAAATTACATTCTTTAATATATTGTAATAACTCCTTTCTTGTCTGGGCATGGGAGATATCTATCCCTGTGGATCTATCAATCTCCGGCTGGAGAGTGCAATTCAAATCTCCACCTATGATGAAACAACCAGACAAATCAGCCAAGGAGAAAAAAAAACAGATTTCTGAAAAAAGAAGGGTTGTCGACATTGGGTCCATATAAGTTTACCAGATTTAACCTAACTGAGAGAATTTCACATTGAATAATAAGGTATCTCCCATATCGGTCTTCATCCACATCGATGAGATGAAAAGGTAGAGAATTATGGATTAGAGTGATCACCCCACGTGAGTGAGAACTGGATGAAGCTGAAAATACTCGACCTGGCCATCTCCTCCTCACTTTCACTACATCTTCAGGTGTTAAATGCATCTCCTACCTTTTAGTTGTTTAATTTTACTCATTACTTGCTTAAGCTTGACAAGTTTGTTTAAACCTCTTACATTCCAAGAGGTGAACTGAAGTTCAGATGACATGACATGACACTACAATGTAAGTGTGGGTTGGAATTGAGTATACAACAAAAAGGAAACTAAACTAAATTAAGAATATGTGCCTTAAAACATAAACATATCAGGGTGTACTTTCCCAAACATAATATACGCTTTCCTCCCCCAGATCACACTTCCAATAGGCCCCTAAACAGAGCCTGACTACAGAACTAAGCTGGTCCACCCACATGACGAGGAACAGCATGCTCAGCGATCATAACAGAGCTCCATGCAAAATATCAAAAGTGAGACTATTGTGTATTGCAATCAGAAATAGCCACTGCAGCAAAAGATTAGGCTTTTAATAAACAATCAAGGAAAAGATTAGCCGGCCCGCATTGCGGCGGCATTCTTTAAATCAGTGGTCGCCAACCCGTCGATCATGATCGACGTATCGATCTCGGAGACTTTCCCTGTCGATCTCCAAAATAATAAAAAAAAGTGTCTTCTGAAATGTTTTCTTACGGACTTCGGAAGACCAACGTCAGAAAAGATCTCCGCCTGAGGATGTCTGTAGAGTTTATGTGAACGTGATCACTAACGATTTCTCACAAATTCAGCCCTTCCCACTAAATGCCCCTTCTAAAGCAGCTTGCACACTGCCCCGACAAACGCCAACATTCTCCAACAAGAATATACCTAAATGACACCAATAGTTGTCTGCTTCTCACCAAGCTGCTTGCCGATGGTTTTGTAGCCCATTCCAGCCTTGTGCAGGTCTACAATCTTATCTCTGACGTCCTTGGACAACTCTTTGGTCTTGCCCATGGTGGTGAGGTTGAAGGTGTGAAGTATGATTCTTTGGACAGGTTTCTTTTATACACGTCACCAGTTGAGATCAGGTGTACCTTGTTAGGCCTAATGAGGACTAATCTGTGTGCTTCTTGGGCACATAACTGGTCTGTGGGAGCCAGAATTCTTGCTGTTTGGTATGGGTTCAAATACTTATTTTCCACGACAAATGCAAATCAATTCATAACTGTTATAAAATGCAGTTTTCTGGATATTTTTGTTGATATTCTGTCTCTCACTGTTAAAATAGACCTACCATTACAATTATAGATCACACATTTCTTTGCAAGTGGCCAAACTTGCGAAATCGACAGGGGGTCAAATACTTAATTTCCCCACTGTATCTAATACACACTGTACTTGCAATCAGACAGAGATTTTTCTAAACACAGCACTGGCTTTTCATGCACATACCTGAGACACTCTCTCTTCCTGACCCATCATTGAGGTATCTTCTGATCTATCATTGAGGTATCTTCTGATCTATCATTGAGGTATCTTCTGATCTATCATTCAGGTATCTTCTGATCTATCATTCAGGTATCTTCTGATCTATCATTGAGGTGTCTTCTGATCTATCATTGAGGTATCTTCTGATCTATCATTCAGGTATCTTCTGATCTATCATTGAGGTATCTTCTGATCTATCATTCAGGTATCTTCTGATCTATCATTCAGGTATCTTCTGATCTATCATTGAGGTATCTTCTGATCTATCATTTAGGTATCTTCTGATCTATCATTGAGGTATCTTCTGATCTATCATTGAGGTATCTTCTGATCTATCATTGAGGTATCTTCTGATCACACTCTCTCTTCCTGATCTATCATTGAGGTATCTTCTGATCTATCATTGAGGTATCTTCTGATCTATCATTGAGGTATCTTCTGATCACACTCTCTCTTCCTGATCTATCATTGAGGTATCTTCTGATCTATCATTGAGGTATCTTCTGATCTATCATTGAGGTATCTTCTGATCTATCATTCAGGTATCTTCTGATCACACTCTCTCTTCCTGGTCTATCATTGAGATATCTTCTGATCAAACTCTCTATCTAACACAAAACACTAATCATTCTGTACTGAACCTGCTGTTCCACATATCTGTTTTTTGGATTTGCAATAATTAACTACATACCAAACACTCCTGAGCTAAACCTCCCCACTACCACTTAGCAACAGTGTCACATTACACATATATTTTCCATGTATGCATGTTATGTCTATTTTATAGTTGTTACCGGTACATTAATAGAATCAGAGAAATCACTTGTATGCATTCAGGTTTATTGTAGAAGGAAGATATTGAAAGGTGGCCTTGTTAAGGCACCTGAAAATGTTCAACAAAATTCTTCAGTATACAAAAATACACATCTCAGTGACTTCCATATGATAATAAATAGTTAACCATGCATTCTACAGTAGAAAAGGCACAGAAAACAGTCACTCAGTAGTAATACAAATGATTAACTACTTTACCAAAATGATCCCGATATCAATGCAAGTGACAACTGTAACATTATATTCAAATGATGAAAACACATAAACATTAGTTGCTTAACCTTAGTCAATAAATATTGTATCCTATATGACCATCAGTATACATCCTTGAAAATTAAACTGGCATTGTAAACATAATGTAAAGAAATGAAATAACACTTCTCACTAAACTCAAAAGACAGAGATAAGCAATCTTGCCTCTGAAAACTCCCCACACATAAACTTTATTCCCCTTAATACATGGCAGTTTACAGCTATATGTACATATTTTAGTCCAACCCCAAGCCCTTTCTTGTCAGGGCCACTATTGGGGAAAATGACCAGAGTCCACCACAATGCTTGAGAACATACAAACAAACAGCCAGTGCCTTTGTACAAGACAACCATTGCTACATGAGAGGAAGACTGAAACTTCAGAAATGTTGATTAATGACCGGCCCACAGACTGTGACGGTGCAACTGTAACCGCCCCACAGACTGTGACGGTGCAACTGTAACCGCCCCACAGACTGTGACGGTGCAACTGTAACCGGCTGCTACACTTGGGTGATTGCTGTAAACCTTACATGTACAGCACTTTATTATTATTGATAATTCTAAAGCTATCCAGCTTCTCAATATTCTGGGATAGATCATGTGGTGTACGTACACTCACGTCGTCCCTTGATCTGTTTTATGCATACATATCTTCATTGCACTTTAAGGCCACACAATGATACCTACATATACACTTCTGTCATACTGTACACTAACAATATGGATTGAAATCCCAAAAATTGTGCCATTTTCCCATGATGTCTTTGGTTATGAATTCAAGCTGCACAGATCCATCATAACACTAACACAACTGTTCATCCTAAGGAGAATAGAAGCTAAGGGCAGCTCATTTCTAAATGATTTCTCCCCTTCAAAGTATTTAAGAATGAATTCTGTATTGCAGTAAATGTGAAATGATGAGCAGAGTTAAATAAATGAGGTACTGGCTTCTCTGAAAACATAGCAGTGACAAATATCTGATATGTCTGTCTGTTTGGACTCATATTTATAATCATATTTACCCTTTGATTGCTACATACATAACCTCTGAGGAATTCACTTCAACCATATTCAGGTGCTATTCCTAAACTATTATAGCACCTAGCTTTCACCCTATTATTCCACGCTTTATTTATAATTGTTTTCATTGATATCATATTCTTTGAAATCAAGAGGTTGAAATCTCATTAGCTCATCCTTGCACTGAAATTTGGTTGAGTCAAATAATATAAAAACATCAGACTTGAGTAAAAGGAAACACTGTAAAGAGAAGAAAATGGTTAAGTGGACATTCCTTAAAAGCAAACAATTAAACATGAATGAACCATGAGTGTCCCTCTTTGCAGCTATTTAATTATATTGCACCCTCTGCCGGGCTCAACTAATGGAACAGATCGTAATCTCCAACTATTTATACAGACTCATTGTAAGCAACTACAAAATATTCTTTATACGTCTGAAAGAGGCACCAAAGGCAGTTTTGCCAATTTCAAAAAGACTTCAAACCACTTCATATAACATACTGGAAGCACAAATAGAAAAAAAACTAACAAATTACAGTTGGAAGAGTTATGAATCAGCAGATAAGCTTTTCATGACTGGTCAAGCAAAAGATCTCACTTATTCCACAGTCCAGAAGGAAGAGCACATTAATTACTGTTTGTGTTCCACAGAGATACAAAACTTGATACCTTAGAAGAGAATAAAACAGTATCGAAAAAATACAATATTGCACCTTCATCATAATACAACATAATTTTTAAAACAATTAATAAATGATATAGAATTACAGTGCACTTTACTAAATCAACGTAAACTGATGTATTAGCAAACTACAAGGCATTTTAACATTAATAAGTGTTAGAAGTGTATACATACACTGGTATGCATATTCACACTGTGTACAACTTAACAGCAAATACAAATATACCCTGTTATACCACCAACTTAACAGAATTTGGCATTGGCTTCCTATTACTGTTACAACTTAACCCTGAATGAAGCTTAGAAAAGCAGAAATCCATCAAAAAGCTTTACGTAGCATCACTGGTCAATGCAGTATCTTATCTAACTGCAGTATCAATATCTATGAATATTTATTCCTTATTGTAAAATATTCAAATATAGCCGTATATTAATGTTCAGTGTTACATTAGAAACATTAGAGATTTAGAGATTCCTCGACCTTGTCATGACAGTAAAGGTTGATTAAAACATGGCACAAATTGGTTCAACCTCTACACAATGGGATCTCTCTTTAGAAACATTTCTTGAAATTCCTCATTTCCCTATTTCCAGGCCCAATCTTTTAAAAACGTATCATCAACTGAGGAAACACTGGCTGAATTGGAAATGTTCATGTAAGTGATGGTTTCACAGAAACAGCAAGTTGTGTTAGTATAGTTTGAATCACTAAACTTAGTAAAATTTCACCAGTAAAGCACATTTTCCAATAAATATGGCACAGAACACAACTTTCAAATCCATGCAAACAAATAAATATAGAAATAAAGAATGATTCAGTAGTAGTAAATGACATGAGAGTAAATCATGTAAAATAAGTTCAAGTGTTACATAAAAAGACACTGATCATGCAGTAAAATAGATATCCAAGTCAAGCAAGCATACATATCCAATCACTGTCTTTTAAGAAACATCTTTTGAATTTAAGATCTCTCCGCTTCTGCTGCTTCTAACTGTTACGCTTCAGTGAGCCATTTCCTTCTATGTTGAAATGTAAACAGTGCAGTCAAAGACATAATATTGCTAATGGTTTAGCTCCACTGGCTGTTACAGTCATCTAACCCAGGGTAAGGAGCCATTCAATAATAACAAGGCCATAGTCTATGCAAACTCCACAGTTAGCACCTTATGGAACTCTCTCTACATTTTTTTTCCTTCAGATTTTTCACAAGACCAGAATCAAATGTGGCATATCTAATTGTGCCATGAATGTGCCAGTATGTTAAATTGACTTTTCTCAAATAAGACAAATTCAGCTGTGGAATTCTGGCAATTCAGTCAGGGAAGGGAACCTTTCACACAAAAAGTCTCAGAGATCCATTAAGGCGCTCTTGGCCAGGTCTTTAGTTCCCTGGAGGATTCTCTTCATGTGACCCACCTTCGAAATCCCCAGGTCCTGCAGAAAATAACAGACAGACAGAACAGCAAAACATAAGAAAAGCACATGGTCTACACACTTGATTCTTCTGATCTATGGCTCAAAGGGTTTACGTTTCAGTTTGAGGTTTTTGATGTACTCTCGTGTCTCTAGCATGTACAGGAATTAGACCTTTTTTTGTAGTAAAAGTTACATTCATGTAAAAGTAACAGCATTTTTACAGGCAAATCTTTCACTAAGATCATAGTGATTTTGCAAAATAACTTGTGGAATAGTTTATGATCCCACTGTTGAGAATTTCTACAGACACACACACACACACACACACACACACACACACACACACACACACACACACACACACACACACACACACACACACACACACACACACACACACACACACACACACACACACACACACACACACACACACACACACACACATACACACACACACACACACAGAGACACTCACACTCCTTTGTCATGTTCAGCAAATCCCAAAGACTCATATAATAAAGCTGCAGTAAGGAGTTGTGGTCTGAAACTAGCGAGCTAACTACAAAAGACCTGGCAAACACCACAAATGACACAGTTGTTACTGATACAACCTTGCTGCATGTTATCTAGTGTCTGTTGCTGATGTTGCTCGAGCTGCCTTGAAACCTTTTCTTACATTTTGGCAGGGTGCTCTGTCCTGGAACACAGAACTACACAGGGTGCTCCGTCCTGGAACACAGAACTACACAGGGTGTAGCCTAGGTGGCTAGGGAGAAAGAGCGCTCTGCTTATCTGTCCTTCACATGACCACATACCACCAAAATACATTTGTCAATGATACCAAAACTAGTTTCGTTCAAAAACATACCTCAAAATGGTTGCTTTAAGGAAGAGTAGTTTATATGTAAACAACACAGTGAACCTGTTTTAGTCTAGGAATGGCTTAAAGTTAGTTGATCATTCTTAATCACTTATTCTGCAGGTTTTCAATACCACTGCGCAAGAATATACCCGGGGAAGATGGGTGTCACACAAGGCACAAGATAACTGTACTGAGGGAAAAAATTCTGATGCATAGTATCCCACTTGATTTCACTTATTTCATCAACATGTAATCAAAATGTTACTTTTGTGTCCCTGCTTGCTTAAGAGGCTTTCAAATTACATGACTTTTCAGTAAACTTCTACTCATAGGCAGTTGGGGAAAGTCTTAGCATGCTCACATGACAGCCATGTGGTGTGTTTTTATCTGCTCGTCTCAATCGTCAACGTGCCTACTAGATCCTATCCCTACAAAACTACTTAAACACGAATTTACTCTCATGTCATGTATTACTACTGAATCATTCTGAATCAATCAATAATTCACTAATTTCAGGATATGTTCCACAATCATTCAAAATAGCAGTGATCAAGCCATCTCTTAAAAAACCTAACCTTGACCCTGATAATCTGGCTAACTATAGGCCCATATCTAACCACCCTTTCTTGTCAAAAATACTTCAAAAAGTAAAAGCAAAGCAACTTACTTCCTTTCGACATAAAAACAATATCAAAGAAGACTTCCCATTTGGCTTTAAAGCCCATCACAGCACAGAAACGGCCTTAGTCAAAGTTCTGAATGACCTACTAATCACATATGATTGTGGGTGCACTTCAATACTGGTTCTTCTAGACCTTAGTGCTCCTTTCAACACTTTAGATCATCATGTATTACTACAAAGACTTGATCATCATTTTGGCGTCAAAGGCTGTGCCCCATCGTGGTTTAGGTCTTACCTTTCTGATCGTCATCAATTTGTTCATGTTTATAATAAGTCATCCAATCACACCAGAATAAGTTATGGTGTTCCCCAAGGCTCTGTCCTTGGATCCCTGCTCTTCTCCTTGTACATGCTACCCTTAGGTGCTGTCATAAGGAAATTATGGCATTAACTTCCATTGCTATGCTGATGACACCCAACTGATGAAATTGTACATCTACCCAAACGAGATTCCTGCCTGCAAGATGGCTAACAACTTCTTGCTCCTTAACTCAGATAAAACTGAGGTTATGCTTGTAGGCCCTAAACAACTGAGAATGACACTATCTAGCCATCTACCGTAATTTCCGGACTATTGAGCGCACCTGAATATAAGCTGCACCCACTGCATTTAATTTTTTTTTTATTTTGAACATAAATAAGCCGCACATGTCTATAAGCCGCAGGTGCCTACCGGTACATTGAAACAAATTAACTTTACACAGGCTAAAATGAATATGAAAAGTAATACAATAGTGATGCATATTATTAGTTTAGTTGGTTACGATAAGTGCACTGTTGCTTTAAGAGAGCACAGTTGCAAGAGTCAATCAGAAATAAGGTAGTTCTCCCTGTTCAGGTAGAACGTTAGATTGAAGACAGCGAGATAGAAGAAAGACGCTAGTTTGAAACCAGTGAGCTAAAGAACTTGAAAAGACTGGATTTGTACTGTTGTAAACTTTTATTTTATTTTCTAAAGTGTTTTGAGTTGTGTTCTGTCTACGCCGGTAGACTGTGGTTATTTTGACATTAGTTAAGTTATTGAGAGATACTGAGAAATCGCGTGGAGCTAAGCATCCATGCTAGCATCCTAGCTCCACAAAGCCACCGTATACAGTCACAGGTATCATAATCCATAAATTAGCCGCGTCATTGTTTAAGCCGCGAGGTTCAAAGCGTGAGAAAAAAGTAGCGGCTTATAGTCCGGAAATTACAGTACCGATGGCATCTCATTAACATCCAACACTAGTATCAAAGTTCTTGGTGTAATTATCAACCAAGACCTCCTAACCCTCCAACCCTCGGCATACACATACCCACCCCCACCATACTGCCATACACTTATTCTACCCCATACTCTGTGGTAGCATTTTCCTGTAATGTAAATAATTGCCATCATTGTCATTTTTTGTTCTATTACTCTACTCACCCTTGTAAAAGTAACCTTAGAAGCACACTGTATATATATCCACTAAGCTGTTCTACAATACTTAATACAAATGCTCTCCCCCGACCTTTTCCTTTTTGCAGATCAGTTGTAGGGATATCTAACAAGTTTGATTTTCAAACCAGCGACACCAGCGAAAATTGAAATACAGACATAATGGCAAGCCAAGCAGCAAATCAATACCATAGATCATATACCATAGATCATACATCATTTTGTAGCTGTGCATTAAAATGGGTTGTCCTGTCACTTCAGTGAAATGCTTCTGATAATTGTTGCAATTCTATTTTATTTGTTTATTGGGAATATCGACTGACAAAACCTTTGTCTTACATTTCGAGAAGACCTAAATAAATATGTATTCAGTCTACTAATACAGTGCTGGCAAAACCTTGCTAGCTAACAGGATATCTGCACTGCTCTAGTGCAATAGACAATATCCATAGCCGATATTATAGCAGACATGTAGCTAATGTATTTAAAGCAGCAGTAAGGAGTGGTCTAAAACTAGCGAGCTAATATGGAAAAACCTTGCAAATAGGTTGGCACAGGGCTATTGGACAAAAGCTTGCTAACATGCTAACTGGTGTCTTTTGGTTATATAATTGGAAATGCCCTGGTGTGAAAGCTTTTGTTATATGTTTTGTCTAAACAACCTGCACCAAGTAGGCCCTGCTGCTCCAGGGTTGACCCTTCAAAGACCCCAAAAGGCACCTTACCTATCAACACCTGTCGACTAGCTCTAGACCATTGTTACATTCAGTCTGGGGCCCATGTATCCTTTGCTCCCAGGGGCCCTTGAATTCATACTCCGCCCAGGATCATTCTCTCACTTTGTGTGGCAGTCACATTACGCACCGCTATGCGGTAGTCTAGTTTATCATGCTTCTAAGACTATATTTTGATGCTTGATAATAATAACTTTTCAAGCAGCAATACGTATTAATATGAAAACCTAAGTGTTGTTACATAATAATAATACAAATAATAATAATAATAATAATAATAATAATAATACATTTCTTCTCCACATTGACCTTGAGCTCTAAATATGACTGTGCATCTTTTTGTGTTATGTGCTTTGATGACATTCCAGCTGTGCGGAGTAAGACGACATTCTCAAGTTAAAAGGCAGCATAATCTCAATCATTTACAATCAATGCAGCAGTCCAATTACCTGGCAGAGGAGATGGAATCTGTAATGACTGGAAACTCACACAGCTGCTGCCTGTGCACAGCAAACGACTCGTTTGAATAACGGATCTTTTCAAGTTACACCTGGTAGTTATTTGTCAGCACTGTGGATGAGCTGGACATTCTGCTGTCTGCACTTCCAATGGATAACTGTCCATTAGTAATCCTCGACTAATCCTACATCTCTGTTGCGTAATTGCACTAGAGAAAAGCTAATGGCCACTCCTCTACATTTATCTGATCTGATTAGATCTCCTGGGACACCCTATTGTTCATCCTCCTGTGGCTTCGCTTCATTGTAACCTCAGATTTTGTAACCTTTTTTTACTGAAAAAGTTGCAACCACTAGTGCACAATTCTCAAATGCCTGAGATCCTGTTTTACCTTGTCTGGACATCAGAGCGTCTTTGAATTCATTTCCCCCTCACGATGAAGAAGAAGTATTTATGCTTCTACAACATAGTCGTCCTCTGGGACCCTCCTCACTTCCGATTTGACCACTCATTCACAGATTTATATATGATTTCTTCACTCAGCTCCAGGAACTTGGCTACTGTATTCAAACAGGCTTGGGCTACTACTTCAGTTTCACTTAACCCATCAGAACTAGAGACCCGTCTCCACTCTTCCCTTTGTGGTTAGGTTGTGTTCAAGCAAGTTTCTGATTTCCGGGTGACTCAGTGATATTTCAGTTTGGATGAGGGATCGTCACCTTAACCTTCAATCTTTTGAAAACGGAGCACCTGGTAATCCCAGCCAATCTAGCTATCCCACAAAGTATTAACATCTAATCTGGTTCATCATCATTGATGCCAACTAAAACGTGGGTGTTATGACTGATGACCAACTTTATTTCTCTGAACTTCTGTCTCTAGGTCTTGTTGATTCACAGCTTTTTTTAAAGCATTTTTCCTAACTAGGACATTTGTTTCATTTCTTTTTCAAAATATAACCATAGTTTGATGTCACTATTATTGTTTATTATTATTATCATTTTTAGTAATACTGTTTGGTTTTAATGTAAGATATTTAATACTGAAATGTGTTGCATTATTCTTCTGGTGTTGTTTTACTCCATGTTATTGGCTAAACTATAAACTATTTAGTGACATATGGATACTTTGACAGAACATGTATCTAACGTGGCCAGATATCAACATAAAGTTAGTTTGCTTCCTTTCCAAAGGCTCCTTCTCACCAGAGCTGCAGCACTACTTATTTTGGACCTATTAGTTCCAACCCCTTTCCTTTTCAATTTCAAAGGTGTCCCAGATAAAAGTTACTTGATGATGGGGGGCAAGGGCACCTATTCATCTGAAACACCCTTGAAGTTTGCCACTAATGGTGCTTAAAATGTGCCGTATCTAAATTTCTCCCAGTGTTTACAAGAGGTTACCCTAGGGTATATACAAAAACTGAATTCCGTACATGTGTAAGGGATAATGTATAGTCCGCTGGTTAGGGATGCACAATATTGAATTTTAGCCGATATCCGATATGCCGATATTTACAAGCTCATGTTGGCCGATTGCCGATGCCGATACCGATATATACACCTCTGCTTTTTAATTATTGAAAAGTCTCTCCTGTACTAGAATTATTCTGTTATTATGATAGGGTATTGCTGTAGATACGGGACATTATAAACTTGATTTGTATCATTTTAGAAATAGACATTCACTCATGAAAACTATTGAAATGATTTCAAATATGGCAGATTTATTTATATTTTCACGTCACAATGTTCATACTTGAACAGTACCTCCTTGAACTTGAACAACTACACTCTGGAAATGCAACTTGGCAAGCTAACATTGGTTAACTGACTTACAGTTTAATAACATCCCTTCTAGGATTTCTAGACTAATCTATGTAAGGTTATTGCCAAGTTAGCTATATAAATTCCATATATGCAAAAGTAAGCCATGTACAGATAGTGTGGGCTCGTGACATAACGTTTCACATCCCGTCAAATGAGATCATCAACTTCGCAGGTGTCACGTAGCATGCAAGCTAACTAGCTAGTGTTGTCTAGCTAACTAGCAACTTATTAACTTCTATTAGCGCGCGACAGGTAATGTTGCAAAGCGTTGCACGCGGGTGGTCTGCATCTATGCATGTAACCTACGGTACGGCCAAGCTGTCGTCTCCTCTTCCATCTCCTGAAATGTTTCCTGACAGATAGCATGTCAACATCCTCTAAAACTGTGAAGTACTGCCACACAGCCGACGTGTTGAATTACGTTGTTGGCGCTCATAGTAACCAAAACATTTGCTTTGCGTGCGCATAATTTGAACGTCACCTTATCGGCCAGGTACATCGGCAGAAATTTTCATATCTGCAGATGCCGATAATTAAGTTTTGAAGCTTTTATCTGCAGATACCGATGTCGTGCCGATATTATCGTGCATCCCTACCGCTGGTCAGTGTTGGAAATAAACCCGTCAGGACGAACAGGACCCCAATGCACAGTTGAGGGCTCTTGTTTCATCCTTAAGGGATTCATTCTATTCCGCAAAACGCTAAAAGACATTCCTCCAAAAAAAACAGTTATTCACGCAAAATATATAACTTTATGTTGCTGACTTTAAAATTACACTGAATTTCTGTTACAAAAAGTGAACGGACTACTTGTGGAATTATATGGAAGATGTGAATTAGAAGCACAAAACCCGTTGCCAATGGTACCCCTTGAGTCTCCATCAAAATGTTTGTTGTTTTTTTTATGCCCAAATGGCCAAAATAAACCAAAAAAAACTCATCAGGGGTCATGGGGCAGGTGTCAGTAATCCAACCTTTGATTTTCTCTGATTCTCTCAAACCTTGGGTCTTAATAGTATACAACCCTTTCAATTTAGTGAAAACACAAACTATTAAATTATTTCATTAACATATTTACTAAGGAATGATAGTAGAGACAGAAAATGAACATGTCTCTCTCCTTTGGCCTTGGCCTTGAGTGCATGGCTCTATCTCTTGGCTCCCAGATAACAGAGACCAGTGCTGGGTGCCCTTCCTGTATATTTGGGGGGCAAGCAGCAACACCCTTGAGGTACATATCTGTACCTCAAGCACTCTAGCGCCACCAACAGGTCATAGTTGGAGGTACATTCACACATATACATTTTGAACCGTATGAGGGGAAATAAAAAAATGAGGTACTGCTGGAATCCTTCACTCTCTATCTCCCTTTGTCCCTACCTTTCCCCTACGTAGCCAATATGGTGACCATTGAGGGTGCAAAGTCTCCAGCGTTTCACACTAAATGTTTTGACCATCATGGCACTGCATGTGGCCATAATTGTCAGTGTGAACGCAATTATGCACTCAAAATAGCATGTGTAAGTGCGGAAGAACAGGAATTGGGTCAAGTTAAGGTCAAAGCACCCAATGACTTATATTTCTACCATATTGGATTTTTATTTAAGTGTTTTTTCGCTACTACTCAGAAAGCTTTTGTCCAATCTTCACCAAATGTGTCACAAATGATCATCGGACTAAGCCTCAAAAAAGTTGTCAAATGGATTTTTGATTGCCAAAAGCATTCGACCATGACATCCCATCAAAATTGGCGGCTAAGGGGGGGACTGTGGCGCAAACAGTAGCCCCGACCATATTCGGGCTTGACGCCCATGGAGGACACAGGTTCGAATCCGGCCCGATGTCATTTCTCCTGTCCACTCCCCACCTCTTCTCCTTCTCATTTCCTGTCCTACTCTTCACTAATCTATCAATTAAAGGCATAAAAGCCCCAAAAACAAATCTTAAAAAAAAAAATTGGCGGCTAATTCACCCTGAGCCCTCAGGGGCGCTTTAATAATATATATAAACAAACATTTTCTTGGTCAATACTCTTCATGTAATTAGTTTAAAATCATGATTATTTCAAGTCATGCCTTTTGTGATCATGAGATCCATTTTTCCATTTCTTGTTCTGCAATCGTGTTTGACGGCAAAGCCGCCAAACAGGAAGGGAGGCTTTTTCTCAGTAATGCTTTTATGTATCTACACCAAACTTGGGTCCAGAGTCACTTGCCCTATTTGACCAATCAAGGGCGCTATAATAAAAAAAAAGATTAAAGCGAAGATTAAAACAAGGTTGAGCTTGGTTTTTGAAAGCGTTTTTCAGTGAAAGCCAATCAAAATCAGTAGCGAAGCGGTGACACAAGAAATGGTGCAATCCCTCAGCCAATCGTAGGTAAGTTGTTGTAAAACTCAGTAGGAGAGCTTACAAACATGCCCTTGATATGAGGACATCAAGTTGCCATGGCGCCTACGTTGTTTGCAGGTATATTCTTCTTATTAAACATTTTTTACTTCTTCTTTTGCCATAGGATGTCTGTAGCAGCCCCTAGAACTGTATGGTCAAATGTTTTGAAATCTGGCACACTATATTGAGGACAGTTCAATGATGAAACCGCCAAACACGAGTGAGCCGATATCTCAGCTACGCTTTGATGTATCTATACCAAACTTGGTAGAGCACACTTGGAGGCGCAATAGTAAAAAAACATGTACAATTATTTCAAGTCATGGCTTTTGAGATGCTGAGGTCAGCCCATATTGCAATTTCCTGTTCTGTTATCACATTAGATGGCGACACCGTCAAAACAGGAAGTGAGGCTATCTCTCAGTAATGCTTTGATGCATCTAAACCCAGCTTGGTGGCCTCACTCAAGACGCCGCCCTGAGGGAAAAGGGACAAATTAGACCGGTGTGCGATAATGAGGTAATGAGAAAAATCGGTCACTACTTTTAATGTCTTTGATCTGACAGTTATTTCAAATAATGCATTTTACGATCTTCAGGACAGACCATGTTGCCAGTTTGTGATCATACTCGATGGCTAATGCGCCAAACAGGAAGTTGGGTCATAATATGATAGTTACATGATGTATTGGCACCAAACTTGGTAAACGTAAATTTGACCACAAAGGGAAGCCACAAATACGATTTTTGAGTTTCAAAAGCATTTGTCTGTGACCGCCAGTTGAAATCTGTGGTGAAGCTTAAATTGTCATAAAAAGTAGCTAGGAGTCCTTACAATCATGTCCCTGACATGATGAAATACAGTTGCCATGATGACTATGCCCAGCTAAGCTGCTGCCCCCCCCCCCCCATTGCTGCTTGCAGCTATATTATATTGTTTTTTCTGTTGGCTGGTAATTGCCAGCTTTTGATGGTCAAAATCCCTAAATGAGCATTCTTACCAGACATCATGTTTTTCAATTTGCACTCCATGGCTATGGATGTTTAACCTTTGCAATAGTGACCGTCTTGATTTGGGAGTTTAGCTAGCTGTACCCTGACTGGGCTATATTGGCTTAAGCTAAATGCATTATGTGCATTGCAAGATGCAAATAAACAATGGACACTTTCAAGTTGGCAGTAGACTAAACTTTAGTAAACTAAAATGTTGCATCACATTTTAGCATAGAATACTGTTTTCATTTCCCCTTGTTTTAGCTATAAATTATCACTGTTCATTAAACGGTTAAACTGTTTTGAAGATGTTGTCATTCTTTTATCAACCCAAGATGTAGGTAATATTTGTGGTGGTTATATTTGCATTTTTAACAGACACCCTAGAATTGTCAAATTTAGCTCGTAAAATAAATCATTTTTGGACCAGCAAGAAGACAGCATACATTATATGTCTAGTAGATACAGCACTGTTGACAGACTGTATTGAAATCATCCCAAACTACTAAAATGTAACTGGATGCACCACACAAATAGTCTCAAGGTAACACTATGCAATACTATGTAATAAATGACACCTCTTCATCCTTAGGTCTATAGTCCATTGTAAAAAAGTTGTTAACATGGTTATCCATTTTAAGTGGTAGGAAGATGAAAATCAATGTGGTATACATTAATAAGAGTAACATTTCGGGACAGATTTTACCGCTTTGAACAATGTTTGAACCTAGTTTGTATTCTTTGAAAACCTTGTAGCAGAACAAATGTCAAGCACCCTCAATAAATGTCCATCTAACATGACCAGCTAGGCCAATGACATTTCATTAACGTTGCTAACAATAGCTGTCCTTCTAATGTCACTGTATCCACTTAAAGAACACCCCTGGACGCTCGTATGGGATTCCAACTCCCAAAAGACAAAACAATACAACCAAAACTGAACAAACATGATCTTATTCCACACAACAAAGCAACAGCTATGAGAGGACATGATGATCATATATCATGACACTATCAACATGTGGGCCATGGGAAGCTGCAGGATGCAATATTATCAGTGATTGGTTGTCAATGGAGATGCAATATTATCAGTGATTGGTTGTCAATGGTAAAAGCGTTATTCTGTACAACAATATTTTGATTGAAGAGCTACTAACTAAGATGCAACGTAACTAAAGGTGGTGTATTTGAAAATGAATGCAGCACTAGATTTCAACTATTTAAACTATGTTTCAACACAAGGTTTAGGATGCACTTTACGCCAAAACTTACCATCAAAACCATGCTCAACTGATGCAACCGACTGCCGTTTGTCTTCAAAGGCAGCGTTACCCTACCAAAAACTTGTCTAACCTGGTCAATGTCTAATAAACACACACCCCTCACACACATACACACACTACACACACTACATACAATCTACCCAGAGATATCGTTAACACATACGCATTGAATATCTATTAAAAAAACGAAGTGTTTTGAAAGGGATTTTGCCAGTATTCGCAACATAGATTCACGTCATAGATCTAAAATATATGAGATATTGTACAAGGACATTCATTCATATCATGGGTAAACTCTACTGTGATGATACAGCCATAACATATTCAAACATTGCTTTTTTGGTGCTTCTGAATGTGTTATAAAATCCCTTTATAGGTGCACTTTGTTCATCTCAGCAGTAAGGTTTGCAAAAGATCTCTCTCTCTCCTTTTGACTTCCATTTGGATTTCTCTCCTGACCACTTCCTGTAGATACCCATTACCTCTCCTGTGGAGTTGGTATGTGTGATGAAAGCCGCAGTGTGTTAGTAAATACATGAAAGTAAGGTCCCAAATAACAACATTTGCACAGAGGATGCCAAGCAGAGCAGTGCAACACAGAGAAGCAAACAGGGATCAGTAAGGACAGGGAAAGATCAGACAGCTTAGAGGAAGAGGAAGAGGAAGAGGAAGAAAGAGATTTGAAGAGCACGTTTTTGACTGATCTGAGGGACACATCAAGTGGGTTACTGGGGGTATACCTTCAGGTCTCTCCTCTCCAGGTGAAGGAGCTCGGAGCCACGGATGTCGTGTCGGATGAAGGTGTCTTTGTACTCCCCCAAGCTGAGCTGCTCCAGCCAGGTGGCCACTTCCTCCGTACCCCACCTCTGAACTACACAAGTCAAGAGCAAGAAGCCCCCTTTCAGTCTCCAGCCCCCTCAGATGCATCACAAAAGCAAACAGGGTCAGCCCAAATTTAAAACAAATCACAAAAGGAGGAGAAGAAACATAGAGAATGACAGGGAAGAAGTTGCAATAGCAGCCGGCAAAAGAGGGGGTCGTAGAGGGCTCTGATAAAGAAGAGGAACTCTCAGAGGAACTTGAGCATGCAGGTTAAAACGCTGTGGACACCCACCATCCATTCAGAGCAAACACAGGAGATAGGAGGGAGAGGAAGAACGAAGCCTGTGCAGCCTGAGCCCGTAGCATTCCCCTGTGGTGGCGGCTAGCTGGCGGCTAGCTTTTACATCTAATTCACCTGCTAGCTCAGCCTGAGCCCGTAGCATTCCCATGTGGTGGCGGCTAGCTGGCAGCTAGCTTTTACATCTAATTCACCTGCTAGCTCAGCCTGAGCCCGTAGCATTCCCCTGTGGTGGCGGCTAGCTTTTACATCTAATTCACCTGCTAGCTCAGCCTGAGCCCGTAGCATTCCCCTGTGGTGGCGGCTAGCTTTTACATCTAATTCACCTGCTGGCTCAGTAGCTCAGTAGTGCAAACCTGCAGCTGTCAACACTTTCAGGGGCTACAATATTATGAAAGATATTAGATGTTAAATGATTTCTACTGTGGATAACTTGTTATTTCATCCAAATATGCTAAAACAAAGGCATTACGAAATGATTTGATTGTTATCAATTCACTGTATATGTACACACACACACACTTTTGAACACAAGCGTGTGTTGTTTATTTGTACATACACACACATATTATATATACATATTCAAATACAAACATCATCTCATACACACTAGTGTTCACTCACAATGCTCCAGTTTGTTTTTAAAAATGAGATTGGACATTGCCATAACATCCATTTTGTTTCACAGAATTGTTCTTCCACTTGCAGAATTTACAGCTTTGTAGACCTTTGCCATTCTAGCTGTCAGTTTCTGAAGATAAGGGGATTTTCAACACGCCCTTCTCAGTGGTGTGTCGTTTGTAGGACCGTTTTATCTCAGTAAGATGCCAACCTGCTGATTGTGCAGGCCAATCATCCCGGAGTTATCTTTTCACGGTGTCAGATGACAACGGTATTTTGTGTGTAATATTTAATTTTAAACATAAAATACCATATTTAGCAGACGCTTTTATCCAAAGTGACTAACAATTTAATATAAATAATATTGAGATATAACTGAGATAATACACTGACAATAATACAAAAGATAAAAGCAGCAATAACTACACTGTTTTGTTTTCTGTATTCTATTGGTGAGGGGTTAACACTAAATTACCAGGTGATTTTAAAGGAACTGAGTCTTCAAGCGATTTGGGCAGGTCGTTCCACCACTGAGGAACCGAAAATAAAAAATACCTTGACTATGATCTCTTGTTGCACAGAAATGGCAATGGCAAGTGTTATTTCTTGGACGGACATAATAGACAAGTTTACTTCTGTAGAATAAAATGTAGGTACATTAGGTGCTGATCTGGGGCCTGCTCTGTAGGAAAATGACTGTGAGCACTCACAGAGAGGGTAACAACAATGTCCTCTTTAGCCAATCAAAGACAAGACACACTATCACCAGGCTATCTTTTTTGATCAGTGCTCGTTTCAAAATGCAACTGGATAAGCTAATCTAAGTTTAACATCTGTCTACCATTACTGTGTAATATCTTTAAATAATAGCTTGTTGCTAACTGAAGTTACGTTAAAGTTTAAGTTGTTATCCGACTGAAATGCAAGGATAAACCACAACAGTTAATGTTGAGTTACTCTTATGACACCAGAGATGTCCTATGACTAGCCCAGTAGGGTAGTGTGTAATTCTAGTCGTGTGGTCTAACCTATTATCCCTATTTCTTTGATTAACCATGATAATCAGAGTGGTAATAGTCATGTAGTGTATGATACCCCATTTCAAAAAATATGTTAAGATCGTAAAATTTGGGTAGTGTAACCCAGACATTTATAGAAATTGCTCCACCCTCAAAGATTTCACAAAACTCAGGAAACATTTAACTTATTTCTGCAGTTATGAAAAAAAAATTGTGCAGTTATGCGCTTTCCAGCCTACACGTATTCTACCCTTGACTTAAGTCCATGATTTGCGCATCATGAATGCAGTTACGCTTCTGGGGGAGCAATGGCAAAATCTGGGTGCTTGTTATTTAAACATCATTTACGTATATTCTGTGTTTGACTTTCAGCTACAGACATCTGAGGAATGTACTAAGCCAATCGATCTGTCAGTAGCGAGGTTTAGTTAACAAATACTTCAGAAAAGTCAATGACAGCATACCCAGGTTCCGGCTTCAAAATAAAAGTTAGATGTTCATGTATCCACTAGCGGGGTATTATTTCATGAATTAATGTTGAAGTATAAAAAACTGTGTCTTTAAAAGTTGCGGGCGGCCGCGGCTATGGTGAAATTCTAACATGCCGTCGGCGGCCGCTATGGTGATTAAAGGGTTAAACATCATTTACGTATATTCTGTGTTTGACTTTCAGCTACAGACATCTGAGGAATGTACTAAGTCAAGCGCCACTACAAGGGCGAAAAAAATGATGCTGCCTTTTAAGACAGCAGAATGCTTACTTCTAATATTATTATATACTGTATGTACATATGAAGTTCCAAAATCACAATATTTGTGTGTCAATATTTCTTAAACATTATTTTTCACCCTATATTACATTGTTAAACAGAAAAAAACTACTTTTAATCAACTTTTGTCAACAAGCATGATAAATAATTAGTTCAAATAAAATAAATCTCAGCAATAAAATGGCTATAAATTTGACCAACATTTAAGTATGCCTTACTAACCCTGAACTAAATGATAATAATTGCTCCACCCTCAAAGATTTCACAAAACTCAGGAAACATTTAACTTATTTCTGCAGTTATGAAAAAAAAATTGTGCAGTTATGCGCTTTCCAGCCTACACGTATTCTACCCTTGACTTAAGTCCATGATTTGCGCATCATGAATGCAGTTACGCTTCTGGGGGAGCAATGGCAAAATCTGGGTGCTTGTTATTTAAACATCATTTACGTATATTCTGTGTTTGACTTTCAGCTACAGACATCTGAGGAATGTACTAAGCCAATCGATCTGTCAGTAGCGAGGTTTAGTTAACAAATACTTCAGAAAAGTCAATGACAGCATACCCAGGTTCCGGTTTCAAAATAAAAGTTAGATGTTCATGTATCCACTAGCGGGGTATTATTTCATGAATTAATGTTGAAGTATAAAAACTGTGTCTTTAAAAGTTGCGGGCGGCCGCGGCTATGGTGAAATTCTAACATGCCGTCGGCGGCCGCTATGGTGATTAAAGGGTTAAACATCATTTACGTATATTCTGTGTTTGACTTTCAGCTACAGACATCTGAGGAATGTACTAAGTCAAGCGCCACTACAAGGGCGAAAAAAATGATGCTGCCTTTTAAGACAGCAGAATGCTTACTTCTAATATTATTATATACTGTATGTACATATGAAGTTCCAAAATCACAATATTTGTGTGTCAATATTTCTTAAACATTATTTTTCACCCTATATTACATTGTTAAACAGAAAAAAACTACTTTTAATCAACTTTTGTCAACAAGCATGATAAATAATTAGTTCAAATAAAATAAATCTCAGCAATAAAATGGCTATAAATTTGACCAACATTTAAGTATGCCTTACTAACCCTGAACTAAATGGCCTGCTCTGCCCTGCTCTGCCCTGCATGTGCCTGTGCTCCTGAGAGAGAGGGCCACCGGGGAGAAGCGTGCCAAGTACAAAGTAGACGGCCACAAGTGCTCCCACCTCATTTGGATTTACTGCGCAGACTGCAGGGCCTATATTCACAAAGCACGTTAGCTTTAGATCGGGCGTGAAGATCTTTGCTTGTTGCTTTACTTGTTGCTTTACTAGTTGCCTATCAATGAAATTAGGGCCCACTCTCTCAATGGCGAGGGAGTAATTGTGGAGCTTGTAACGGATGCAATAACGCCACCAACCAACTGAAACACTTGAATTTAATGTAACATTTCATTGTAAAATCAAACTAGTTCCCGTCTACACAAATGTGTAATGTTACAGATGCATTTTCAAAAACAGACTTAGTCTGCGGGTAGCGTATTCTGTTATCATTCAATTTGTAGCCTAAAGCCTAGCGAAGCTGCACAGGCACCCATCTTTCTTCTGCCACTGGAGTCTATGGCAGCCCATAGAACTGTATGGTAAAACGTTTTGAAATTTAGCACACTGATGGGGGACAGTCCCCTCATTCTTTTAACACAGATTCATGTCTGCACCTTGAGCACTCTAGCGCCACCAACAGGTTGAATTAGGAGGTGCGTTTAAGGACGTAACTTTTTAACTGTATGCCTGATTTAAAAAAAATAAGGCACCATTGGATTCCTTGGATCAAGCCAAGTTCAACACATCCTATACCTCCGATACAGACTTTCTGAAAAAGTTAAAAAAAAAAAGTTCTTCCAATCTTCACCAAAATTGGCACAGATCATCTTCAGAAGAGACCTTACAGAATGGAATTTTGATTTTCAAAAGGCATTCTTTCACCACAGGCAATCGAAATTGGCGGCAAAGCCGCCAAACAGGATGTGAGGTCATTTCTCAGCAATGCTTTGAAAAAACCTACTTCGTATGTGGACGTGGGACCCCATCTTGACAAAGCACTATTTATTTGTTTGTCATCGGACCACTCCTGGCACTGCAATAAGCAGAAATGTATTTTGGCTAATAACTGTTGATGTGTCTGCCTTTTTAAGTGTCTGGTAATACCATGGGAGGTATCAAGGCCATTCCAACTTGTCATGGCATACATAATTGATGCAGCTGCCATATTTTACTTCATAGAAAGACCAAAAAAAAATGTCAAAGGCCACATATTTTGTGCATAACTGGAGGTGTGTAAAAAAAAACATTGACGCGTGAATGGGACAATAGGGCCATATAAGAATAGCCAATAAATAAGCTGAGACTAGCACACTGGCTACATAACACTAGAGTGCGTATACATTACAGCGAGGGAGATTAAGGCTATGATATCTTAGAAAGGTGTACACCACATCCTTCACAGAAAAGTGCACACAGGCTTTAACCACCTTGATCTCCCAAAACAAATATAGACTGGCAAGCTCCTGGAAAAAAGTGCTTTCTTTAAGGGGTGGAGCTCCTGTAGCTCAACTCAAAATTAAAAGCAAGGTGCGGACAACACCTCAAGTCATGGGGTGACTACCCAGTCGCTTTGAATAAAAGTGTCTGTTAAATGAACTAATGTAAATGAAGGCTACTTGATGGGAAAATATAGCCACAAAAGTTGACTTTCACTGAGGCATGTTCGATTTCCTGGAATGGAAGGTGTGGGTCCAAAGAAGATGGAAAGAAGCCCATGAAGCACCACCTCTGTGCTGTGATGGTCTGGGGCTGTTTTAGAGTGGAAAAAGTCATCAATTTGGGTTTCATCCTTCTGTGCTGTGATGGTCTGGGGCTGTTTTAGAGTGGAAAAAGTCATCAATTTGTGTTTCATCCAGGAAGTCTTGAACCAGCAACAGACTATTTCCTCTTGTCTGTTTCTTATTGGTCCCAGTTTCACTTGCCAAGGCGACAATTACCCAAAGCATAACTCCAAGCTTTGCCAATCATATGTGATGTGGAAATGGCCAGCTGAAATGTGCATCATGGAAGTTACCAAATTGTGCTGCCATTGAAGGACTTTAACTATTTGTCTGGGAACAGCATCCAACCATTGTGAACCATTGCAAATCTTTGGGTTATCTTTGGAGCATTTAATGAATGTTTCAATCGACTGAAACTGACTGTTCAGCTGTCTAGAGCATGAAAAGCTGTAATAGATTTTTTGATGAACTTTTAAGTATTTTTCTCTGCTGACAAATTGTTATATTTAATAACATATGTCTTCTTTGCATGTTATGTGTTTCCATTGCTAACTCTAAAACATATACTACTGTTCAAAAGTCTATTTGGATCCAATAAGGTGCCAAATGAATACAAAACAGTCAAGACATCGACAAAGTTGAAAATAATACTTTCTGCTCAAAATAGCAATTTTGAATTTGCTTTCCTTTAAGAAACCCTTAATTTTCCTCTTGTTCTTAGATAGCTGGGACTGAGGACCACAGGGTGTCACAGCACAGAGACAACTCTTGGAAGGGGGTGTGGCCTGTGAAGTGTGCTGACATTTAGCAGACATTCACAGGGTGTCATGACTGGACTACCTTTGCCTGTGGCTCCATTACAGTCATAGGCAAATACTGTTAAAACACATGGCTGGTTATTTCACAAACAAAACAAAACAAAACACTAAAGATACATATACAGATTCAAAACAACATTTCATCCAATCACCCAACAATACTACAACGTGGCTTATGAACCATGTGCATATCCATGGCCCCAACCATGATTTTGGAATCATTTCCTCACTGTTGTGGACATATGCTTCATGCAATCTGGTAGCTAAATAATCAAACTCTAGAGGATTTACCTGACTGTGGACTGGACTTCTTGGGTGCTTTTTCCTTCTTGAACTTGGGTACTATGCGGAACATACTACCACGGCTGTTCCTCTTGCCATACTCCAGGGAGTGATCCTGGATGACACAACAATAATAATAATAATAATAATAATAATAATTTATTTGATTTGTAATGCACTCTTCATTCAAAAGAATCTAACAAGGGTTAACAAGGGTTAAACAAGGATGAACAACCTGTGCGCACAGATTTTCAAAGGGTTGACTGTAAAAACCCCATTTCCCAAATAGTTGGGAGAAAAATGGAAAAAAGGAAAAAATGTATTGGGCTTTTTCCTACACTGATAACACATGGTTTAATAACACTTTAAGCACCCCCGTCCCCATTGTTCCATCATTCATACAGGTCTTCCGCTGTCAACTGTCTGGGGCCTTTGTGCCTGCTTCAGTCGTTGGCAGGTTAGAACTGCAGGCATGGAACTCAAGCACCTACACTCTCTGTTTACACATCCATGCACTTGGAATCCAGACAGAAATGCAGTTTGGTGTCATCCCTGGAAAATGCAGGGATGTCCTTTCTTCATTCCTGCATTAGGTACTGTCTGCAATTCTAATCCGTGACACTTCAAATTCAGCAAACTGCTCCCTCATGGTCTTCGAGATGTCCTTTCTGTGTGTAAAACCCCCTCTGCTGTTGTTACACAGTCCTGGCTCTGTAAATGGGAAACAAACACAGTAGCCCAGACTGAAGAATAAACAAATCAACAATTAACACGCTGTTTCAGGAGCGTGGGAGGGAGAGGTGTCATTTGATTGGCTGTTGAGCTCAAATATCAGAATTGCCTTTAATGGTGCCAAGCCATTGGCCCTGACATACCTGCATGCCATGACAGACACTGACTCTTGGACCTGATGCTGATAACATCTTGGATGGCCATTTTCTTGTTTGGTCCAGAGAATCTGATGACTGTTTTTTCCCCCAAAATCATGAGACATGCTGACCCGCCTAACCAAAAACAAAACTGGGATGCAACGGTGTTTGTGTTGGCTAATGAGTAGGGATGCAACGGTGTTTGTGTTGGCTAATGAGTAGGGATGCAACGGTGTGTGTGTTGGCTAATGAGTAGGGATGTTTGTGTTGGCTAATGAGTAGGGATGTTTGTGTTGGCTAATGAGTAGGGATGCGACGGTGTTTGTGTTGGCTAATGAGCAACGGTGCGGTAGGCCCACAGTTGGGTGTCTTTATATTTAGATGATGGAGGTCTGCGCTCTCCGAGTGCCCCTCTAGTTTCCTTGTTTTGCTTCTTGTCGGTCACAAATGATGGTTGGAGGGCAACAGCGAGAGATTGTTGTGTTTTGGCTAACGAGTGGACTCTGCTTGCTCCACCTGGGATAGGGCCGAGGGGTGGGGACGGGAATGACAAATGTCAGAACTGTTTCCAGTAGCCAACCAGTTTCCTCCAGTAGCCAACAGTGGCAAAGCAATGCAAACTCTACTTTGTTTGTTAACAGACCTTTTATCCTTGTGATCGTATTGAATGCTGAATCCAAAAAGGTTCCCAAACAGCGAATTTAAAAGATTCAAATTGGCTCCTCTCTGTTTAGATAGCGTTCACCACTGTCAAATTGGAGCTGAGATCATTTCGTTTTTAGTTTCCCCTCTCTTCTCCAGCTCCTATTTGCATACGGAGCGCTGCTAGACTCCAGGGGAAGTTCTAACAGGCTCCAGAGATGTTCTGTGGATCTGAATCTATAAAGTACGTGTAGTCAGCACCGCAGTAATGAAGTTTTGAAATGAATAGGAAATTGACATGTGTACCGTAATACCTCGGTTCACATGTGTTTATTGAACTGTAGGCATTTGAGCAACAGCCAATCAATTTACACCCCTCTCTTTCATGGTCCTGAAGCAATGTGTGGATTGGGCTGGAATTGTTTATGGTTCGGTCCAAGCCACTATGTCTCCCACTTCCAGAGCCAGGACTGTGTACAAACACCAGAACATTTTCTGAGCGCACATACTGAGCGGACAACGTGAGGAGGAATTTGCTGAATTTGGCCAAAAGTGTATCAGATTAGAATCACAGACAACACCTTTAACAGACGTAATAGCCATCGTCAGATCGGATTCCAATTCCATCCTTCAAGTTAAATGGAGAGAAGAATGATGGTCTTGGGAGTGATGGACATGACCGCTGTAGTTCATGATCTTCACACTCACCTCTTCATCGTTGGGCTGGAGGATGTGGTAGAGCCAGGGGATTTCAGCTAATTTGTCTAGCTCAACCTCCACAATCTGGAGGGTGCTTGATAGTAATTCCTCATGAGGAGAGTCCAGTTGCTGAGGTGAAACAACACAAATGCATGAAGTAAATCCATTCACACAGATTGCTGCCGCGGAAGACAGTCAAAAACAGCTACAAAAACCTTACCAAAGACGCTCGTCCCACAAGCAATGACTCTGTCTCATTGTGCAAGGCCTTAACAGTCGTTGCCACTTCCATGGCTGTGTTCCGGGTTAGATTCTGAGGAATACAAATAGACAAACCAATTGTGAACTTATTGAAACAAACTGAAATCTCCCCTTCTAACCGCCTCGCACTCCCGAACTGCGTTGGTATCTCTATTTGCTTAAATATTACACTAGAATGGTTTTATGGACACTATCCTGTAGCAAAAATGGTCTGGTTTGTTTTCTAATTTGCCACCATATGTACTACATCTAAATCCCCCTTAGAGACACTTTGTGCCATACTGTTACCAACACAAATCCAACTCCAAATCTATTTGAAGGACACTTGCATTTGCTGAACTCACAGCTCATATGTTGTGTCATAAATTGTAATATTTGTTAAAAAGCTATAACAATAAGAAAGATTACAAAGTACTAGAAGTGATATTTCCTTGATACCATGAAGCTGTATTTTAAAATTCATAAGGTTTCTAACATGGTGTAGACAAAATAGCTCTTTCAGAAATAAAGCAATATTATTTTAAGGTATGTTAGTTGGAAAATAAAAAAACTGGCAGAACAACATATTTGTTTTTGCTATACAGCTGGAGGAACGTTAGGAGGATTTAAAAAAAGTGTAATGGATTATAAATCAAGGACTTCTCCTTTAACTGCTGCACCAAACTCTATATAGAAATCACGGTTGAAATGTATGCAAGTGCAACCTTTAACTTATTTATCCATTCAAACATCAGTGCATCTTGTGAACTTTTGACCACAAATATTTTGTTTGTCCACTGTGGTCTACCAGATGAAAACTGAACCTTTATTCCATTAGAAATTCAACACAAGGACAGATGATAAGTGTATTTGCATTACTGCATGACATGGTACTTGAGGGGAAGACAATGAAACATGAGCATGACTCACCTCTGGGAACTTAGGGTGAGTTTTGTTGATGGCATGGGAGGAGGCATTGACGGCATGGGCAAGCTCTTGTTCCAAGAGACCGTTTGTTTTCGCTGCTTCACAGATCCTGAATATAACACAACCGAGGAAGACAGGGTTGGTGATCACAAGGACAATCATGAACACTCAAGAACACTCTGAATGCATGACCGTAGCATTGCTATATTGGAACCGGTTCTCGGTACCCAACACCTAGTTATATGTTGTCCCTCGTCGCACCAACAGGAGCAGCGCTCCAAATGTCTTTGTATGTAAATACAATGACAATAAAGGCTTTTCTATTCGATTTCTAGAACTTCTATTCTATTTCTAGTCGGAACTTATGGCGGGTTTTGCACTGGCGGGTGACATATACTATGAAGATTTGGATTAGACCTCTAGGTAAATAGAAGTAGAACAACTGGGTGTGACATATACTATGAAGATTTGGATTAGACCTCTAGGTAAATAGAAGTAGAACAACTGGGTGTGACATATACTATGAAGATTTGGATTAGACCTCTAGGTAAATAGAAGATGAACAACTGGGGGTGACATATACTATGAAGATTTGGATTAGACCTCTAGGTAAATAGAAGATGAATAACTGGGTGTGACATATACTATGAAGATTTGGATTAGACCTCTAGGTAAATAGAAGTAGAACAACTGGGTGTGACATATACTATGAAGATTTGGATTAGACCTCTAGGTAAATAGAAGTAGAACAACTGGGTGTGGCACCTGGTGATGAGCTCCTCAGCAGCACGAGCGCACATCTGAATAAGGATGGACTCCTCCTCAGTGGCCAAGTCTACTGACTGCTGAGGGTACAGGTGTGGCCGCAGTGGGGGCTTGTCATACTTCAGCTTATCCTCCCATGACTTCAGGGTGTTTTCAAATGCCTGCGCGCACACGCGCACACACACACACACACACACACACACACACACACACACACACAAAGCAAATAAAGAAAGCATTTTCATTTAGTGCTTGTGTATTATGCCACCTCCCATACATTTCCAAAGTTCACACACCCCTCTGCAGGCTCACCCTGTCTCTAGTCAGCATCTGGGCTCTGTTTTTGTGCTGTATCTTGATAACTCCAGGTGGTTGTACCCAGGCTTCCCCGTCAACTTGAACAGGCACTCCCTCATCTCCCAGGATTGTGATCTTAACTGATCGACACTGGTAAAAACAATTGGAGGCAGCATTGGTATACACATTAAAAAACACACGGTGAAACAGTTTTCGGTCATTGAGGTAATCCAAAACCATGTTTAGATTTAAGATGAGGGTATCTTTAGTCCCAAACTGATAATATCATGCATATATACGCATTCTGTGTATGTTTTCCCATGTGGAGGAGTATCTGTTTCATGAGATGTATGACACACCTGTGCAATGCGATGATGCTGGAGTTTGATGACTCTGGACACGGCCATCTGCATACTACCAAACACAGCAACCACTTCCAAGATTTTGTCATCAAATGATGGAGCACAAAATATCTGCCATCAAAGATAAAAATAAAGCAAGTTAAAAGTTAGAAAATTGGTTTGGTGCAGACACTCACCATTCATTGCACTAAAAGGTGTGTGCATGATTCTAATCCAACACACATTTTGTCAAATTCAGTGAATTGCTCCTCATGGTCCTCTAGCTGTCTGTTTTCTTTGTGTGCACTGAAAAAGTGATTTTACACAATAGTGGCTAGATGGGAAACAAACATAGTGGCTTGGACCAAGCTAGAAACAATTCCAGAAGGAAATACTAGCCCTTGCAAAGAAAACAACACCACAAATATTTAAAATAAATATAAAGTAAATGTTTTAGAAAGTTGAATTATATTTAATGCATGCACATAGAGAGAGATAGAAACACAGACATGGGAAGAGGAAGAGAGAGGTGTGGGTAAGTCTATAAATACAAGAGGAAGAGAGAGATGTGGGTAAGTCTATAAATACATGCACACAGAAAGATGCAGCAGCAGAGAAATGGAGAGCGAGAAAGAGGAAGGATGTGGCAGCTGTACACTGACAGGGTATGAAGCAGTACCTATGGGCTTGCTTAGTGGATATCAGGATGAGTGGGACTATAACAGATATATTCTTGTGCTAAACTTGAGCATTTTGTGAAATGTACATGTCTACATAAGCAACAATACAAGCTTCGTTGTATAATTGTACCTGCCATTTATTTACAAAGTTCAAGAAAATAGGCATGTAAATATAAAATGTAGGATTATTAGTTGAAGGCAAGAAATGCTACATATAGGCCTAGAAGAATCAACATTTATAACAGGGCAGGGGTATACACGATCATAATAATACGTTTTAAATATAGTGGCAAGCAGTTATCATCGAGGTCCAAGCATTGTGTGTGAATTAGCCCAAGTAGCATAAGGTTGAATGATCCAAAAGAGGACCATTTGAATTTTGCAAATGTTACCTAAAGATTTAAAGACCACATTCATTTTGAAGATAGACCAAACCATGTCAGAGGAACAGAGAGGGGAAAAAATTGTAGATGTTGTAGCATCATCTTATGGCTGATTTGTTTGAAATTGGGTAAATAGCTTCTATATGCCATTATAAATGAGCCCACAGTTAGATTGTGTGTTCCCTTACCACACTGGTCTTTCTGGCAACAAGGACATTCCAGAGGAAACTGGCAGGTCCAACTGCCCATCAAGAGACTGTGGTTACTCAGTTGTCTTGGCTGCCAACCCTCCTGGCCAACCACTAGACTGACCCAGTATTATTTCTGGTGAAAGGTTGTTGATATTTGAGCTCAACAGCAAAAGCACACCCTTCCATGCTCCTGAAGCAATGTGTTGATTTGCTGAACTGTTTATGGCTCGGCCCGAGCCATTCTGTTTGTTTCCCCGTGTCAGAGCCAGGACTGTGTATGAAAACACCAGAGGTTTTGTATGCGCACACTTAATATACAACTAGTGGATGAGATGTAGCTGAGATTCACAAACTTCACAACTATCATTTGCCAATTTGTCATCTGGCATTAATTACAAAAGAAAACGGTTGGACTGGCTGAGTGTGGCAGTGGGGTCAGAGCACTGCACGATCCTTGAAAAGTGTGCGTTTAGAAGCTATAATGTTTTTTTCCCCAACTTTTCTTTAGCTTTTTTCTTTAGTTTCACGTCTTTAGTTTCATGTCTATGTTTGCTAAGCAGGACAGTTGGACAGATAGGAATAATATAGTGTCAAGCACGATCATGCTGCAAAGTTGCAATGGCAGACAGGTAGGATTTGAACATCATCTATTCATGTTGAATTTAGTTGCCCACCCCAGGGTTTGAAGACATTGCTATTCTTTCGTCAACCTAGGAGTATATTACATTACACGGCTACATTATGTTTGCGTTTGTTATTGAAACATGCACAGGTACCTTTCAAATTTGACTGGTAAAACAACACCGGACTGGTAAGAAAAAAAAATCCTAGCAGAAACCCTGAAAGGGGATTATTGCATCCCATGTTTTGACCAGACACGGGTAATTGTAGGACTGTGCAACTACTCATGCATCTGTCCAATCAATGTCAGCCAAAATGAAAAGGTCCTCCATTGTGGATCCTCAAATAAAAAAAAACTCTGATTGGACAATGTGGATAAGAATGTGAAACATGGATTAGAAGAGTAGAAGGTTGTGAAGGTGTTCATTGGGTTACTCACATCATCCTCTTTGGTTCCACCCCAGAAGTTGGTCCCGCCAGCGTAGCTAGGGATATTCAACACAGCAATGCCCTGGAGGCTTGGAAGTGGAATGTACTGTCCATCACACTACGCATTAGAGACAAAAACAGATACATGTTGATTTCCATGCTAAACGTTCTACTGCAAAACTCATGTTGCCAGGTTCAAGGGCAAACCGAAAGGACTTCATCTGAGTAAATCATGGCCAAGAATGTCCTGTTGTGACTACTCTTAGCTTTTGTGTTCCTCTTCAGATCCCTTACCTCCAGCTGCACCTTCTGCTCCAGATTACCACCACTACTCTTATCTTTTGTGTTCCTCTTCAGATGCCTTACCTCCAACTGCACCTTCTGCTCCAGATTTTTGTATGTCCTCTGCAAAAGTTCCTTTGTACCCAGGACTCCATACCACATCATGTTCTTTGTCCGGCTCCTGTAAAACGCAGAGGTCAGGCAGTATGAAGATTAGCCTCATTTTCACACAACCCTTTATAGGCTTGGAACCAACTTCTGTAATAGACCAATCATTAATACCCAGCTAGAACAATATGAGTGATCACAGTTTCATTTAAAGTGACAATATGCAACCCTTTTTTTAATACATTTCAAAACATTCATGGCCGTGTGTTTTGGAAATCACGTCACTGCCCAGGATTTTCACTGTCATTTTGCAGTTGCTGGCACAAAACACCACCGACTATCCCACTGAATACGACATTAGTTTAACACAAAAACTCCTGACCACTAATCGAAAATGACTATCTGCTGATGAGGCTGAATGAATAATGCGTGCTCTAAAAACTATTAAATCAACTCCCCATGACAACACACACCTCAAGGGCAGTATTCTCCTGCACGAGACAGGCCCTTGTCTGGAACCCCCCTCCCCATTCCAAACTAACTAATAAACTAAAAACAAATAATACAAATCTATCCCAAATGGGTATGGATGCCAGGATTCACTATCAGTATAACATATCAATGCTACAACCGTCATTAGGCTACACAAGGATGCTGTGTCATTTCTCTCTCTCTGAAGGTCACCAATTATGTCACTCAAGGTATGTATGCACACACTGTTAACTTATTTCCATAAATGTGAGGATAATTACGTATGTTGTACAATCCATCTCACCACCACACATCCTAATACAGTGTAAGCCTCCTGCTGAGGTCTGACAAGCACTCTGAGAGCAAAACGCGGGCAACAACAAAGACATTTTTTTCACAAAATAATTTAAAAAGGGAAATTTAAGAGAAAATATTGTATGGAAAATAAAAATAAAAAACCTTGGCTATGTTTGAAAATAGCTTTTGTTCACTAAAATGGATTTTTCTCCCATTTGTTATAACATTCTTCCACAAATGTTGTTTATTTCCCATTTCTATCTTGAGATACCCAACATTCGGTGTGAGCAAAACGAGATAACAGGCTCACCGGCACTTTTCTGGGTGCTCTTCACGTTTGTTATTAAACTCCAACGATATCTTGGCATCCAATCCAATTCCGAAGTAGTTGTTCATGACACATTTCTCCATGTACCCCTCTCTGTGTGAGCAAAGAGCACAGCTGATGATCCAGTTTAAAATCACCTGAAGGTAACATTAAGTAACAAAAACCGGAAAACATATGAGAAAGAGTTCTTACAGGGAATCCAAGTCTGGGTCAATGAAGGGAGTGGCTCCGAAAGGGTCAATGTTAGCAAGCAACATCTTACTGATGATGGAACTGCCTGCTATAGATGCAGCCAGGCCTGCCCGCAAGCCTAGACTCCAGAGGTAGACCATCATTATTGACACAAAATGACTTCACAGAGCAGTAAATCCATAAAGTTTATAAGTTTATAATGTTGTGGGAAAAGATCTCATCACTATAACTGTGTTGATGATACCAGTTGGTCAGAAGTGTTGTATTTTTAAGTTTATCTTGGGCAAGATACTGAAGAACAACCAGGAAATGTGTGTGAGAGAGATGGAGTAGGACTGACAAATGACTCAGCTGGATTTGTGCCTCTGGTGTGGGACACCGGTGCTACAGCTGTGTCATGGCTCCCAACAGTGTACTACACTATAACTACAACATAGCTCAGTGTTCTATCCTATAACTACAACATAGCTCAGATATAGCAGTAATCATATGGTGAGGTGGGCTCACCTGGGCATATAATGCGAGTGTTGAGAACAGGGAGATTCTCCTTGCTGGTGGTGAAGGCAGTCATTGAGAAGGAGCCACACGACTGGGTGCTGCGGCTGACGTGCCTCTCTGTGGGGGAGCATGGGGACTTTGCCACTGGGGGGACAAAGGAAACAAACACTGAATAGGTGATTCAAAAACAACACAATGGCCCCTATTATGAGGAAAATAACGGCTGGTGAAGATGGCCAATTGCGCCCGCGTGGGTTGTCTAAACTCCAGCGATAAACGAAGCGTTGAATATCCGTAGAGGCGTGACATTTTTAATATGGGCGTGGTGAAATATTCTTCTCTGACAGGGCATGCATGATCACTAACCATCAGGTGCATTATGCCTACATATTCATAGTCACTAGCAAGGAAGCAGGAGCAAACCTGTGTTAGAAGTTAATGCCTTGAATTTATCTCGGATATCTGTCATTTAGCACATACTCTGGCAGTATTTAAAAAAAAAAAGAATAAAATGTTTTTTTTTTTTTTTTTTTAAGATTAAACCCCTTCAAAGAAGAGGTAGGCCTAGTCTAATCTTGTCTGACTTTAATTAAATACTCAGTCATCAGTAAACAAATGTGATCCAGGATGTAAAGACGCGATCTCTTTCAAAACAACAGGAACAACAGAAGAAGCATTTCTACACTTGGGCGTAAAACTGTGCAGAACCCACGGCGACATCGCCATCTCCTGACACTGTAATCTCCCTTGACGCATTCAGTTTAAAGGGATTGCTTGGCAATGGTATTGGTCGGCTTTAACCAAACCTTTCATTAATTACCTTTGGCTTGGCACTGCCCACTCGGCACTGCCTTTGATCAGACCTTTACTACCCACTTTATGCTTGTGCAACTGTGCGAATGCGCTGCCGTCTCCAGCGGCCGTTATAGTCCTCAAAATAAGGCTCAGCGTGTTCAAACATTGACAAGGATGTCTGTATTATTATTATTATTGTCATGTTCAAGATTCAAACTTTGATATTATGAAAAAGAATCTAAATAACATTCAGGCAAAGTTAGGTGCTGGTCACTTGAAGTAAGACAAATAGAAGCTCAATACTTTTTTTTATCATACTGTGTACTGTGGGAAACAATAAGGTCTGTTAAAATACTGCAGTTCATTGACAGACATATCTTTACCTGTCATTTAGCAGATCAAATACAACTTAAACTGGAGATGCATTTCCACAAGAAAATGAGAGTGTGATTGCGCCTCATACTGTACTTGAAAAATGAATGAGAGTGTGATTGTGCCTCATACTGTACTTGAAGAATGAGAGTGTGATTGTGCCTCATACTGTACTTGAAGAAAGAATGAGAGTGTGATTGTGCCTCATACTATACTTGAAGAATGAGAGTGTGATTGTGCCTCATACTGTACTTGAAAAAAGAATGAGAGTGTGATTGTGCCTCATACTATACTTGAAGAATGAGAGTGTGATTGTGCCTCATACTGTACTTGAAGAAAGAATGAGAGTGTGATTGTGCCTCATCAGCAGTTGCTTATTTGCTTAAATAAACTTGTAAAACTTTTTCTTTTGTCACTTCTTCTCAGAAGGTTATAAGGACCTGACTACATGACACTTCAACTAACTTTGTGTAAGCTGCCTTGTGTAGACAAGCACATCCCTGCACTGGACTCAAACTCACAACCTCAGGAGGTGGCGTGCTAGCAAGGATGCTAAAACACATGGATGGGTGCTAGCGTCTGTCACCAGCACGTCTCTTAAGGTGTCAGGGAGTGAGGTTTACTCACTGCACAGCACTAACCACTGGCTACCATTACTCTTGCAGTGCTGGAGAAAGAATATAGCTAAGAAGTCCCTCAACTGAAAATGTTTCCACTAACATAATCACTGAAAATAAAAGCACAAACCTACACGACTAAGTAGGCCATCAAAGCAAGGTAAGACATGTATGTAAATGTAAAATTCATGTGAAATAGAAAACATTAGGCAGACAGCTTGTTTGCTAGCAGACTACTGCCATCTGGGAGGTGTTTGGATGCCCGCAGAACTTTGTTATGCCGACCTGCAAAGACCAGCAAATGTCCAAATACAGCTGTTAGATGGAGGTTTACAGGAACCCGCCTGGCCACAGTCATTTATTGATTGCGTGGCTTTTCAAATGCTCTAGGTGGGGCTGCGTACTGAAGCCTGCACCCCTTCCCCTCTCCCTACCCCCATTAGTAGTTCAGGGAAGTAGGTATTTAGTTAGATATTTAATATAAAGGCTACTAGATACCGAACTACTTATATTCTAGCATATTACTGATACTTCAGTATTCTGAATCAATATAACTGTCTAAAAAGAATCTCTCATGAAGTTCTTTTAAACATAGGCGTACCATAGACCTATGCTTTAAGAAAGATGTGACATTAGTGTTGAAATCAGGGAAATAAGGCCAGTGAGTGAAGCCTATCTGACACCCAGCAAAGACTGGCTTTAATAAAAGGTCATTAATATAATATAAATTAGTATATTGTAAAGTGAACTGAAAATATACAAAATTATATATACAGTAAAACAACTGTAAACAAAGTAAAAGGAATAAAATAGAGTTCATAGGAAAATGTGGTAGACATTGTTTACATTCCTACCGCTGTGGAGGTAGCACAGACACTGCTTACGGTACGGATAAATGCCAGCGACGCCAAACGCTTGCTTCGCTTTGAGTGGCCATATTACCTACTGTTGTATCTCTATTAATGTATGAAATGTTTACTAACCAAATTTTCTCTCTCTTATAGTGTGACCTTTGCCTGCAAATGCTGATGGCAGTGGACACATTATCCGTAAGTATATACGTGTATTGGCAGCCAAACTCTACCAACTCACTTTGTCTCTTTCTTCCCCTCCTGGTCTAGACTATCTTCGCTGTGGGATGCTGCTGTAGTCTCTCCACCTGATCTACTTGTAGAAAAACCCTCGGCCTACAACTACCCACCCCCACCACACTGTCATGCACTTACCCAAAACTCTGTGCTAGCCTTTACCTGCAATGTAAATAATTGCCACCATCGATATAGTTTTCTGTTCCATTACTCTACTTACCCACACTGTATGCCTATCAGTAGCCTATGAGTGAGTATACTGAGTGTGTCAGTAACATGAAACAAGTAGCCTATGAGTGAGTATACTGAGTGTGTCAGTAACATGAAACAAGTAGCCTATGAGTGAGTATACTGAGTGTGTCAGTAACATGAAACAAGTAGCCTATGAGTGAGTATACTGAGTGTGTCAGTAGTCTATGCCATCTGTCGTCCGCTCAGAGCCAGCCCCACTTTATGAGCTTGGTGGTTGTTTATGAGCTTGGTGGTTGTTGGTTGTGACTTGGTTGTGTTTGTGCTGACAAAGTTCTCTGAACTGTTTCCTTATTCACTTCAATGGGAATAAGATGGGGGGATTGCAAATATTGTTACATGAGCACTGCACGGGATCAGGATGGATGTGTCAGAGTTGGAGCAGTGTCAATAAGAAAACTGAAGAACAACAGTTCATGATGACGTAATCAAACTAATAAGAAGATCTCATTTCAACAAATCATAACACTTCTTGTTTCCATTTTAGACAAATATTGTAATAATCCAGTTCCACAGAAAAAATTGTGAGTAAAGCAAACAGCAGAGGGCAGTATGTTTACCCTTAGTGTTACTACTGAGAAGACCACAGTGTCTCTGACACCTAGCGTCTCTTCAGAACTAGAGTCCATCAAAGTTCGCCCCCGACGGTTCAATAAACAGACGTGAACCCAAGTATTACAATATCTCTGTCATTTTCCTTTGCTTATTTCACTGCAGACTGTACACACACATTGTACATTCAGATCCACAGAACATCTCCGGAACCTGTTAGAACATCTCTGGAACCTCTGGAAGAATTTCCCTGGAGCCTAGCAGCGCTCCGAATGTAAATAGGAGAGGAGAGGGAAAGCTAAAACACAAAATGATCTCAGCTCCAACTTGCCAATGGCGAACGCTAGCTTAGACAGACAAAAGCAAATTTGGAGAGGCACAACCGTATTTCCAATCCGCGGTGTGGGAACATTCAATACGATGACAAAGTAAGTAGACAATCAAGCATTGCTTTGCTACTGTTGGCTACTCGAGTGGAAACACTTCTAACATGATTAGTTTACGTCCCAGTCCCCAGCCATATCCCACATGGAGCAAAGAGAGTCCACTCATTAGCCAAAACACAACAATCTCTTGCTGTTGCCTTCCAACAACAATTTGTGACAAAGAAAAAAAGGAAAGAGAAAAAAAAAGGAAACTAGAAGGACACTACGCCAAGGCCAAATGCTGCATATTTGTTTGTAAATATGAAGATAACGAAACCGTACCGTACTGTGGCCCAAAAACCCACTGTACCCCTTCTTAATATACAGGAGGTAAGATGCAAATCTATGGGACCGAGTAACTAGCAATACCTTAAATACAAAATTTAAAACAATGTACATGATTTAGTGAGGTATGTGTTGAGTAATCTTACAGGGTGAAGACTGCAGTTCCTTGGTGTCTTCATCCTTCTCACTGTCTTTATCATCCTCGTCCTTTTTAAACTCAGTCAGGGACGGCAGGTCTTGCTCTTCTGTATGTGTATTCTGTTCATCTACCACTGATAAAAGAGAAGAAAGAACAATAAATAAATGTGTTGCAATCCACACAGTTCAAAAATGCAATGTAAATTCAGATGGACAAGTGGTCCGTAATCAACCTGGAATCATTTTCTTTGATGTTTTAAAGTATCAGATTTAACATTTCTGCCATTCACAAAACTTCAAAGGACTTCATTCAGACTGCTCTTTTGAGAGTTGGAAATCCACTGATGAAAAGGCGTATCCTTGTATCTCTTCTCTCACTCTTTTTCTGCCTGCTCAATGATCTGCCTCACTTCTTCTTGTATCTCTTCTCTCACCTTTTTCTGCCTGCTCAATGATCTGCCTCACTTCTCCTTGTATCTCTTCTCTCACTCTTTTTCTGCCTGCTCAATGATCTGCCTCACTTCTTCTTGTATCTCTTCTCTCACTCTTTTTCTGCCTGCTCAATGATCTGCCTCACTTCTCCTTGTATCTCTTCTCTCACTCTTTTTCTGCCTGCTCAATGATCTGCCTCACTTCTTCTTGTATCTCTTCTCTCACTCTTTTTCTGCCTGCTCAATGATCTGCTTCACTTCTCCTTGTATCTCTTCTCTCACTCTTTTTCTGCCTGCTCAATGATCTGCCTCACTTCTCCTTGTATCTCTTCTCTCACTCTTTTTCTGCCTGCTCAATGATCTGCCTCACTTCTCCTTGTATCTCTTTATCTCACCTTTTTCTGCCTGCTCAATGATCTGCCTCACTGCCTTCTTCAGGCTGTTGGCTCGCAGCATGAGCTGCTCACGGGGGAAGAGCTTGCAAGATGAAGAGGAACCTTTCTCCGTCACATTCTCCTCCAGCTTCTCCTTCAGCTCAGTAAGGGAAGAATCACTCAGATCTTCCTCCTCCTCCCCTTCAAGCTCTTCCTCCTCTTCCTCTTCCACGATGGGGGGTCTGATCACTGTGGGTTGGCATATGGCCTGTGCCTCCATGTTCAGCGTCTGCAATAGGGAGTCCAGCTTCTCATTGAGGACGGCACACTGAGGAGTGGGGGAGCAATGACAAAGGTCAAAGGTCAATCCATTTCATCTTAATTTGGACTGTTTCAAACAGTCAAATACATTCCACCAGTTCCTCCTGTTCTAAACAAACATAGTAATCGGACCACAGCTAATTTAATGTTAATAACTACCGGTAGTAAAAATAATTCCAAAAAAATCACATGCGTATGCTAACCCTAACCCTCAAAATGTTTGGTCCCACCCAAAGAAACGTTTAGGTTTAGTGATGACTCCTAAATAACCTATATGAGGACCATGGTGAGAATAGAGCACAGGGAATTGAATTAAGTAAAAGATCCAAACACATTTATTAGGATTTTGTAATGACTCAATGGACTAATGTGTAGGCCTATATAGAACATGCATATGTTGTCACTGAACATCTGCCTGCATATGTTGTCACTGAATTCGCTCAGTGTACTTGCTGAGGACACTTAGAGCATACACCAATAGAGTGCCTGTAGACGGGGGCTAAGAACATCAGTTTTGCTTTAGAACTACAGAGAATCTGATACGTTTGCACTCCTGTGCATGCAGAGGAGAATGCAGACTGATGTTCTATGCCATCAATATGCCAATGCAAAGATAATGATAATAATATATCTTCATTATTCCATATAGGTTGTATAGTGGGAACCAAACACTGAAGGTTCACACCCATAGTCTTTCCATCTTATTATTATTATTATTAATGGTGTAGTTTTTGCCAGGATACTGATTCACCAGTAATGAAACACTTTACACACTACACACTTCACACAAGTGATCTCCATTGAACTAATTGCGTGACTTCTAAAAGCAACCAGTCATGATTTAGGTGAGTCACTTTAAAGGGGATGAACAAACATGCAACCAATTCTTTTGATTGATTCATTTAGATCATGAGATCTGTTTTCACTTCGCTTAAAGACAGAAGCTCTAACCAAACGACAGAGGGTGAAGAGAGATAAATAAATGAAGAAAAGAAATAAAGAATGTTGAAAATGAACATGAGGTTCCCTTCAAATTTGAAATGTAGTTATTATTTTTGAGATCTGAGATGTCATTAAAATACTCACTTTGAGGGACATGGTGTCTGCCTCCCCTGTATTGTCAGGGCCTTTCTCATAAGACTTTCCCACTTTAGCAACAAAGTCCTTCACTGTTCCGCAGAGAATCCTGGTAGGGGGAGAGTTAAATGAAATCTATTCAATACCTTTACTTGCTATAAAGTGAACAATAGACAGGGAAGATGACTCACTTTGCCGAAGATATGACCACCGAATGCTGATCGGAGCTCAAAATCTTTGTAAGATGAGCAGCAACTGAATCTTCATAGGCAGAAATCTGGAACTTAATCATTGGGGATATTGAAAGTGAATTTCACGCTACTGTAATAACCTTTGTGCGTATGCTATCTGAGTAAATGTGTATGTACATCTAAGGCCTGGGATATATAAATATACAAACTGAGCACCTGAAGGTGTATACCATGCATATCCTTCAGTCATATATATACTGTATATATATATATCTATATCGTACACACTGAATAACTGAAGAATACAAAGGATTTATATCCTGCATGATAGAGTGAATTCTGGAACTACAGAGTAGCGACAAGAAATACTACAAAGATTGGGACTGTTTCAAAAGTACACAGGCTGGTATGCAATCAATAACACTCATATTGCTGCATAGCGTGCAAACAGGAACTTCACTTAAAATGAGAACATTCCTTCCTGGCCTTGTAGCTGTGTGTGTGTGTGTGTGTGTGTGTGTGTGTGTGTGTGTGTGTGTGTGTGTGTGTGTGTACTGGTACCTGACTGTCCTCTTCGTCGTCAACAGTAGGTGTGTTCTTATGAGGTATTTTGATCTCATGTGTCATGATACTCCACCTGCATAGAATTGAGAACAGCTGTTAATGACTGCCATGGACCCAGCACCTGCTGACAGTGTAGAGCAGAGAAGAGCCGAGAAGAGCCGAGAAGAGCAGAGAAGAGCAGTCTCCTTGGAGGGTCCTATATATTTTTTGCTATGATGCATGTGGCATATTTTCTGTTTATCCAATAAACCTTATTTCACTGCTGTGTCCATGAAGTATTATATATATATATGACAAAGAAGTTGCTGATCCAAACGGCCAACAATTTATAAATGAAAATAATGGAAATGATCAGGGGTGGCCCAACTTTTTCATACGACTGTAGGTAAACAGAGGCCTTATAAGTAAACAGAGGACTCTTATAAGTAAACAGAGGACTTATAAGTAAATAGAGGACTTATGAGTAAACAGAGGCTTTATGAGTAAACAGAGGACTTATGAGTAAACAGAGGACTTATGAGTAAACAGAGGCTTTATGAGTAATCAGTGGCCTTATAAGTAATCAGTGGCCTTATAAGTAAATAGAGGACTCTAGGCACAACGTTTTAATAATGTGTACATAGTATACAAAAAGGATTGGAAAGCTCTAAAACTTTGGATAGATTGGAGAGTTAAAAATACTTTACTAGTCAGTTTCTTTATCTATAAAAATCCCTATATAATAACAAATATATAATTTTTTGAATGTATGTAGTGAAGAATATTGGTGTTTTTCATATACTCTCTAAGGAGTTGCAACTCATGTGAATTCCTCCCCCACAATAATGCATCACAATCACACCACATTCATTAACACACAAATGGTCAGCAAGACCCTCCCTGTCTGACATTCACACCTTTCATATCTAGGTAGACCCCATACTGTTCCCCTTCCTTACACGCCCCCACCGTACACCTTGAACTAGACCTCCAGACACACCCATTCCCTTCCTTAATGCCCAAACTAGGCATACACCTTCACACCTACCCCTTTCCTGTATGCCCAAACTAGGACTTTCCTGTCATTATGTAGGCATACACCTTCCCAAAGGCATCCCCCAGACACACCCGTTATGTTAAGTTGTGTATTCTACCTTCCCATAACTTGATTGCTGTTTTGGAACATAAAGGTGCGTTAAGCCTTTTCACGCCAAGCATTTTAGAATGTCCCTGCCATATTGGTTCAACTGATCTTGAAGAAACACAGCAATGTCTAGCAGATCAGAATGGGCTTTCCCGTCTGTAGAACCGCAGATTCCCAAGGTGCCTGCACACAAAGTCGTGATGTGTAACTTTATTGTAATTTGATTCAGATTAGATTAATGTAACCGCTATGTATGGTTAATTGTAAATGAAATGTGATGCAATCTGTCTCTGAGCCTGTGCGTGTGTCCTCGCCATCCGTATTGCTCTTTAAAAGTGACGCCTTGTGTAACTGAAATTTACTGAAACTTTGTTGCAGTGTTTCAGGGCGTTTTCACACCTGTAGTTCGTTTGCTATGTTCTGATTCAGGGATTAATATGATACAATGTTGCAGTTGCCCCTTTGTTCGGTTTGTGTTCACACTGCAACATTTAACAGCGGACTAAATCTTGTAAACAAACGGCACGCGCAAGCAAACTGTTCTCTCATAGGTCCGATTTTAATGCGGCTATAAATAGGCTCTGTTGCTTTTTTTTTTTTTTTTTTAAGGTGTGGGTGATTGGGAGTGCGTGATGAACTCATGTTAATATGAAGCTGCACAGGCACGCTGAGGGTTTCTATCTTTTCCTATTATAATTTAATACGCTAAATCGAAGCGCCTATAACATCAGGTAGATAACTAGCTATCATTTCATACAAATGGGCCTCTTCCATTTAAACCGTTTGATGTTATTAAAAAGTTTCCTTAGCTAGCATAGCAACTACTTGGGTTCAAAGTGATCACAAGCACTTGCGGGTGATGTTAAATGGCTTCACATAGGCATTAAACAATCCTGAGAAAAAGAATTGGACATCAACAGAGTAAGGGCTTACTCTGATATCAATGTAATGTTAGCAAATGAGGGGGGAGAAGGTGTAGGTATAGTCCCCTCTCCTTCTCTTCCCTCCCCTTCTGCCATCACCCCCTCCCCCCTTCTTTTTCTATCTCTACCCCTCTATCCAGCTCCAGTTAGGGAGTTTTTTCTTGCCCCTGTCGCCACTGTACTTACTCCAGGGGAGTTCAGGCCCTGAGCTCTGGGAAGCGCTTTGAGACAATTGTATTGTTTTGGTGCTAAATAAAATTGAATTGTATTGAATTGCTATATAAACAGCTTTGCCATTGTTGTCTGGATTGTTTCAGTTTCCTATCATAGACATGCAGTGAGAGCAAACGCCCCAAAGCTTTACTTCACTTCTTGAACAAGTTTGCATACTTCTTAATTAGCCTAAAACTCCCAATGACTAAGTAGGCTATGCTACATAAGATGCTAAAACAATGCATACGAAACGATTCATTTACATTAGTGAACAGCATAAGAGCATTACAGCTGATGGCACTATAGCTTTGGCAAAAAAGAAGTGCAGAAAGCTGTAAGTGGCCGAGCAGTCATCAGCACTATTTACTTATAAGTTAAATAAATTGCATGCCACTTATGCGAATCCCTCATTCCGACTAGACACACTGCATAGCGGTGTGTAATATGACCGCCACACAAAGAGAGAATGATCATGGACGGATTATGAAATCAAGGGCCCCTGGGCATGAAAGCCTCCTTGGCCCTCCAAGTCCCGGATACACGCACAGCAAGAAGCAACTCACAGTCCAACCACCCTGTGCTTACATGAGATCTGTAGATCGCCTACAGAAGTCACACCACATCAACACAAGTCCAAACACCCTGTGCTTACATGACATATTTAATACCTGTAGATCGCCTACACGAGTCACACCACATCAACACATGACGCAATAAGATACATTAATATATTTGAATTGTCAACAAACAGCACATTAATGGACAAAATAAAGACACACCTCTACAGCCCATCATACAGGATTTACGAGACTATTACCACAGGCAGTAGCTGTGTCTGATTTACGAGACTAATATCACAGGCAGTAACCGTGTTTGATTTACGAGACTAATATCACAGGCAGTAACCGTGTTTGATTTACGAGACTAATATCACAGGCAGTAGCTGTGTCTGATTTACGAGACTATTACCACAGGCAGTAACTGTGTCTGATTTACGAGACTAATATCACAGGCAGTAACTGGGTCTGATTTACGAGACTAATACCACAGGCAGTAGCTGTGTCTGATTTAGGAGACTATTACCACAGGCAGTAGCTGTGTCTGATTTACGAGACTAATATCACAGGCAGTAACCGTGTTTGATTTACGAGACTAATATCACAGGCAGTAGCTGTGTGCAGTAGCTGTGTCTGATTTACGAGACTAATATCACAGGCAGTAGCTGTGTCTGATTTACGAGACTAATATCACAGATTGATATTAAGATATTGAAATGTGTCAGTTGCAGTGCCCCCTATGGAGAAAATGTCATGAAATTTGGCATGCATCCAAAGAATGCGGTAGTGATGCAGGGTGTGCACTAGGGGGCGCTCCTCCACTAATGAATCATAATGGGCTAGGATAATGCACCTCCTAGAGTCCATAAAAGTGTCATCAAATGTGACTGCAGCACTACGAAATTCTTTGGAATGCACGCCACATTTCATGAATGGGGATTCATTGTGGATGACCCATTTGCACAGAAAAACATGTATTCAATGTATGGGTATTCTAAAACATTTTGAGAAGGCATCTAGTGTGCTTAAATCCACTATGCCATGTCAGCAGTTGATTCCTGTCATTAACATGGATAAAGCTATAATGCCGCAGTTCCAGGATCATACCTGTCCAGCATCTTGGTACTGGCCCGTTCCAGCTTCTCTAAGATCTGAGGGAGCTGTGTGTCATCATCACAGGATGGACCCCAGCCAAGTACACGCGCCAAGTCATTTCCAGTGCCCAACGGCAACACACCAAGCTGACACTGTGAAGGGGAAATACATGATCACAGTAAAAAAAAAATATCATATTTTGGTACTACAACACTTATGCACTGTAGATATTTACAGTATACCACCCAAACCCTTATTCTCACCTGTTTATGAAGACTGAGCTTGTCAATTTCTGATAGTACCCAGCCCACACTGCCGTCTCCACCACAAACAAGAATTCGGAAGTTATCAAACTTCTGGAACAAGCGGAGTCTGCAATCAAATCAAATAAAAATGCCAAATAAAAATGTCAGTGATAACTAAAAAAAAAATTGTAAGGTACAGGTCTGCCTCATAAGTAGGGTTGGGTACCGAGAACCGGTACCAATATGGAACCGGTTCCAATACAACCGGTACCTACCCGGACCGAAATACAACGCAGATTTCGGTGCTTCATTTCGGTGCCTGAGCCAATTGAACACGGTCGCTAGGCAGATTCTGTGGGGCACATGTAAAACTGCCCCAGCTCCCAATGTAAACTTTGTCCTGTGTCGCTCACGCTCATTGGTGTTTTCATAGCAACAGTCTTATGACAGTGAAGAGCAGGCAAGCACAAACAAAACTAGCCATCAACCTTTTAACAGAGAAAATACCGAAAGGTAAACGGTCAAAAGTGTGGCTGTATTTCGCACAAAAAGATTCAAACAACGCAACGTGCAGCAAATGCAACAAAATAATTGCGTGAAAAGAGGGGAGAGATGGCAAGTGTCAACGGCAGATCAGCAACCGAAGACTGAAAAATATACGGAGATGACAGCTAAACTACCAACGGTAGTATCTTAAAGGGGCAGTACACATTTTCTCGTACTCAGTGTGTTCAAGTAACAAGATTAACTATAAACAAGATAGGTATAAACAAATCATAAAATGGTGAAATTTCATGAAATAAATGCAAACAAAATAATACATTTTTGACTCCAAAGGCAAATATGCTCATATTTTTGCAAAAGAAGTTTAAAGCTGTTTGTATTTATTTATATTTATTTAAGTATACTATAAACTGTTGTTTACAGTTAATATAATGTTCATAGTTTGAAGTTAAAAAGTTTGAAGCTGTAGTTGGAAGCCAAGTGTTTTGTATGTATTTATATTTATAATATACTTTAACAGTTAATATATTGTTCAATTTGAAGAAAAAAAATTGCCTTGGCAATAAAAAAAGCCTTGCTGAAGTATTGAAGCTGTAGTGTGTGTACAGAGTGTGTGTGTGTGTTTTGTATTTATTTGTATTTATTTAAGTATAGTCTAAACTTTTGTTAACAGTTCATATATTATTTAAGTTTTAAGTTAAAAAGTGTTTTCTATTTATTTATATATATATATAATCTACTTTAAACAGTTCATATATTTGGCAATAAAAAAAGCCTTTCTTAAATGTCGTCAATCGTAATTTTCTTTTTTCTTTTTTATAAAAGTATCGGTTCCGGCACCGTTTAGGCACCGGTATCGTTTTAAAAGTATCGGTTATGTACCGGTATCGGATAAAAACCAAACGATACCCATCCCTACTCATAAGGAAGGCTTTGTCCCATATACACTCAACTAAGTCTTTGTCCAAAAGGTATCAGCAGGTTATCAATTCTGCCCATATACAGGCATTAACATGGCAAGTGTCACTGCAGTGGATGGATGGAAACATGAAACATGGGAGGAAAGACCTACTGCAGTGGATGGATGGAAACATGAAACATGAAACATGAAACATGAAACATGAAACATGGGATTAAAGACCTACTGCAGTGGATGGAAACAGAAAATCAACATCTGACTGAACTCAGTGACAGGATGTGGTGTTTTCATTTGCAAACAGGAAGTATTTCTCTCACCCTAAATGGGGTCCTCCATTGACCAGATCAAACACTTGGGCTGGATTCAGCAGCTGCTTGAACCGGCGCAGGAACTTCACCCCCTGATTGTCACCGCTTTTAGAGTTGACAAAGACCAGGAGAGGACTGGCACAAGACGGGGGACACGTGGCCTTCCAGAAGCCTATCCCAAAACATGGAATAGTCACACATGAGAAAATACATTTTCAGAATACACTGTGAAGCGGAAGATTCTTGAACAAAAGCAAAAGAACCACTCCTATTTTCAAATCATCAGTGTTGGTACAAACATATTAATATAAACTAATTACAAGAATGAAAAAAGATACATCAATTATGGCTTTACACTTTTTCTATACTTGTCTGTGACTTGAAACATATTATGAGAAATGAATGAACAAACCTGAAATACATTTAAATGGTCGACTGAAACACAGTGCAATGTACACTCATTTCAAATCTCAGATATCAAACACATTGGCTAATTCAAAGCCCTGTTGTGATGCTCACTAATATTAACAATAATATACAAGAATCTTCTTTAAGGCACCACAATTTGAAGTTCTATTCTCTGAAAAATGCTGCAGTACTACTGTTCATCACTTATGAATTCATACTGTGGACTATGAATTAATAATGCAGAGTGCGGCTCTAAAAGCAACAACAGTGGAATGCTGTCATTGCAGTGGAATGCTTTCATCCAATACATTATGAGCTGTGATGATGATCTTGAGACCAAATGATGGCTTCTCAAGTATATATACATGTACTGTAAACACAGAAGTGAACTGTGCTGAGCACCATACCATGGTCAGGGAAGGGCTGTATATGCACCATTACTCATGTGCTGCATTCATTTCCATTACAGCATTGGACTACACGTGCAGCAGTAGGGGGATAAGAGTGCTTTTCTGCCTCAGCGAGTGGACTGAATATGTCTCCACAGTATGGGAGGTTGCATTCTTCACCATGCATACATGGACCAATAAAGGATGTCCCTAAGTGCGTCTGGTATAGACATCTGGATGAGAGTCAGTTTATGCAGCTACTCAGCAGATTATGAACGTGTGTGTGCAGAGCTTGAGTATGCCCTCATTTTTCAAACTGTCTAGTTAGTGTCAAGACCTAGAGTATATGTAAAATGACGCTGTGGTGTGGTTGGGATGGAGGTGCATTTCTCCTCAAACGAAAGATGACAGCAATCATGTTCAGTTCTGCACTCCTAGTCCTCTCTCTCTCAGTCTTTCTTTCCTCAGCAACCAAGAAGGAAGAGAGGGGGGGAGCAAGAGAGAGGGAGCCAGAGAGAGGGAGAGAGAGAGAGGGAGCAAGAGAGAGAGGGAGCGAGAGAGAGGGAGCAAGAGAGAGAGGGAGCAAGAGAGAGAGAGGGAGCGAGAGAGAGGGAGCGAGAGAGAGAGAGGGAGCAAGAGAGAGAGAGAGGGAGCGAGAGAGAGAGGGAGCGAGAGAGAGGGAGCGAGAGAGAGAGAGAGGGAGCGAGAGAGAGGGAGCAAGAGAGAGAGGGAGCGAGAGAGCGAGAGAGAGAGGGAGCAAGAGAGAGAGGGAGCGAGAGAGAGGGAGCGAGAGAGAGAGGGAGCAAGAGAGAGAGGGAGCGAGAGAGAGAGGGAGCGAGAGAGAGGGAAGTCACGAAGCTGCAACACGTGCCAGCAGCAGCCCAGAGCCAATTAAGATGCTGCTCTCCTCCAGAGCTCTGAGCACAGGCTGAGGAAGAGGAGGAGGAAGAGGAAGGGAACCTTCGCATGTGAGCTGCGTGGTGGGGGATGGCTAATGGAGGATAGTCTCTCCTCTCCTCCAGAGCTCTGAGCACAGGCTGAGGAAGAGGAAGAGGAAGGGAACCTTCGCATGTGAGCTGCGTGGTGGGGGATGGCTAATGGAGGATAGTCTCTCCTCTCCTCCAGAGCTCTGAGCACAGGCTGAGGAAGAGGAGGAGGAAGAGGAAGGGAACCTTCGCATGTGAGCTGCGTGGTGGGGGATGGCTAATGGAGGATAGTCTTTCCACAATCCCTTCCTTTGTCGATCCCAGCATGTTACTCATCTGTCTTTCTTTTTAATCAATCTATTTTATCAATAAAATTGAGCACTACACTGACACATATTATTTTGTACTGCCTAATTTTCAAGCATTATTCAAACTGTCCAATAACATGTGACTGCTGGACCTGAGACATCAAGTGCATTGATTGTCCAATGAATCCCTACCTCATTTCCAGCTAATCATTTGTTCCCTATGTTCAGCATCTTTGAAGAGAATGGACATGTAGTATTCAAAGATGCTGTAGCTGACATCGTGGGAAGTTAGTCTAAAGAATGTCAAAGCACTCCAGATGTAGAGCTATCCAGATTAGCCTGACAATTACAATTAAAAGAGTTCTTACACATAACCGCTAACGCACAGCGTGCTACTACTACTATTACTACAATTCTACACAGAATTTAATAAAATTGTTGTTTATCTTCTCAAATTTCACACACACATTGGGTGCATACATCATGGTCTATTTGAAAAACTATTTATTTAGAAATGATTTTGATGCATTCTGTTCTATGCACCAACCTGACCATCAATGTATCCCAACATACAGAAACATGTAAGAGGTAGAGGCAAAGACTTCAAAGGCGCAAGTGAGAAAGGAATCTAGCATTCATTCTCAACTCCCTCGCTCCCCTCATTGTACAAAAAAGTTACAAATGTCCTAAGTTTGACACCACAGCTCTTGCATGTTAGCTCTCTTAAGGTGAATGATGACTGTTAAACTTAATAGGATGCAAGGCAATACAAGTTAAATGTAGTTAATAGAAGAGTTAAATCAATATTTGGAACTGTAAAGTTATTTATGACTATAGCCTGTGTCTAGAACATTCCCTGACGCATAGAACATGAAGTGTACTGAATGAAAGAAAGGAACTGAATGAATGAATCACTTGGCTGAACAGATGTAAGTGTACTGGAAGGCATTTCTGGCCTTGTGTTAAATCGTATGTTAAAATGTTAAAAAGTTTTCTATTATGCTTATGTTAATTAATTTTATTGTATTATTATAGTTAGCTTCTAATATGTTGGCACTCTGAGATTCTTTTGAATGAAGAGTGCATTACAAATAAAATAAATTATTATTACTGTGCCTAAATTGAACAAGATTTCACACCACTATTTTTGCAGCCAGTGTAACTCTGAGTAACATCAGTGATGATGTGAAAACCGAAAAGTCCAGCATACGTTGGAGTGCTTTGCATTTCTGGCCAATACATTATACTACTACAGTGGGTTGCTCTTTAAGACACTTAAGAGCATTTCTGGCCAATACATTATACTACTACAGTGGGTTGCTCTTTAAGACACTTAAGAGCATTTGGGGGCATACTAAACATAATGTTGGCATATTAACTGCACCAAATCCAACGATTCGTACACTTTAGTATGACCATGCAATACTGGCAAATCAACATGGTCAGCATACCATCTGAATCAATGCTGTTGAGTGCAGTGGGTGGGATGATGGAGACTTTGCACTGGCCAAGAGGACACTTCCGTGGGTACAGATCCATGCAGGCAGTGTGTACCTGTCCAAACACACACACATCACACTGTTCATCCCTCGACATCCCATTGAAAAGTGAGAACATCACCAGAACATACTCAAATTGGTACAAATAACACCTAACATAAGTTGAAACCACTAGTAATAGTCCCATATATATGCAGGGTGATCATATAAACATCTCATGTTTCCACCCTCATATTACCCCAACAAATCTGTTTCCTACATTTAACCATCTACTTATTTAAAAATGTCTTGCAACCATCAAGTCAGCCTCCCATCCATGCATTCATGTAATCAAAACCATGACAAAACCCCCCAGGAGTGACTAAAGTTGGCCCTTCCCTCCTGCATGAGTGTTCTGCGGTGGAGCCCTTACCATGGCCTTGCACCACAGGCAGCGCCAGTCTTGCAGGCGAAGGACACTTCCGCAGGTTTTGTCACACACCGCACACTTGGCACTGACAGGTAAATTCCCCTCCAACCATTGATGTGGCATTGCAATCTACAGAATATCAAATCTTTTAGAATTTCATGGGTTAAAAATACTAGCTCCCCTATACCATCCTCTGTACTCCATTCACAATATTATTCATACTCTTTTGTACTTGCCTACTTTTGAACTCTTTAGCTTTCCTCTATAATTACTGTGTTTTGTGCGTACACAATGACCTTTCTGCTAAATGGTGGGCTGCACATTTTGTATCGTACTACCTACCCCATCCTCATCCTCAATGATATCTTTTCCAATGGAAGCCAATGTTGTCCATTTACAGTTATTCGTGGCCCTGACCGCACACCTCTTGTGGGCTTTAAATTTACACACTGTAAAAAAACAAGGGGAAAGGGCAGTGTTTTATACAAGATATAATACAAACTTCAGGGTATATATAATAACTTCAACATTGAATTCAGCTTGATCGTCTGTGTTAAGCATATCATAGTTCAGAAAATAATGTTACAGTGTGAACACTGCTCATACAACCATAAAACACACACTCATACAGACACAGTCACACACACACACACACACACACACACACACACACACACACACACACACACACACACACACAGACACACACACTTTTTGTTTCTGAGTGAATGAAACCCAATAAGCTAATGGCTAGCAGTAAATTGCATTGCAGGTTTAATCGGATTAAGAATGTTCATCTTGCTGGGTCTGGAGAGAAAAAATTGATTACCCGACTTCTGGTGTGACCACCTCTTGAGCACTGACCTCCACTTCAAATAAGAGTTGCTTTCTACTACATCTAATTAAATATTAGTCGAAGCGACGCAGTGTAATACACACTAAAACTAAACTAAAAAACACACACCTTTACTGAAATATATGCCTGGAGGGTTACAGTAGACATAAAAGTACTAGTAGATAAGCCTGTGATTAATCTTATCCAATGCACAAATACTACTTCAAAGCGACATTGTGCAGGTTTTTTTGTACATAGCAAGTTTCATAACATCCTCAGAATCATTTTGATGCTATATGGTCATGTGAAGGAGAGATAAAAACACTGGCCAGGCTCATCACTACGCAGATCTGTACTAAGGCCTGGAAAACCAGCAAAGATGTAGGAACAGCTTTTAGGGTACAATGTACAATGTACACAGTACCAACTGTGCCGTTGTTGTTGTTTACCAGGCAAATATGTTGGCTGTAAGGTAGTTAGCTCACTGGTTTTACACATAACTGCATAAAGCCCATTTCATTAACCAAAGCCCTACGTCCTCTGTCTGGGCAGGGACCTATAGTGGCAGTTAGAGTTCAACACCGACACTTCTACTGACTGGTGCGTTCACATTGACGCTTTTCAAAAACTATTCTGGCAAAACTAACAACAGCAGCTGTAATGAGAAAATGGAGCATGGAAGAGAAAATCACTGAGGAGTGCCATCATAACAGTATGAGCACAAAGACCAGGTCAAGTCTGGCACAGACGACATTCAGTGAGGAATTCCTTTCCTCCAACAACAATGCTTGACTGCTTCATTTGAATGCGAAATATTTGAGTCACTGTATCTTGTGTGGCGCTCACAAAACAGCCATAATCAATTATGCTAATGGCCACTATCAGCTTCAATCCAAAACAATCAATGGACTTAAGGAACATCAAATAAACTAATTATAATTTCTAACAGCCCAGCAATGGACAGGATGCTTTTATCCCATTAGCAAATGAAAAACATTTAGTCTTCCTTTGTTTGAGTCAGAGATGATCATCAGTCTTTCCGTTCTAGCCACTGTAGATATCTTCCTCCATTAGTATGACTTTAATAGGGCTGTATGCAATCATTTTTGTAATTGCTCTATGCCCATTTGTGTGTCGGTGAAGCAGGAAGAAGCATCATTGGTAAACACTGTAGTTTGAAGTATAAAACCACCAAACACAAGGTTCCCCCCCCCGAGTTGTTTCATTGATCTTGGCTTCTTGTCTCTAACAGCGTCTTCAATCTCTTGCCTAAGCAAGAACGTAGCCCTTACAACTTATTTCTCTACCTGCCATTTTATCAATAATAATAATAGAATCTTGTGCAATTCCTTGTTAAATTGTTTTCAAATTGTTGCTACTTCACTTCTCATTTTAGTCAAGCCACGTTGACTGAACCATAGCAAATCTAAAGCCCAATAGAATGAGTACCACCTGTATACCTTTGGAAGCCATTGGGCTTATTTTAAATTCTGACTGATAGAAAAGCATGAAAATGCACTTACAAACAAACAGCAATACAAAGGATGCTGCTGTCCAACTGCACTGATTCTTACCATATTTAATATAATTGAATGTTTGTATACTCATAGTTTACATAACAGGTGATTCCAGTCTTTTCATTAGAATATCTCTGGTGGCTCCCAGAGCGCTGGATGCGCTGGCATAGCAATGTTCCTGATGGAAAAGGTGAAACCTTCCTATGATATCTGTGTTGGCTACAATGAACCCTTGCTAATGCCAATGGAGAGCAGAAGGTTGGGGAGCTGTGGGCACCTACCTTCACATGAGAGGCCGTGGGATGTGACTCCGGAGAGGCTATCCCTACAGACATTGCAGAAGGTGGGACGGGCATGGGAGCAGGCGTACCAGTTGTGCATCCCTGAGAAATGTTCCACATTAAACTGTGCCGTCTAGTAAAGGAGAGGTTAAAACAAATTGGCACCACCAGGATAAGACTTTAGAGCCCCTCAAAAGAAGCACTTTTTACAGTACCTACAACCTGCTTTCACCACACTCAACAGACTGACAATATGCATCCCATCGTCCAATAAATCCGTGACCATGCTACTCCCATTTCTGCACATGGAGGGGGGACTGCCAGAGGAATATCATCAATCAATCAATCAATCAATATCTGATTAACATCAGATCATTATATCTGTCCTCTCTGTTTTGGGGTCTGTATGGGGCTGAGAGCATCTTGGGACTGAGGGGTGTGGTATTGCAGATGGTTTAGGTAGACAGTCTTATGTAATCATTTTTACCCTCTTGGCCAAATCAAGACAATTCATATTCATATTCATACCATCAGAGTAACACCATCAGAGATCAGGATTGTTCAAAGTAAAAAATGTTGGCATCAATCAAGTATTCATAATGAGCTGCAGGACATTTTCAGTAATTATGATATCTATCTTTGAAACATGGAAAAATAAAGGTAGCAGTAAAATCGGTATTCAAAAATGAAAAAAAAACTATTTGTCTATTTATACTTTATGTTTTTCATATCAAGTGCGTGCTATTTTTGTTGTTATTCTGCCATATTTAAACATACGGTGAAAAATAAAAGTAGCAGAGCTTTACATATATTGCTGTTATGGTATGTTTCATATATAAAACACTCCTAATTCTGCAGCTTCCATGCATTAAGAAAAAGACATGTAGGAACTGATCAAAGTAAATTTGATAGTGCAGACTGATATAATAGCATGTTTATTTGGCTCACTCTAGAATGCTACAATCAAAGAGAAAAACATTAAAGGTCAAATAAAAAAAGGATAACTCATCATAACAGAACACACACACGTCATCTTTATCGCATACCTGAGCTAAGAACCATGACCTCTTCCTTATAAACGCTGAACTCAAAATCAGACAACAAACATGTTGAGCTATGCTGCAGACCCACAGAAGTGAACAATGGAGCTTACCTCATAATGGTCTCGCGACTGGACTGATTTCAGAGAACTGATCCAGTCCTCCATTTCCTTTCGGTTTTCGGCACACAGAATGAGCCTTCGAAACGGCGTGATTACCTGAAGCAGGAAAGGCAAGACATCCAAAATGATCAGGCTGGCTCGCTCTGCTGCCTGCCTGCCTGCAGAATGTGAGGACTATAGACGATTCCCTTTATTTCAGGCAGGAGCCAGACAAACCTCCCCTTTCTCCTCCTCCTCCCACTCCTCCCCTCCCTCTCGCAGCCCTCGCCAACTCTCCCTTCCTTTCTGAGCCTGCTTGACAGGGATCCGCTCTGACAGGCAGAATACCTTGGAAAATGCTAAAAGCCAGTTTAAAAAAAACAAGGCTCTGCAGTGCAAAGCTCCTGACAGACAATCCGGTCCTGTTAGTATGCTAATTATTTATGTAATGCTTTATCTTCAAATCCTTCTCCCTCACCCACCCAGATGTTCTGTGATGTACGTGCAAAATGTCCCTCTAGCCTGAGAAGCGCTGTAGAGAAACACCAGTACTGCAACAGCCTCTAATTAGCAAACAAAAACACCCCTACCCCTTCACCCACACTGTCAGGAGGATGTGCCACTGATACCAGTGAATCCTACAATTTGTCCCCTGGCAATTTAAGGCTCTGCGACACAAACACACTCTCTCGTCAAATATCACATGAAATACCTTGGATAAACATTTTTTAATTCTGACTGTGACATCTTTCATGTTAAAACAGAACGTCTGAAAGAGAGCAGTGAGGAAATAGATTTTCGATTTGCTGATGAAATTCAACAATCTTCCCACAGCAACAACAGTTGCGTGTTCAGTTAGCCTGTTACTTAGCTGACTGGACACAAGAAACAAGCTTTGTGTCAGAGAAGGATAACTGCTTGCCACTTCCACTAGCCAATTGAAGTCGAGATAGATTCCATTGAAGAGAATAACAACCCACTGCTTGAAGGTAGAGAGCCATACATGCTGAAGTTAACACAGAAGGGACAGCGATAACAGAATGCCGATGAAAGAAAGATTTCATTGGACAAACGCTAAATTACTGTATGATATGGTGGTCAGTATTTATAGAAACAACTGGTGATAGCCACCAGCAGCATCATGATTTATTGTAATCACATGTGTACAGTTTGAACGGTTCTTAATATGAGAAATTAAGATGCTATGAAAGAAAGAGTTACAAACGTTTTTATCTTACACTATCTAGGTAATTAGTTAACAGATACTAGACATGCCTGGCAAACACCAAGAACAGCACAGCTGGCACTGATAAAAGCTGGCTAGCTTCCAAACTGATTAAGGAGATGTATCTGGCTGTGTCATGAATTTGAGAATGTAACGTAAATTGCCAGTGTGAGATGCCCCCAAGTGTTCCTTAACAAAAATCTTCAAACTAAAGTTAATCATTTTTTTGTGTGTAGGATGAATTTACTAGAACATTCTTACATGGACCATGTTAAAATGCAAATAAATGTAAAAATCCAAGTAACATTTCCTTTAGGTTAAATGTTCTCTAGCAGTTACACTCTGCTACTTCTTGAATGTCCTTAGTTACCTGTCCTTAGTAACCTGTCTTGATTCTGCCATACTGTAATATTTTTTTGAAAATGTAAGCAGTGGTTCCAAAGTCGTTGTATTTTATCTTTAGCACTATTTGAGCTACAATACAGTGGTACTAGAAAGCGAACTCCTTAATGATTCGAGTAGAGCTCTTTAGGTCCATGGACTAGATTGTAGATGTGGCCCAAATGTAGCCAATGTTAAATAATCCAGGATAAAACATTTCTCTTTTCCTGTGCCTATGATTTAATTCTGGAAGTATACCTATAGGGCATTCTCCTGTGGGAACTGACGTCTCAGGCTCACGGCGAAGCTCTGTTGGTGGGGCTATTTATAGGCTCTATGTTTGTGACACGCTCTATTTTCAGCCTTTTTCTAAAATGGCTCTATCGGGCTCTACTGCGGATTCTATAAAGGATTTGATTTGATGGGCTATTGCTCTATGCTTCTCCATTTGGTGCACTGAAAGAGATAAACACACAGTATGTTTTTATTTTATTTTATGTATTTTATTTTAATTCTACATTGTATGTTTTATATTTTATCTTCTATTGTTTCCCACTCTTAGGTTTTTTTTGTCTTTTTTTTCCTTTGGTTGTTCTTTTGCTTTCATAAATATAAAGCACATTAAAACATGAAAGCATCTGTCTATGTGTGAAATGTGCTATATAAATAAACTAAAGTAAAATAAACCTAAAATGGGCAAATATGTGCATAAATACATAAAAGTATCTGTATTTCTATTTGTATTTGTACAAACCTCCATCTCTTCTAATGTTTTCACAGCTCTTTACATTTACTATTCAAGGCATTATCCAACGGAACAAGTGACTATGGTGGCTGGGTAACATAGGCAGTGATTGGTCAGAGGGCTGGGTAACATAGACAGTGATTGGTAAGAGGTTTGTATCAATCATATTGCTGTGTGTCGTTGTGCCCCAATAAACGGACTGAAGTCAGCCTTGTTTGTTAAGTCAAGAGCGTACATAACTGTAGCCTATTCCATTAGGTAACCTGTCCTTCAGGGGCAGGACCAACTGTCATAAGAGTCTGTTTAACTGCAGGGGGGAGACAATACGCGGGTAGGTGATCTAGACAAAACTATCTATGGTGGTGAACGAGTGAAGTTCATTTGGTCTCCTGGGGTCAGGGTAGCGTTGTTTCACAGATTCAGATTCAGGAAAACTACCTCATATCTGTGGCAGGATAACAACCACAATTCTATTTCAAATGAAGAAAATTGTTCTAAGGCTTTATTTGTAACTATTGGTGAAACACTGTTTCATATGTAGTCTTAGAGAGGACTCCTGACTATTGGGAACTGGAGGAGAGATGACATTAAAGTTGAACAACTTAACCACCTAACCATGCTGTCCTTTTCACTAAGGTGATTTGGCCACAGTGTTCAAAGCATGAGTGTTAGAATCCATTTGTAAAAAAACATAACAGAAACCATAAACAATATTACAATTTAACTGCAAAGGCAGCAGACAAGCCAAAGAAGAACAAGCACTTTTCCCAAAGGTCTGCCTGACCCTGTCTGTCTAGGAACTGACATGCCTATTTTGCCTGATTGGGTGAAAGAGTCAGCTTGGTGTGGAGCCAAGACACGACATAACTGGCAAGCTAAGCACCCATCCCAGTCCCAACTGGAGACACGGTCTTATGTGAACATAGAGGACATAGAGGTGGAGCCCAGGTCCACTAGAGAGGAGAGGAAGTCATGGAACTAGTGGCAATCACACATGCACAGTCAGCACAGAGACACAAGTCCCCTTTCCACCTAATCTGGCCACAATACAGAGAAAGGATAATTCCGTAGGAGACTGTTAGGCAGAAGGAGACAAAGGATTGCTTAAACTGACGAGAGAAGCTTATTATATTGAGAATCAGTTGCTGTTATAGGTAAGGTCAAGATGGCATTCAACCTTGTGATTTGTGATTATGACACCAGATCCCCTGAGGCTTGCGCCCTGAGAGAAAGCTCTCCTTAGGTTCAAAATAGGTTTGAACTAATCAAGGTGCACATTTCATGAGGCACACACTACAGCATGTTAATAAACTCTTAGGGATCAAATGTGTGAGAATCACCCCTTACCACCATCAATCTGATGGCTTGGTTGAGCTTCTTTTTTTTTTTTACTTCTTTTTATTTCCTTCCATCAGGTGCAATCATACAGTAGAATAGCACGGGTATAAGTGTCTCGAGGTGGTTACTACTCCATGGATCTCTTTGACCTGCTTTAGCCTACCCAACAGGGCTTAAGCATAGCAACATGGCGTGTGTTGTTGAGAATTGTCCCTCGTCACACCTTCACAAATGACCACGTCACATCTAAACCAGGGAGGAAAGAAAGGGGTGATAAACGTCTTGAATTCTTTCCCTCCATTGTGTTGCCACACCATGGCACCATGGCTTCAGCCAGGAGGCAGTGATTGCTGTATTTGCCATCAAAAGGAGGATTCTCAACATGTGTGTTTGACTATTCTCTTCAAGATTATCAGGTAAAATCCCTAATATAAAGTAGGATGGTTCTAATGGCAGTGCTATAAATAGGCATTTTTTGATTTCCTTTTGTATGTGTGTGTATGTGTGTATGGTCTCCTACCAGTGTGTGTGTATGTGTGTATGGTCTCCTAGCATGGTCCCCATGGTGAGCTATCCTTAGAACCCTGGAGAGTGATCTAGGAAGTTGTCATTTGTTTCTCAACACTAACCATGTTTTTAAGGTGTTTTTTTTACCCAGATATTGTTCATCTTCTCTTTTTGCTCCAAATATCTTGGCTCAGGAATGGGATTGAGTCCAATGGCATATCTGGGCAGTCACTCTGCACCATTCCAACCCATATTGTACCATTGTTGAGACATCCAAGCAATCACTGGCCTAAATTGTGCTGCCAAATTGTATTTTTTCAGATTAGGTAAATCCAGGCCTCCCTATCTTTTGAGCATAGTAGTCTTTCATACTTAAGTCTAGGTCGTTTACTTTGCCATATACATTTGATTAACCATTTGTTGATTGTTGGATATTGATTGTTGCATATTTGGTCCTAGTTAAAAGTCTTTCTGCTGCATTTTGGACTACCTGTAGCTTGGAAAGTGATGCCTGGTTAATACCTGAATAGAGCATTACAATAGCCCAGTCTGGAAAACATAAAAACATCTACCACCTGTTCACAGTCTTTTGAGGGGAAACATTCTGCACTTTTTTCTTATTATTCCAAAACGCACCAACCAACCCAGATCATCTGGACTGAGGAATGTGACATTGCTGTTCTGGATCTGAAAGACTCTGTTCTGAAGAGCCCTGAACTGCTGAAACTTTGACACATCAGACTGACTCTGCTTTTGCAAAGGGAGCCGAGACATCTTAAGTCACTTGCTTCCATCAGTCGGAAGCTCTTACCAAGAGAGACCTTGGAGGAAATAGTGTCTGGCCACAAAGTGGCCGTCTGGAGAAGGGGGTGGGGGGTGTGGGCGTCTGGAGAAGGGGGTGGGGGGTGTGGGTACTTGCAGTGGTACTTGACTGCATGGAGCGTTGTGTTGGGATAAAGGATAAAAGCACTTCAGAGGTTTGCCTTGTATTGATCTAATAGGACATTTGTAGCCAATATGAATGGCATATTTTCAAGCGCTGACAGAGGGCATTTTTGAATGATCAGACTTTTCACACGCACATCAATAAACTGGGGATACAGTGATACAGTATTCATTCACCACTATTCTACACGTGAATAATAATGTCGTGTTTGTGGGATTTGTGGTGTGGATTGCTTGTATTGCTTGTTGTTCAGATGAGCTGTTCTTCGTTTGTTCGTTTATTAAAATCACGCCACTGCATAAAATATATCTGTGTTAAGAGGTAATTGTGTTGACCACAGAATGAGATTGAGATCTCATGCTGTATTATACATGTGGCCAACCTGGGGAGAGAGTTTCAGCTGTCCCACATCCAAAAGGAAGTAGTGGTCCAGCTCCTGGTTGAGTAGCTGGTTGCAGACAGCTACCGTTTGGTGATAGGGCCACACAACTATTTTGTTAGTTGATGGGAACCTTAGTTGTCTACCCCCATCAACCAGTCAACTCAAGGCTCAAAGATACTGACCCTACCATTTTGCAGATGGCATTGGTTAATGCCAGTTCAGTCAATAATAAATCGTCGCAGGAACTGGATTTGAAGTTTGTGACTGAGACTTGGGTAAATTAGGGTGAGTCATGTTCACTGGCTGAGCTTGGCCAATCAGATGTCAGTTTTATAGTACACCCAGCCCCTCTGGCCATGGTGACTGTGTGAAAAAGCACATTAAGTGCCGTCAATTAACTGCCGATTTATAATCCACCTCTGAACTCCAACTCCGACAGAAAGCTGATCTGTCTGACTCCAAACTATGGCCTTGTGCTCTGGTGTACAGGCCTCCCAGAGCAATCAAAAAATGAATTGAAGAGTTCAGACATCCTGGGCGCTCACCTTCAGAGTGAATTGTTGGTGATTTTAACATTCATGTTCGCTGTCCTAGCGCACCTCTTGCTAGAGATCTCCTAAACGTGATTGAGCGCTTCAGTCTTGTTCAGTATGTCACTGCTCCTACACACGAGCATGGGCATATGCTTGATTTAGTTTTGTCACATGGTTTTACTTGGGTTTTACTTGTGTGATTTTGTACATATCGGATGACCTACCTGTTTTTAATCTACCGCACCCAACTACTAGACATATGCCCACTGCAACAGATAAGGGACTCTACGGACAGCCTCTACTGTGCCTCGTACATATCTCTTTATCAGTCTTACTCCCAGTCTGGTATTGATGAGCTAGCTGCTTGCTTTAATTCTGCATGTACTTCAGTCCTTGACACTTTTACACCAATGAAGGAGAACAGACCCAACCCTCATTCCCAGCCTTGGTCTAATGACCAATCAACAAAAACAAATATAGAGATGGGCTGAGCGTAAATGGAAAAAGGCCAAACTAAGGTGTCTTACAATATCATGCATAATTACTAACAAAAACAGCCACCATAGGCCCAGGGTCCTGTTCAGTACCACTAATAACGTTCTTGACCCACGACTAGTTTTACAAGTACATCTCCACTCTCTATTAATGATTACAAAATATATTTTATTGATAAAATTAACAAAATCAGATAATCTATACCAACAGCAGCCGATGGCTATCATAGTATATTTAATGTTATCTCCACTCTGGACCATTTTAATGAGCTGTACCTTTCCTGCCTTACTGAGTTAGTGTCTCGTATGAAACCCACCACCTGCCCTACAGGTTTGATTCCATCTCGCCCTCTTAAAGGAGATGTTTGATTCCATCTCGCCCTCTTAAAGGAGATGTTTTATTCCATCTCGCCCTTTTAAAGGAGATGTTTGATTCCATCTCGCCCTCTTAAAGGAGATGTTTTATGTTGTGGGTAGTAGTGAGCTCAACATCATTAACAAAATCACTGATCTCAGGAGTTGGACCGCCATTTTTTAAACCTGCAATGGTGCAACCTTTGCTAAAGAAGCCTAAACTGGATCCTGATACACCCTCAAATTTTAGACTCTTTAGATCTCTAAGCTCGCATTTCTATCAAACATCCTAAAAAGACAGTTTTTAATCAGTTAAAGTTATTTCAGAATGGGATCTTTGATATGTATCAATCTGGTTTCCATGCAATGCATAGCACCGAGTCTGCCCCCTTGAAAGTTAAAAAAGAGCTGTTGCTCACAGCTGATTCTAAGGGCTGTTCAGTTCTGGTTCTCGTAGATCTGACTGCCACTCTTGACTGAGCGGACCATGTAGTGATACTTGACCGGGTGGAGCATTGTGTTGGGATAAAGGGAAAACGCTCTTCAGAGGTTTGCCTTGTATTGATCTAATGGGACCTTTGTGGTCAATATGAATGGCATATTTTCAAGCTCTGCAGCCCTTTCAAATGGAGTCCCCCAAGGCTAAATACTGACCCCCCTTCTCTTCTCTCTGGTTGTATTGCCTCTCGGCTATGGAGCTCAAACTGAGACTGTAGGTCTGCCATTGAAAATAACAAAATCAGCATTGATGAAATGTAACATTGACATTGAAACAGTTAACTTTAGGCACAGGTGTTTTAAGGTGTTTTTGTTCATGTGCTTTTTCAATCTTTTCTTTGTTTTCTTCATGTCAGCCTTTTTCAGTGTGTTTTTTTACACTGCAAGTCTTCTTTCGATGTCAGTACTTTCAATGTCAACTTACTGTCTCTGTTTTGGCGTAGAAGGGGAGGTGTTTGATGGAAGGGACAAGAAATACATTAATTGCATAGATCCAATGGGCAAGGCATGTCTGAATGTGGGCGTGGCTGGAAGAATGGGGTTTGTAAAAAGAAGAGGAGAAAATCTCAAGTCATTCCATTCAACGGCACTTCTCATCCACAAAGAAGAATTTTCAAAAAATGTAACACTTGATTTGAAACTACAATACCTAGCCAAACTGGATACTTGCAGGATGAATTAATGTCCATACATTGTGTATCCTTGGTGAAAAAATGACAATTGCATTCTAAACACCCGCCACCCCTCTATCCAGCTAGCTTATGTTGATGTTGACGTTAGCTTTTTAGAGACTGGCTTTAGAGACTAGATTATGAGGCAACACTAGCCTTGTGTTACTGGAGTGTTGCTGGTATGGTGCCTGGTTAGCTGCAACAGTATCTTCCCTGCTTAATTTCACTTAAATTTAAGGCAATTTTTCACCAAGTATAGACAATGTCGGGACACTTATCTATCCTTAAATATCCAGTTTAGCTAGGTATTGTAGTTTCTCATCAGGTGTTATATTATTGATGCAGATTGGTTTGCCAAAGAAGGTCAGTGCACAGCTTCATTTCCTTCCACTGTATTAGTTGACCTAAAGTAACTGTGAACCGTTTTTTCCTATTTACGTGTTACATTTATGTGTTTGGCTGACCCTTAAAGTTCTCCTTTAAGAGTTTCTCTGTATATAAAATATGTTAAACTTAAAAGAACTATGGTGCAATAAAAAACTGACAGCAGTCAGCCTTGTTTGTTTGTTGTTGTTGTTTGTTGTGAGATGAGGCAATGCAGCAGTGGGCCTTAGTCAGCGCTAATTCTTTGATGCGTGTTTGGGGTGTTTCTGGCTTTAGTGTCAGTGATGAAATTGACCTTGTAATAATGAACACAATCATAACCTGGGTTTCTTTGGGATTAAGACAACAGGAGTTCAATAACACTGAATGCAGCATTTGATTCAAACATTCTTCATACATCACTTTCTGTGTCACTTCAGAAGAGACATAGTAAGCAAAACAATCTGTACTTCAAGACAGTTGTTTGATCTTGAGTTTCTGTAGAAACATACTGTATGCATTTGGTCTCTGAAACAAATAACAGATTCATACGTGCCTACACACACGGTTGTCTAGAAACCTGCCAAAAAGCCTTACAACATTTCTCTCAGATGGGTGAAAATCAGCATCAAGCCATTGACAGAGCTCAATGAAAATATTATTCAATTGTAAAAGTGTTGAGTGATAACATCTTCCCTTTATTAGCCCCTACCAGGTTATATAGGACAACTGTGACATATAAGAGGCCCAATGCAGGGTTCATCAAATAGCTGTACAAGATAATTCCCAATCCAGAGTGTCTGGCACCTTGACCTTGACTTGACTTTGGGGGGGGGTTGTGGAGGGCTCTCCATGTGACTCACAGCTTGTGTATATAATGTTGATGTAATTCATCAGAATTGTTCCCTACCGTGAAACTGTTGTTGACATTCTTTGTACTTGATTCAGCAACACTGGCATCCGAAAGATCCACTTCATCAAAGATGAGAGACTGTGGACAGGAAAGAAATGTGGTCATTAATGGTTATTCCAGCTGAAATGCTGACTAAGTTTAAATCACTTTTCACCTTTAACTTTTAGGAAAGAATCCCACAGAGGCGTACAGCCATTTACAAAATACAACAACTAGTACCTAATTCTACTCTAAATATTTATGCACATAAACTTAACTACAAATGACCACATGCATGTTTATGAACATCTTCCAGGTCTTCTGCTGATGTGCAATGCCATGCTGGAGATGATTTATAGTACGTGTCAGAGACAACATTAAAGCGGGGATTCACAGTCAGGGTTCTAAGCCGATGGGCATTTACTCCAATTTCAACTTTCAAGGAAGGTGCTTTGAATTAAATATCTACTTTTTTTGAATACTCATTCCTATATAGGGGCGGCAGTGGTACAGGAGGTAAAGAAGTCGTTTAGTAATCAGAAGGTTGCTAGTTCGATTCCCTGTCGAAGTGTCCTTGAGCAAGGCACTGAACCCATAATTGCTCCTGATGTGCAGTGTGCCATCAGTGTAAATGTAAAATGTGTATACATTGTAAGTCGCACATATGTAAGTTGCTTTGGATAAAAGCGTCTGCTAAATGACTAAATGTAATGTAAATGTAATATGGATACTCCATTCAGAACATTAGTGAAAGTATTAACTATTGTTTACTTGCTAAGAGATTAACCTGTGGTTATATTTCAAGAGGCAATAGTGAAAATTCCACAATTAACAAGGTCTACATATTATGGTCTATTCTCCATCAAATGTCTTTGGATTCGAAGGGTTGCTCTCTTCAGTGTTGTGGAGTTCCTATTTGTGTCAGTGACCACTGAAAACGGGCAGCTTAATGACTGTGATTACTCTACAGCATGTATACAGTGTCACACTATGACCCTCCTCCAGATTTGGAGACGCTATGGTTTGTGTATTTTTAGGTGCATGGGTGCGATGCCAACACAAACATGATCCATACCCCAACTGTGTCTAGAAGCCTGATTGTGTCTTATCTGCCTGTGGGGTGTCTCTCTCTCTCTCTCTCTCTCTCTCTCAAAACTCTGATCATGTCATAAGAGGGTGATATTCCATCAGTCTCTCTCATCATAACCCCAGGCACATTGATTGGGCTGAAAACACAAGGTCAATAACCTCCACTCCAACTTCCTGAAGGAGTGAGTTAATGCCATCCCTTAAGTAGCAGACGAGTGGAGGGACAGATGATGTTGTTGGTCGGATGATACACAAATAATGGAGAGACGAAGAACAGATAAATGGGTTACTTTGGCACTTTCAGAATAGCTTCTTCAAGTACAGGTTAGATAGGCGCGAAAGCTGAATCTGAATGACAGCATCAGGCAAAATACATTCAGCTCTCAGCTGTCCCTCGGGTTCTCAACCTAGCAGGCTGGCAATGGTAGAGGCACATGGACCTGTTCTCCACAGGAGCTCTACCACCCTGATGAAATGATAGGAGATATGGGAGGATGGCACTGCGTTATACTGTTGCTCTCCTCCACAGCAGCTCTGCCCACCTCTCCACCCAATGAGCAATCAGGATAGTAGAGACAGCCAGACAGAGAGGCAGATGAGGAGCAATGCCAAGACTGGAATCATTCATGGGATAGCGAGGCATGTGGGGGTGAAGTGGGGTGGGGCGGGGCGGGTGGTCCATGTCAACAGTCGAGGCCGTTGCCTGCTGACCCGAAGCGTCACCAAACCTTCCTCCGATCCACTGGCGCCCAGAGGAGGGGTAGTGTTGCGGGCACCTGCCCAGCAGACAGAGAGCATTCTCCAGCAAACACGGCTCCGAGACACCCGGTGCTGCCAGCGGGCCAGCGTTCCACCGGCCTGGGACAGGTCACACACATACAAACACAACCCTAAGATGCACTGGTCAACGGTCATTGGCTTCTTTCTGAGCTTATTACTAAAATATAGGGATTCAGATTAGAGGCCTGCACTCCCGCGGGAGTACCGCAGGACCCAGCACAACATTTGGATTGCAGGGTGGAAGAAACTGATGCGGGAGTAGGAGAAAGAAATGACTCTCGGGACTCCGACAAAATATAGATATATGTATAAAATGAAATAAAAGTACAGAATGTTATTCATGTTAGCACAAGAGAAGTTTGGTCATTTTTATGTGTGGCACATTTTCACAGGAGCGGGCAGAAGCGGAATTCAAAACAATCCCAAAGAAAATTTGCTTTATTTGGAAATGAAGAAGTGCACCTGCGGGGGGTTCAACAAAGCAGCATAAGCTTTTTTAGAGCTCAGACTTAGTCCAAACCAAACCCAGTTCAAAAGTTAAAGTGCTACGAACCTTACAGTTTGTTCTGTATCATTTATGTTGAAAGATGACCAGAACAAAAACAATGCAAAACCAAGTTTTCCCAGGAGTACCTGCAAATTCAAAAGTGCACAAAACTTCACACCCCGAGTCCCCTTTACTGTGCTTACACTTTCTTACTTCACTATTGTTCCAAATCATCTCAGCACTTTTTATTTTTTAATGAAACAAAACAATTCCATTTATGTTAATAGACGTCCAGAACTAATAAGGCTAAACCTTGTATTAATCTGAGTACCCATTACTGAATACAAATAACACTAATGAATAAACTAAATCTAATTTTCCAGAGTAAAAATGCATCAGTATGCAGTTAAGTACTGGTAAGTCGTTGGTTGTGGTGTAAGAAGGCTGTTGTTTGAGACTAATGTCCTTCAGATGGACAACACCAGCTTGTAGAGGCTGTTGCTGCATTCGGCATCTGCTGAGTTTCTGATGACATCTTTGTATTGTTTGGCCAGGACGCTTGTTTGTTTGTTTGCTGCCTTTTTTTGCACTACCATAACCTCACTTTAAAAGTAAACTTCTGCTGCTGTACATGTATCTGTATGTTTATAACTATATCTATATGTATATCTATATGTAGGACATGTCTCGTCCTATCTGTTGTTGTGCGTGTGCACTTTATATGTTTCACCGTGGGAGAGTGGGAAACGTTTTTTCGACTCCTTTGTATGTCTTAACATGCAAAGTAATTGACAATAAAGCTACTTTGACTACTTTGACTTTGACTCAGCATGGGAAGTGTCTCCTGCAGCCCACCCCAGAACACATCCAAATCCACCAGTCCCCAGCCCATCCCAGAACACATCCAAACCCACCAGTCCCCAGCCCATCCCAGAACACATCCAAATCCACCAGTCCCCACGCTGGAGCTCTGAGTGCCGCTGGACCGGGCCCATTAGATATGCATCCAATTCATCTTTAGGAACAGCACCGAAGCCTGGACTGGATCTGTAGCTGGACACACTGTCATTCAGATATGTAGTGTGACGAGGATCAAACACCCTGACCTCTTGGATCTGTAGCTGGACACACTGTCATTCAGATATGCAGTGTGATGAGGATCAAACACCCTGACCTCTTGAAGGAAATGAATGGCAGGTTGTCCATTGTTGTATGCCTGTTCCACTGTGGATTTGTCTTGATGGTAAAAGATAGGTCAAGTCCCTCAAAGTACTAGGCACATGCTTCGTACCGTAGTTCTCTATTTGCTACAAAGTTAATTTGCAGATCATGGTGGTAGTCAAAAAGCTTAGTGATCATAGGGCGTCTGCTCTGGAAGGTGAAGTTCAACCAGAGTTCCACCGTGTTGCACATGGATTTTGAGCCATGGTTGCATTCCTTCCAGCTTTTTGGTCATGAACTGAAGGCTTTTTTTTCCGGGAGCCATCTTGGTAGAACATCTGCTGGAAACTCAACATGAACGCAATCAGGTCTCCAGAAGGCTCCACCAATGAGGAGATGATTGTGTTGGGGAATAAAGACTGCAACGCAGCGTTATATACTTTCTTGATGTATCCCGCATTGTCTGTGTCGAACACAATGATATCCTCATTGGTTATACCATTCTTGCAGACATATGATGACAGCCACAGAACGGTTGCCCTCCTCTAAGATAACAGTGTCTGCAAGGTGGGTCAGGATCCTCCCAGATTCCCCCTTCTCCAGGGGTGCAATGAGAATGCTCAGTACACATCTCCCCTCTACATCTGGAGTCTCGTCAGCAACAGGGTTTTTAGTAAGATGTGTCCATTCTCTGGGTGTGTTTTGCATTAGAAAATCGAATCAATCGATCAATCGATGACTTTGGTTTATTAGAACATTGGGGAATTGCCTTGAACAGTCTTTAGCAGTTATTTTTGTTACTGGATTTGGTCAAACAGAAGTGAAATTAATTGCTTACCCTGTTTTAAGGTTTCTATTATTTACAATCATATATCTACACCGATGAGTTTTACGATAGATTATGCCTGCCTTCGAAAAAATAAAGCAGAGAACTTCAACTCAAAGTTTGCACAATAAATGCACCTGTGCGTGACAATCAACAACAGTGCATTGATTAGGAAGCTCATTAGGGTACAGCGATTGATTTTTTTTTAATATGCTGAAAACTACCGCCCCCTCAAAAATCAACCATCAGTCTCAGTCATCAAATACATTGCACCACCAGTGTGTAAGAAGCCTCCTCCCCGAGCTAGGCTAGCGCACACAGACACCAGAGCTGTAGAGCTGGAGAGCAGGAGCATTCAAAGCCCTAGGGGGACAGAAAGGTGCGTATGTCCAGTGTCCACTTTAAATGGAGTTACAAAGGAAACGCCACTGCTAGAACGCCACTCTAAAAATATAGACACACACTTGACAACAGTGAAGTTAACTGTCATTGTCATGGTTACCACTCAGCCTTCTCCAGCAGCCTGAGCTCCCCCAGGAGAAGGTAGGGGACGAGTTGACGAGAGTGTTACAGGACAGGAGTCATGAAGGACACATAGCTTAATGAATTTGGAAGAAGCTACTTTTTTTTTAATTGCCTGATAATTTTATTTAAACACAAGACACCTTCAAGGTTGCAATCCTTTGTGTTTTTGTTGGGAAGTGAAAGAGAAATTGTAGGGATTCTGCCATGGTTTGCGCTGTGGAGAAAGTTCTCTTACTCAGGATCAGCAATTTGAAGTCTGCCATGTTTCGCACTGTGGAGGAGGAAGTTCTCTGAGTCAGTCAGGATCAGCCATTCTGAGGCTGCTATGTGTTCAGGCTCTGCAGGAAGTTCCCCTGATTCACTTGCTTAATAGCGTCCCCTGAGGCGAACGATGACTTCGCATAGCAACCGCCTCCGTTTGTCTATGGAACCTCTAGCAGCTACTTGCTAAGGGCTAAGCAGACTGACTGGGGTATGTTAAAATGTGATTGTACAGGTTATGAAAGAGTAGTGAGTGATCTGTATACATCGCCTGGTGTTAGCAATAGGTGTAGGATTGGAAAAATAAAAACAGATTAATGGAGGCACAAACTCGTCACTCCCAAAGTCTTTGAGTGGATCATAACTCACACATCTCTAGTAGGGAGGCTCTGTTTGTACAGGATATGTGCTTGTACTGACACTGTTGTGAGAAGTTCGGTTTTGCAGTACTTTTATTTTGTTTAGTATGCTGTCAGATGTTGTTTAGTATGTTGGCTTTTTCTTTTTTTGTTTGTTTAATTTCTATTCCTTTTCTGTTTTTTCTTCAGGATGTACTTTTCCTTTTGATTACATTTATAGGTTGTATATAGTTTTTACACAGAGTATTTTCGGGATTCGGCCTAAGTAAACATACGGTCAATGCTATGCGTTTCTTCCCTTATTACAGCCATTACACCATTTCCAAGTGGTAAAGAAAATGAGTCGTTAATAAAAATTTAAAAAAAAACAACAACGTTAATATAGATTATAGAATAATATATTACCCAATGTCTTTTTTACATGATTCAGTTATAACTTGTTATAAAGGCTAAGCTGATATGTATGGCTATTGGTTGAGAAATGCCTGCAATAACTGCAACTCCCCATTGACCTGCAATGGTTTGGCAGCCCTGAACAAGAAGGTAGACACGTTAACGCATCCCACCCAGAAGACTTCAGCGGGCTATGTGGCGTCTACACATTACACCACTATATGTATTAGCCTGTGTTTGTGAACAAGCAATCAAGTTGTGAGGTCGGATTGTTTCCTCATAACAGGCTGATCATTTCAGCAAATCATAGGCACACTGAATGAAAATAAGAGTGTTTATCCACACACATTACCATGAGTAATTTTGTGTAGCCTAGATAGAACTACACTTTGTTACGCTTATGTTAAATGTTACAAAATTGTTATGAATGAAAGGCATAATCGGTTTCATCTTCACAGTTAACTAAATATGATAATGTTACTGATCCTGACTTGTCAAGACTGATGCGGGCTGCAGCACATAAATACGGTCTCACGAGGCATTGTGTGAATACTAGTATTTCATTCGATTGGATGAAAAATCTTCTGTGCTATATTCATGTATCACCTTTTGCGCTCAATACGACAGAAGAGATGGCGTAATATAGCTTGGTCTGTTTTTTTATAAAACAGTTGTTTAATATAACAGATATAATATTGACATTTTGATGTTTTACATTGTTGTCCCCACTTCTCAGAAGGCTTAGACAGGCCTGACTGCACACCACTGGTATTTTCATCCATATTTCTCAACACATAATGTCTGAGCGACATGCCTTTAACTTTCTCCGCCATAACTTAAGCCTAGTTTACAAGCAAAAAAACAAAACAAAAAAGGGTGAGCCAGGTGAGCAAGGTAGCTTAGTAATAACTATTGAGGACCGAGATTTTATATCGCCCCCTTGTGGTCTTTGAAAGCTAGAAAAGCCGGACGTAAGGCCAACTGAATGAATTGGAGAGCAGCCATAGTAGGCGTCTCATTTAAATGTCGGTTAATTTCAATACATTGATGCCTGAAAAATATGCAGATTAATAATCAATATATTGAACTTTTTATGATATCCCTACTCGTAAAAGTAGTTGTTTCCATTGAAATCCAACCTACCCTTCTGTTCAATCTAATAACTCTGTATAGAAAAAGACACCCAGGTTTCACAAAAACAGTGTTTCACATTTCCCAGTCCTCTATTGCCTTTAGCCAACTTAACATACAGTATTCAATTGATGGCAAGGGCTATCGACGCTAGTAGAGCACAGCAGTTCATCTCTAATAGTTCAGGCCCTACACAAGGCCTTAGTCCTCAGCCATACTGTATGACAACAAAGCGTACCTTGGCATCTTTGGCATAGTACAGTGTCCTTCCTCGTAGTTTGAAGTAGCGTTTTTTCCAGCGTTGGAAGGAGCTTGTTTGCTTCAACAGTAAGCCTTCTTTAACACTTGTCTAGAGAAAACAAATGAACAAAAATGTAAACACGAAAGCTTTATCAGTGTAAGGAATACTTCAAATTTAAGGGACCCAAAGGTGTGTTTCTTCTCAGTCAGATTACTTAAGCATATGGTGACGTCCTTGTCCAAACCCTTCTGTGGCTAAGGTGAAATAAAAGAGTTGGTTTTAATTACACACACAGATTGCTACAGCTACAGTACCAGTCAAAAGTTTGGACACACCTTTAATTTTTGTGTGAAGTGTTTTCTTTACTTTTAGTATTTTCTACATTGTAGATTAATACTGAAGACATTTAAACTACGAAAGAACACATATGGAATGATGTACTAAACAAAAAAAGTGTTATTTACCATGTAGAAAATAATAAAAGTAAAGAAAAAACTTGGGACCAGGTGCTGAGGCTCCATTTGATGCTTTGCTCAATTCCTTTTTTCCCCCCAAAATTCTGTTTTCCATAAAAAAAATTCTAGATTCTGTTTTGCATTATCATCATCAAATGTAAGTCCGGTTAAATACATTCACTTAGGATGTAGGCTGCTGTGCTTTTTACACAGAGTTTTCTATATGTCTAGATAATGGGCCTATGGTATTCTGGGTATTGGGTAGCAAATGTTATAAAGACTTTACTATCATTTTCACTTTTTTACTTGATAGAAGTCAAAGTTGCACACATACAGTATATGAGGGGAAATGACTTACTTACACACAATATGTAATCTACCTAAAGGTATCTAACTAATAAACTGAAGGGGAGTGTGTGTGTGAAAGACAGGGAGAGTGTGTGTGTGTGTGTGTGAGAGTGTGTGTGTATGTGTGTGTGTGTTCCTTTGTTCGGTCCCCATAGTTCCGCATGCGTGTGTACATGTGCAATGAACAATGGTACGAGGCTTCTCCTTGCGTGTGTGGCTATGTTAGGGCCAACATATGTGTAATCTGTGTGATTACGGTGCCAAGTTAGTAATGCAGGCAAAACCTCATGTCTCTGGGAAGCATAACTAACAATAACCCTTGTATGGTGTGGCAAAGCCAACTAGCATATAATCATAAAAACAGTCATGTTGAGTTGGGTGCGCCTGCAGGGGAGAGAGCGAGGGCCTGCTCTTTGGAGGCGGAGGAGAAAAGAATGATCACTATCCTGGGAGATCAGGGAGAGAGGAGGAGTGCTCCTGTCAGAGTGGGAGAGAGAAGAGGAGGAGTGCTCCTGTCAGAGTGAGGGGAGAGAAGAGTGCTCCTGTCAGAGTGAGGGGAGAGAAGAGGAGGAGTGCTCCTGTCAGAGTGGGAGAGAGAAGAGTGCTCCCGTCAGAGTGAGGGGAGAGAAGAGAAGTGAGGAGAGAGAAGAGGAGTGCTCCTGTCAGAGTGAGGCGAGAGAGGAGGAGTGCTCCTGTCAGAGTGAGGGGAGAGAAGAGGAGTGAGGAGAGAGAAGAGGAGGAGTGCTCCTGTCAGAGTGGGAGAGAGAAGAGGAGTGAGGAGAGAGAAGAGGAGGAGTGCTCCTGTCAGAGTGAGGGGAGAGAAGAGAAGTGAGGAGAGAGAAGAGGAGTGCTCCTGTCAGAGTGAGGCGAGAGAGGAGGAGTGCTCCTGTCAGAGTGAGGGGAGAGAAGAGGAGTGAGGAGAGAGAAGAGGAGGAGTGCTCCTGTCAGAGTGAGGCGAGAGAGGAGGAGTGAGGAGAGAGAAGAGGAGGTGCTCCTGTCAGAGTAAGGGGAGAGAGAAGAGGAGGAGTGCTCCTGTCAGAGTGAGGGGAGAGATAAGGCGTAGGTACATGACCTGTTGTCTTTGTCCCTAGGTCAGGGGAGCAGTTCAGGTGACATCAGGCTACAGTTACAGATTGACTGCAGGAGAGGCGTTGACAATGTATGCTTCCTGATTAAACTCCTGATTAACTCAATAAATGGATTCTAGCAAGTGACCAAGTGACAATTCTTGTTCTGTTCACAAAACTGCTCACTGTGTTTAAAACCGCCAAATGTGTCTGTGTGTCTCAATTTGCTTGTGTCACACAAACAAGCACGAATGTAACTTTTAACACTGGCAAATGTATCTACCATCATGTTATTTGAAGATGTAAAATTCCATATAATTCCATGTTTAACAATAGAGTCTGTGTTTCTAATCCCATACGCTTCTTCAAATGCAGCAAATTGCTCCTCATGGTCCTCTAGCGGCCTGTGTTTGTGTTTGTGTTCAAAAGAAAGCTGGTGTTGTACACAGTCCTGGCTCTGTGGTAACACACATTAGTAGCTTGGACTGAGCCATGAACAATTGCAGACGATCAACACAATGCTTCAGGAGCATGAAAAGGAAGGCTACAATTTGATTAGCTGTTGAGGTTAAATGTCAACAACCTTTCGCAAAACTGGCTCGCTGACTCTACCTTGAACCCTTTTTTTATTACTGGATTCCACCCAAATCAGAGGACCCACATGAAAGCAAAAGAACATGAACTTTAATGAAACATTGCATGGACATGCTCTCTCTGAGTCTTTCACACAAACACAGACATGCAGATGCAGATGCGGTCCTGTGTGTACAGACAGACACCTAAACTACACAGAAACCAGTGGCCCAGTCTCCTTGGCCTGGCACCTCTGCACAGTAGGCTACAGGGCAGCTGGACTTCCTGCCACAGGGCATGCTCCTTTGTTTGTCTACAGGAGGCCTTACAAATATTGCTTCACGAAACCAAGGCAAATGCTGACAGATGAGAGATGACAGCACATTATTGTATAAACATATTTCCATACATGACTGTATGAACAGTCACACACAAATATCATCAGGTATACACACACAAGAACATACATTAATACATCCCAAAAGAAGGGACTGGCAGCTACTTCAGATGCTAATAAATGTTTAAATTAACAGACAGTGTGACACTCAATTAATGACGAAATGTTACAATCGAATCGCCTTTTATTTGTGTGGACGTCTGGCTGGGAGGATTCACAATTTAAATGTATTTTCTTTTGTTTTTATTCAGTCAGTAAAAATGGGAATAAAAATCACGCAAGCAAATATTTTCTTCATATTAAAAAAAAGAAACATAAAAAAGAGAGACTACTAGAAAAACAGCACATTTTCTTCTTACTCACTGCCACATTCTTAAAAGTGAAAAGCCTTCTCACAGTTGAAATCAATGAATAGTATGTCATAGTCTACACAATTTTCAATCTATAATTGTCAAGAAAAAAGGGGGAATCACCACAGGCAAATGTCCACTGAAAGGTCATGTGACCCCGGCATAAGGGCAGCAGCAGTGGGATTGAGCCCTACTGCTGACCCAGAGGGCGATCCTGTCAACACGCCTCTGTCAGTGAAGTTCATCTGTCAAATCACATCATCACAGCCTTCTACAGCGTTAAACAAGGAGCACAAACCTGGAAGCAACGCTCCTTCCTCCTCCTCCTCCATCTTTCTATAAATATAGCAAGGACATAAAAACCCTGCTGAAAAAAAAGAAATCCACAGGCATATAGGGGGAAGATATCTATTTTTAGCAGAGGAAATATGCTCTCTGAAGGGAGAATTACAAACAGAGAGGCAAGCTCCAATCTGACATTGTGGTGCACAGCTGTGTCAACTTAGTGAATTCATCTGCTGACCAACTCACAGACAAAACACATCACAGCAGAGACTACTAAATCCTTTCTATATAGAGTCGGGTTATATGTAGGATGACTGTCAAAAGGAAAATCCGTTTCAAGATAATAGGATTTTCTGTGGTGTCTGTGGTGTTTAAAAATTCTGATTAGAAAAAGTGAAAAACATTAAAACCCAACTCTTCTCTCCACTCATCCGTGCATGCTTAAGTCTTGACACGTTCCCTACATGGCTAAATCCTTAACACATCAAATCCAAGCACTAGTGTTTCTCAGAGAAGGTGTAAATGAAGGCAATACAAGTTATGTTACTACATGTATGAGACTACAACTATTGTAAAAAACAATCCTAAATATCTAGGCAACACATAGCAACACATAGCATATTAACTTCCATCCCTAAACTTAGTGTATCAAAGGCAGTGGTCAGACAAACAATGATCCACTGCCAAGACATGCAGTCTGCCTTATTGAGGATTTGATAAGCTTAGATCCATAGTCTTAGCCACGTGAATACGCCTTTGTTCTCAGTCTGGCTCCTGAATCACGCACAGCACCATAGTTTTCTATCTGGGAACGTTCCCAAAAGCACATGACTCTTGCATGTGTATATATGATGCCTGTCTGTGTATGTACTTCTACAATAACACAGTTGAGGGTGAGAGTGCCCTATAAGAGAAAGGACACACCGTATATTTGTACCTCAAATTGAAGATGAAATGATTACGATTAGTGGCTGGCATTTAGAGTAACATCACTTTACAATTTCAACAAGTATGTTTTGCAGAGTAGAGGAAAAAGTGGATGGTACTAGCTTGGTCTAGTTATATTCAGGTTTTAGTTCAATTATATACCGACTTTTATTTGTCCTCCATTGGCCTCCATAGTGTCCTTCCTTGTCTTTAGCTCCCTTCCCTTCCTGTTGCCAAGTCGTACAAGAAGCGATCTATTTATAGTATTTCTTCACTAAACTGCGAGGGAGAACAGTTCTGTGTCAGACAGAACGGACTAACCACAGCATTCTTAACACCCACAAGTCTCCCTGTATTTTCATCCCTCTCTCTCTCTCTCTTTGTCAGCCCAATTCCTTACTTTTAAATCCTCCTCTTGATACTTACAAAAACACAGTCAAGAAAAGTACACCATCTGTGTGTTGACAATATATTGTTAATAATTGTTCGTATCTGTAAACCTCTGTGTAGAAATGAATCACCTAATTCCCTGATTCTAAAGATTCAATTTAGACAGAGTTACAGGGAATTACAGGGAACATGTTACACTAAATAGCTGTGTTTACCATTTTTATATCCTGTATTAGGAAAGCTCAAGGTTTCTACCATGATTTAACTCTTAAATCATGTGACATTTTTTCACTAGCACATAAGCCAAACTGTACTGTACTATTCTTCACTGCCTTAAATTTGAACCTGATTTTAAATTGGTTAGATTTGGACCTAAAGCATTATAGTTCATCCCCTTATTCCAGTGAGTGGTTCAAATGTGCTGCCATTAAGCACAGGTTGATCATGCCTGTCAGAGAAGGCATCTTTAAATGCCATGTGTAATTCAACAAACTCACAACCAATTGACCTGACCTGAAAAAAAATGTATTGATTTATCACACAGGAAAAACATAAGCGTTAGTAGAAGGGAGTTTTGGACTAAAACTAGCACGCTAATAGCCAAACGTTTTGCTAACAGCTCATTTTGGGACAGGAAATCACTATATTAAAGTTCTTTTTTTTTATTTTGTTGGGTGCCAGGCCGCAGTAATCTGCCAAAACTATGGTAGGCCTATGCTAAACCCCATTCCTATTAGGATTGAAGAACATTGTTGTTTTCCAATCATTTCAACTCATGTGAATCCCTCCCCCACAACCATGTATCACATTCAAATGGTCACATTCAAAAGATCAGCCAGACCTTTTCTGTCTGCAGATTTTCACACCTTTCATATCTAGGTTGACATCATACTGTTCCCCTTCCTAACACAACCCACCGTACACCTTTAACTAGACCCCCGAGACACACCCTATTATGTTAAGTTGTGTATTCTACCTTCCTGTAACTGAAATGTAACTTGTATGCTTTACTCAGAAGATTCATGCAGCAGGCTTTGCTGTAGGTTTGCCGTGTGGAGACACCGACCTCTATGTGTGGTGAGAGAATGGAGCAAGGAGTGATGCTGGGAGACAGAGGAAACATTGCCGCCTTTAAAGACAAAGGGACGCAAGGCCAACACAGAAGAGACACTACACTAGGGAACAATATCTGCTAATCATCCCTTCTCTCTCTCCATCGTAGCGTGTGGTATGTGCTTCAATTCTCAATGTAGTTCATGTCGCACATCAAAGTCCTTTAGTGGAATTCATGACCCAATGTAAAGCAACGTGGTCAGTCACAAGTCATTTAAAGGAAAACTTTTTTCATTTTTCAACCAGGGCCCTATCTTTTTTGGTCAAAATGTCTGCTAGGGACAAAAATGATTAAGTCGGTCCAGTTACTGAGTTAGAATGCTAAAACCAGCAATCACAAAACGGCTAGTGTATTTTCCCGACTATTAAGTGAACTCTATATAAACCGCATTACAGTATTTTATGTAATTTTATTCAACAAATCTGTGTATTAACTGCAGTTTATACAATGTTACATCATCCTGTAACGTAAAACTAAATGCCATGTTGTTGTGAGAGCGCTACTAAAAACTGTTCCAGCGCTACTAGCCATTTAAGAGTTGTACAAAATAGGGATGGGCCTTTCAAGCAAAAATATCACACCCTCTCCTCGCACATACATATGCATTTATTAAGCGTTTATTTTGTGTTATGGTGCCATGTGGGAATGAATGCTAAATGTTTAGGTCAAATGGTTAATAGAACACCTGGCGACCTAGTACCAAGAACGATAATCTTCTGAGACGCTTGCAGCGGGAATTGCAACCATTGAATGAACATGTTTAAGAAGGGCAAGGGGGAGGGTGGACTTCATCCCCTTCATTCACCACATTGATAGAGTAAGCCACTGATGTCCCATTATTTCTCTCATGAATGTTTAATGTCTATGTGAAGCCATTTAACATCATCCGCAAGTGGTTCTGATCCCTTTGAACTCAAGACTGCCTTTTATTGGTAAGCTGATTTTGAGAAATGAAACTGGCTGTGCAGCAAACTGTATTAGCAACAGCAGCAAGTGTACACCCTCACCTGAGCTGATGGAAGTACCTAGCATGCCTATCCGTAAACAAGGACACAGGAAGGAGAAGGACAGCAGCCTGGCTTGAGCCAGGAGGTGACAGACAAAGGGAATCTGTTTGGCTTAGAGAGATACTTACTTTTAGAAAAGATTGTGTTTAATCTCAGAAGAAAAAAAAACATTACTTTTCAATAAATGGAGGCTTTGAAACCTTTTTACAAAATCGATCTTCTCATAATTGTGATGCCCATGGCCAGACTGCAGATGCACTACACCCCCCTGTCTCCCTGGGGCTGTTGATTGTTTGCTGGCAATATGTGTTGAATTATGTATGAAATGTACGATTATTAGTTGAAGGCAAGAATATGTTTGAAAACAATACTGAGTATCGACATTTGTAACAGTATGGGGAATACACTATAATAATAATAATAATAAGTCAAAATATAGCCGCAACCAGGTCCAAGCTACATGCAAAGCAATGCACTGTACAGTTCTCCGGTTGCTTCTTCTTCTTATTATTATTATTATTATTATTATTATTATTATTTAAGTGCATGGAAAGCAATTCACTGTACTGTTCTTCCTAGACTTCTTATTCAATTACCAAAGCAACCACCACGACTACCCTAGCAACCAGCATAGCAATCACTTCAATTACCATAGCAACGCCCATCATTTCTTTGACTTTTAAGTTCTCTAGCCTCACTTCCAACTTTTTTCCTTCTTTCTTCCACTCTATCCATCGATCATTCTAACCATCTCCTTCCTCCACCACTTCCTTTCTCTCTTTGCCATTTTCACTTACTCTGTCTCTCTCCAGAACCACCCTCCACTCTATACATCTATCTACATTTCTATCTGTCTTTCTATCTGTCCCTCTCCAACTCCTCTCCCCCTGTATCACTGCATTTTCTCTTCTTCTCTCCATCTTTACTCTCTTCTCTTTTATTGTTCTATCCCTCTACTCCATGCCATCATTTCATCATCATTTAACTTCAACATATTAATCTGGCATGTTTCTGATTCTCTACCCCACCCCCTCTCTCCCTCCCCTTTTTCTATCTCTACCTCTCTACCCTGCCGGCTCCAAGCAGATGGGCCCTCCCTTATGAGCCCAGATTCTGCTCAAGGTTTCTTCCAGTTAAGAGTTTTTTTCCGCCTTTGTTCTTGCTTCAGGGGAGTTCAGGCTCAGGGCTCTCTAAAGACCCTGGGACAATTGTATTGTTTTGGTGCTATAAATAAAACTGAGTTGAATTAAACTGAATCGCAACATCCTAGCATCCACTATCACAGTGACAACCTAGCAACCACCAACTACGACACCAAAACCCTAGCAACCACCTTGAGTACCATTACGACACCTTAATAACTGCCATAACTACCCTAGAGACACCTTAGCAACTACTCTAGCAACAATCCCAACTGCTCTTGAAACACCATATCAACTACCCTTGCAACAACCCTTAATTAAGTTAGTGACAGCCCATAAACCACCATAGCAAAAACAACACCCACTTCCCTAGCAACACCGCAACTACCCTACTGACATCTACCAACATTATCTCTCTCTTTCAATTTCTTTCTACCTTAAAAACAATGGGCCTCATTCTCGAACGCAGTTAAGAAGAATTTAAGAAGGAATTTCTTCTGAACTCCACTTCCGGTGTTTTAGGAACAAATTTGGCATTCATGAAAGTTTTCTCATCTGGGATTTGTTCTGAACTTCAGAAGAATTTCAGAACGCGAAAAAGCAGTCGTAAATCGAGTTTTCTTAAATGCAATTCCTCAAAAAACCACAAGATGCCCCATGGGGCCACTCCGTGTAAGAAGGGTTAAGGGCTGAATTTGTGAGAAATCGTTGGTGATTGCGTTGACATCAACTCTACAGACATCCTCGGATTTAAATAATAATACTGTGAAGTTAGATCTGCGTTTACTCGACTGGTGCTCGCTTTCCGCTTTGACCTGATTCGCTTTCGCGTTGCTTTCGCGTTGCTTTCGCGTTGATTCGGTCGATTCTGACTGCACACGTTACTACGGTTGTGTGCCCTTATAAGGAGCTGGCAGGGCGTGTATTTATGCAAATCCAGGTGCACAAGAACGCGCATTCAATTTAAGAATCCTCATTCGGGGGAGCATTGCCGAGAACACTTTGGCTGCGTAAGAACCCATTTTCAGCCGTTCATGAATCAGGCGGAGAGCTTTTTCTTACGTTGGTCTTCCGAAATCCGTAAGAAAACATTCAGAAGAAACTTCAGAAAATGTTCGAGAATGAGGACCAATCTCTTTCATTTCTTTATATCTTAACCGTATATCATCTCATTCTTTCACTCTGTGCTGTCCTTATCACCTTATCAGTCTCATGCTTCACACTGTCTCTCTTTCTCCTGTTCTCTCTCCATCTCTCTATTTCAATTCTTGCCCTCGTTCTCCTTTGTCTGTCTGCATGCATTGAATTGTTCTTATCTTTTCAATTATATTTATTTTTCATTTGTTTGCTTGGCATGCTCTGATATTTTCTTCATGAGATGCAGATCTATGTCTTTAATAATTAAAAAATAACATTCCTCTCATGCTATTTACAAGACCTATACTACAAAATTTGAACTAAATTTCACAAGCACAAGCTGAAATAATCCTAGAAGAATAAGAACCTATGAGAGAACTGCAAGACACCAGAATTTCCCCACGGGATTAATAAAGTATTTATCTATCTATCTATCTAACCTAGGAATAGCAGTAGAGTGCATTGCTTTTCATACATGGCGTCTGTCAATGCTGACATCATAAATGTTGCGCTGCATAGCTATGTATCGCTCTTCCATGCTTGCTGCCAGGTAGGACAACCTCGTTGATTTAAACAGGAGTGATTTACATTTGTCATTGTTGCTCGCTCGTGTTGGTTGCAGTTAGGACACTGTTATACACGCTCACCTTCCGGTTTTCACAGAGAAATAAACCTATTGTTGCAGACTTCTCTGTCAAGCATAAGAGCCAAACGATTGCAACACTCACAAGGTCTCTTTATTACTTTGCTTCGGAAACATTCTGTTAGTGTTCATCCAGCTGGTTTGGGAATAGGTTATATTAGACCCTACTACCCTCAGCACTTGTTCCAGCTAGCTATAATGCTTGTCAATTTTGTGGTCATGACTATACAACAAAGTACTCCATCCATGCTCAAGTACCAAATACTCAAGTGTCTTTTTCAAGGTTGCTCTCATTCATTTACAAACATAACCATACTGAAATGCAACATATACAGACACCATCAAGAGGGAAAGAAACCACATTTGTTAGTGCATTTGAAGTATTAGCATGCCATGTGGAACTGTACAACATGAAATGTGATTTTCTTAGTCTAACTGCACATTTAAAGTCTCATGTTAGAGAGGATGAAGTAGCTTAGTGTCCATTTCAGCACTGTGGGAAATGATAAGTATTACCCTCCTTATCTTTCCATTTGTCAAGAGTCCACAAAAATCCCTCTGTATCAAATCTCTACAGCTATGTGATGTATTGAACTATCAAAATGTAATGCAAACAGGCATAAGCACAGTCTACCTCCCTACTGTAGATATACCACCACATAACAGATCAAATGTGTATCAAATGCAGCTAGGCCTGGCTTACAAAGACAAGGTTTATTAATATTGTGCTCCGGAACATCATCTACACTCCTCAATCTCAAAGATCTAGATGAAAATGGTATAGTTTTCACCTGAAGGACATATATAGCGTTGGACAGTGTGTGCAAGGACATATATACCATGGGACAGTGTGTGCAAGGACATATATACCATGGGACAGTGTGTGCAAGGACATATATACCATGGGACAGTGTGTGCAAGGACATATATACCATGGGACAGTGTGTGCAAGGACATATATACCATGGGACAGTGTGTGCAATTTATAGTGATAATCTTGGATCACAGCTTTGATGGCTTTTCTGAAAACTTGTCAGAGTCAGACAGTTTCCCAGATAGATAGTTTTAATACAACTTAAACATCTTCAAAAAATGGCATATGAGAACTTTACAAAAGTTAACACGAACAACGCACATAAACCAACCCTGTAAGCAGTCTTGGTGAGAAAGAAGATGATATCTAATGACAGCACTGAAGATCGCGAAAGCACTAGCTAATTGCACTGTTTTAGACGACCAGCTCCTATTTAGTTAAAGGTTAAAGGTACTATTAACTAAGATTCTAGCTGATGAATTGATAAGACGATGCTGACTGTACTGATTTCACCATTTCTCTTATCTAGTCATTAACAATTTGTGCAACGGAGTTGTCATGGAATAGCCCAGGCTACTGTTCCAAAACATGTGTCTAGGTTGGGATGTCTGTGATCTATTGTATAATCATGTTGCTTTCATTAAGCTATGTGATAGTTCTGTGCAGTGGTTTTCATTCAGCTATGTGATAGTTCTGTGCAGTGGTTTTCATTCAGCTATGTGATAGTTCTGTGCAGTGGTTTTCTGCATATTTCGCCTTGATTTTGTCCTTGTTTCAGGTTTGAAAATAATTGTTTAAATAAAATAATTATTACCTACACAGCTTTCTTAATACTGCAGTGTACTCAATTCAGACTAATAGGACACAGTATGTGTATTAAGTTTTTGACATTCTAATTAGAATCAGCTCATAGTTACTCACAATTGGCGTGAGTTGTCTGTGATGAGATGCTGCTATACCAAAGTGTGCATGTGTTGTGTTGTGTTGTGTTAAGGGTGGGAAAGTCAAGATGTACAACTTCATTGTGGTTGCAAATTGCTACATCTCTTAAATGGCTAGAAAATATTGGGCGATAACTTTGAGGTGGCCCTTTGAATATGCTGTTCTTAATCCGGCACTGGGTAGTAGCATCAAACCATTCTCCTGTAGGCTGAAGCCCTCGCGCTCCTCTGAAGCTGCAATGCAATCACACTTCACCTTTTCTGGCCAAAATTCACTTCTAGTTCTATTAAATAGTTGTAGTTCTATCAAATCTGGTTAATATAATGATTACTGACTTTTCTCAGATGGATCCACTTATCCCCAAACTGGTGGCAAGTTGAACTACAATATCACTTTTTTTTGGGACCCCATATTTTGTTGTCTACTTGAGTTACGCACATTGCTAAACTTTCAATTGATGGCACACAGCCTGAACTTGTGTTGCAGGCATTAGTTCTATTTTCATCTCATATTCCCTCGGCTGTAGGTTGAGTAAAGTACAAAAAATGGCCCTCCCCTCTTTGGCTCATAGAAATGAGTCAGAAACCTTTCCAATTTCTTTGATAGTCGACGTTATTTTAGTTGGAAAGTAAAGCTGTTGTTTTCTCATCAAAAGAGCCCTAGCCACAGAGAGAAGGAATTGCTAATTTGGTGATGTTGGTTTCATCAAAACACTGATGCCAACAAAACTCAAATTGAAGACAAATGTGTGTATTACAAAATAATGTATTGTATCTTTAAATTACTGAACACTAAGAAATTGAAAGATAGAATAAAATCATACAACTTATTCAACATCCTAGGGAAAAAAAGGATGTTTCTCTATGTATAACGTACAGTAGCGTGATTAATAGATCAAATAAGAGCTCCAAGACCCACAGACTTACCTTGCTTCTGATCTGCCCAGACGTTGACACCTTCCGGATGAGTTTCTGGGGCCCTTCTTGCTCTCCATCACTGTCAGAGGACTCGTCCACTGGACCAGCGCACCCCATGGCACCCATTACATTCCCATGGATCCCTGATGTGGTGACGGTTCCTTTCTCTGGTTCCTGATGGGGGGGGGGGGGGGGGGAGGGAGAGTCACATCACACCACACTGTATTAGCCTGCTGGTAAATCAGCCGCTCCCATCCTTTACAGGATGTGAGAGTTGTACAATGGTTCTTAGCGTTCGTCTTCCTCAAAATGCATAAACGCTAAATTTCAAAATGCAACAGAGCAGTGATTTATTTGTGTCTTTTTCTAGGGATGCAAATGTGTGGGCAGCGTTTACACATTGATCTATTCAAATCAACAAATCAACAAATCAGCGTTTACATATTGATCTATTCAAATCAACATATCAGCGTTTACACATTGATCTATTCAAATCAACATATCAGCGTTTACACATTGATCTATTCAAATCAACATATCTTAAGCATTTGGAGAGCGGTAGGCTCTACAAGACTGACTATTTGGAAGAAATCTCTGTGGCAAACCCTAGGAAGTTAAGTAGATTAGATAATAGTTTGATTAGAAGTTCATACTGATGGTACAGTAATTTCTCTTCAACATACATAGGTTTTGTCTCGTGTGCAGGCATCACCTCTACGTAACATTGCTAAAGGGGAAGACTGCCTAACTTTTACAATATAATGTGTGCAATCTTTTGCTATTTTCAAAATGCACAAGTATTCAAGCCCAGATAGTTTACAAAGTTGCAGCCCTCTGAAAAGGTAGCCTAAACAAAAGATAGATAGAAAAATACCTAAATTGCAGTTAGCAGCCTTTGATTTCAACCACACCAAAGATTTCACTCTGAAGAGTTTAAAAGAATTTCCCTAATATGCATTCTTCCCTTGCACGTTTTTATTTGTATTTGTTTTTATCAGTATTTGTATGGTATGCACATGCGAAAAAGAACCTTACGATAGAAAATAAGATGCACAAATGCCGTTTAATTTGTCTTTAAATGGTTTAAACGTCCATAAAAGATACATAATAAATCACAGCTCTGTTGCATTTTGGATTTATGCAGAATGCTAATAATTTCTTAATGTTGTTAATATTCAATGTTATGTTTTTTTAAAATGTTTTGTAAGTCGCTTTGGATAAAAGCATCAGCCAAATATTTCAAGCTTTTCTTTCATCATTTAAATAACGTTAAATACAAGATGAATGTCCATTCATTCGGGCTCTATGTTAACCTATAGCTTTTTTCTGGAGCAAAGTGTTTGGTTAGGTAGGCTAATTATAGGTAATTTCGCCTGTTTGCGAGCTCAAATAGTTGTTTAAATCGGAGAGGACCCACCTGGGCTAGTGGAAATCATTAGACTTTTAGAATGTAGCCCATCATTCGCAAAGTGGCACGCATAGCCTAATAATTCTGATGCAATTAACGTTCGATTGGCACTTTGTCATTTCTAACGTTATCTCCTCAATCGTGTCCATTTTACTGAGGCAAGGGCAATAGGCCTAACGTTATTACTAATTTGGTTTTAGTCAATCAACTGCATGCAAACCATCTGAAATGACCCCGATCATCGTTTGCGTCCGCTTACCAATATTAGTAGTAGTATATAGTACTATATATACCAGCTACCTGCTAGTAAGCTAGGCTATACCTGCAAGATTTCTTGCCCAGTGACAGAAAAGTACGCTAGGTAGCTATAATTAGTCCTACTGATCGACAATAGGCTACTATTATCCAGTTTTCCGCTATTGTTAACGTAATACGTTATTTCGCGCCCACAGCAAAACTATGCATCAAATCAAATCACAATCCCTCAGTAGCATAGTAAAGATAATGAACAATCCCAAAATAAAACCTTATTTAAGACAGGCCTGACATTACTAGCCTCCCAAAACAAAGATCACTTCCTCTGATTCAACATTGCTCAAGTTCTGCGCTACAACGAAATGTTTTAACACGAAGATTATCTTAACTTTCTGAAGTTATAGTCAATTGGCAGTACCCTCAAAGACCAGCAATAACTGCGACTAAAACACAGCTGCCTATGTAGGCTAATGTCAACAGACCAAATCCAGTTTGTTCGGAGCATAGCTTTTCTCCTTGTTCATTCTTCAACCCAGCTTGCAATGTGTTAAATAGGTGATTTACCAGTTCTTCCCAGGCAGGACTACGAGTATAATTATAATCCTCATCCATAATTCCCAATCTCTTTTGTTGTACTCTTCGGGAGTGTTACCCCAGTCTTTGAGTCCAGTATTTGAGAGCTGACTTGAGACCTGCTTGTGGCAGCGTTTATGGTCCTGCACTAGATGATGTGTCGCTGCGCGCACAACCAGAATGTATTCCTTTTCCCACCGGCGTCAAGATCTCCGGCACTTTTTTTTAGACTCGGCTATTCTTAGGTTTACGGCGTACTTGGACTTCAGTTCACTCCATTGGAAGTTTGCACAGATGTCCTTATTCACGCCGTTGTCGTATTATATACACCATTTCGGTTTTTACCATACTAGCGTCGTTAAACTTTTTCCTAAGGATGGAGGCATTGGCCGGAGGTAGACGTTTTAGAGGTATATTGCCTTTTAAATTACAGCTTAGGCAACATGCAGTAGGTGTCTCTCCAATAAAACTAACCATTGAATAAACTCAACGATAAATAAATAGATACATAAATCAGTAGCATAAGTTACACTCGCTCCAAGTTCCCCTTGTCTCACTCTCAATTTACTTACTCTACTCTGAGCTCTGACAAGAAATAAACAAACATCTTAGAACTGACTGATCATTCCCTCCTGGACTCCTCCCCCTAATTCAAAACCCATCATAACTGATTGACATATTCCAAGACATGAGAGGGAGAGAACGTACGCACATACACACACTGTCACTCAATCACACAAACGGGGAAACAAGAGTCAAACAGAGGGCAGATGAAGTGGCAGGTGAAGTGGACTGGTGTTGCCAGGGCTGATGTGGCTGAGGGGAGTACAGCACAGAGAGACGTCACTAGCATGTCCTCCAGTGCTGCAGGCTTTTGGCTGGTGTCGGTTTTGGCTAATGGTTGTCCGTCGCCTACGTCTCCTCTCCTCCTAGTGGTCAAGCACTTCAAGCCAGCCCTGGAGCAGGTGGGCATAGTCCAGCCCCAAAGGGGCATCTGGGGTCTGGCCCATGAGCAGTGAGGATCAGTGACGTGCGGTGAGGTTCGTGGCTGGTGAGGCACAGAAACCGGAAGTGATTCAAGTTGTGTCGACTGTGTGAACCTAAAAGCTAATGAAAAGGATGAAGGATATGTCACAATGCACATACATGGCAAGCCTACTGAGATGAAAGTTGACACGGGAGCTAAATGCAATCTGATGTCACTTGACACATTCAAAAGACTGAACAGTGGCGAACAGCTTGTGAAGCAGAAGAGGGTTGCCAGCCTTGTTGCTTATGGAGGCACAAGAATTGAGACCAGTGGTATCGTCACACTGCCGTGCTGCTTAAAGGAGCAGCACCTCTCGTTGCCTTTTTTCATTGTGGACAGAGCGGTACAACCACTGCTAGGATTTCGTGCATGTATGGACATGGGAGTTGTGAAGATGAGTCCTGACGTTCACCAGGTCAGCGTGGAGAGCAACACAGATTTCAGCTCACAGGTATTCACACAGTTCAAAGACCTGTTCAGCATGGAGTTAGACTATGTATCAACCCAAAAGATCTCAACACAGCACTGAAAAGACCCCACCACCCAATATGCAGCGTTGAAGAGGTGGCAGCCCAAATGTCTGGGGCAACAGTGTTTTTTGTCTTGGATGCAAAGAATTCTTTCTGGCAGATACATCTTGACAAGAGATCGTCATTGCTGACGACATTCAGCACTCCATTCGGGCGCTACAGATTTCTGAGGATGCCCTTCAGCATAAATTCTGCAAGCGAAGTGGAATAGTTGCTTTCTGGTTACCCCTGCTCAGTCATCGTCGATGACATCATCATTGGAGGCCGTGGAGTGACTGAACATGATGCCAATTTAAGAAAAGTGCTCGACAGGGTACGAGAAGTTAATCTCAAGTTAAACCCAGACAAGCGCAAATTTCGCCTGGACCAGGTAGCATACGTAGGCCACATCTTCACAAGTGAAGGCCTTTAAGCAGACCCGTCTAAAACTACAGCGATCAATTTTAAGCAGACCCGTCTAAAACTACAGAGATCAATGACATGCCAATCCCCACGGATGTGACTTCACTACAGCGTTTCCTGGGAATGGTGAATTACCTCAGCAAATACATTCCAAATATCAGCGACATTGCAGCACCCCTGAGAAAACTCACTTACAAAGAGACTACACGGTGCTGGTTCCAACAACATCAAAAGGCTTTCGACCACCTCCTGTCATGCCTGTCCAGCCCACCAGTGCTGGCATACTACAATGTCACTAACCCAAGTCTGTTTCAACTGACATGACGCAGGTAGGCTATAGACACTGTGTCATGATCCACAACACTGGTGGATTCAATCTCAACATACAATATGTAAGGATGATTAATCACCATAAAATTCAGATTGAAGCTAATTTATTGCAATGAATGATTATTATGCTATTCAAGCCATGTGCTTTAAACATAGGCGAATGTTAACTTCACTTTTGTAAACAATTGAGACTAGCTTGCTATCTAATGCGAACTATGCCTGTAGCTGGCTTACATTAAAGCCATGTCTTCAAGCTACCTGTGATATGGACTGCTAAACAAATGCAGTAGATGCCAGTTTGAGGGAATAGGTCGTAGGTGCCTGCCATCCAGATTTGATCACAATACCTCAACTTGAACTTCTCTTGGGGGGGGGGGGCACTGTGGAGCGAGCCAATAACCCCCCCCACTACAATGCCCGCGGGGACACAGGTTCGATTCCAGCCTGCTGTCGTTTCCCGATCCTCTCCCGATCCTCTCCCCACCTCTTCACTCCTCCTCACTTCCTGTCCAAAATACTTCACTGTCCCATCCAAATAAAGGCTAAAAAGCCCATAAATAAATCTTAAAAACTTCCCACTCGACTGTGAAATTGGTGACATTTACACAAAGGCGGCATGTTATTGGCAGGTTTTAGGGCAATACGAGGTTTTTGTTCTCGCAGCTTGAGGACCTATGCCAGTAGTCCTGGTTGGCCAGAAGGTAGCCCTAACTTGCACTGGCGTGATAGTGGAATCACAGCTAGTGTAAATGTTATTTGACTCTATTCCAACTTGATTCACTGTTAGCTTCACCGGCTAGCCAATGAGTGGAGTGGTCAATGCTAGCTTCGCTAGGGAATGGGTTCGTTTTGGTAATGTGGCAAACCAGATGATAGTAAACATAAATGTCATTCATTGTATTATTGCCAGTAGCAACTGTGAACTGAGGCTGTTTGACAGGGGCACAGGCATTGGAACTCTCTCAAACTTCTGACAGAAGCAGAGGCAAAAAAGCATTGGTGCTGGATATTGCTAGCCACCTAGCACTCTGCCGTATTTTCCCTCCCTCAGGAACGTGGTAGTCCAGCCAATGTCAGGCTCATCCCCTATCTTCCTCTCGTCCCTGTCCAAGTAAATGTTAAGAGCTTACCAATTGGGTCGCAGTTGCCCTTGGGGATGTGGGTTCGAATCCCACTTCTGACACCAGTGTAGCATCGAAGACAGCGAAGACCGGAAGTAGATGTTTATTACCTATTAAATTACAGCCTAAGCAACAGGCAGTAGGACATCTATCTCTAATTTAAAAAAAAACCTGAATAAACTGTATGATAAATAAATATCGTATTTCCTCAAAAGAAAAACAGGATTTATTTAAAAGCCGGAAATGAGGTAATGGCTGGGGTTGAGGTCGAGGCGCACAAATGAAGGCCGGTCAGGAGTAAAACAATGTACAGACAGACAATATACAACAAGCAAACCATAAATAACATATCAAATAACATTGATAATAATTGGAAAACAATACAATCTTTTTTCTTTGACAAGGTTTTTCAGGACCCAGCCCCATATGTGTGTGACGGACCGAGCCTCGGTTGCCGTCAACATGTCTGGGTTTGGCCCGAAAAGCTCAGAGACAGAGTGAGGGTTCAAATATAACGTATTCCGCGTTCATTATTCTGGAGAACTCCTAAGCCTCTCAATAGGCAGAGGACAAAAAGCAGCAGTCTCCAGAAATATCACCTGCTCAGCCTCTAAATGGGGTAGAGGACAACTTGCAGCAGTACAATCTCTATTAAAATACCTGCTATGCCTCTAAATGGGGTAGAGGACAAAAATCAGCAGTAAAACAAAAGGTCCACATCAATGCACATGCCTGACAACAAGACTTCACCAAACTAGACAGAACAATGAACATATATACACCTGGCGGCCAGCACCATTTTTACACATGGGGGGTAGACACAAACACTAAACAATACACAATGACAAGACAGACCCCGAGACACGAACATAGCATTTCTTCACAATCATAAAACAAAGAGATGACTATGTAATAAAATAATGTCCGAAAGGTTTGTAAAACCAACCACTTTATCCAGGTGGCCTGGCCCAGACCATTTTCCGTGTCCCCTCCGCCAGTCTAAGCAATTAGCGGTGTCCATGAGGTGGATCCAATTGTAATCAGTGGTATGAGTGTTTGTGTGTGCGTGTGTGTGCAAACCACGTCTGTTTGGGTGCGCTAGTGGTTGCAAATATGGGATAGGAGTGTGCAGTTCATGTGCGGTCGCACCATGACCGTCACAATGTGAATGAGGTGCTGAAGATACCCATCTCCGAAGATCTCTCTACCAGACAAATCAGACAAGATGGAAGTGATAGTGTGTCATGCTTCAATCAAGGGCAGGTCTGAATCCCACGTTCCTTCCTTGAGCATCAGGGAACTCTCTCTGTATCCGCACCACCACTCAGATTCTCTGGCCAGGAAATCCAGCTTACAAAGCTTCTGTAGGCTATGCCATAATTTATTTTATTTTCGTCCTTAGTAATTTTTGTATTACAGAAATGTCTGACAACTCATATGCATTAAAACATTTACTGTTCTATTCCCCTTAGCCGTAAAGGCCCATAGTCTGCTCTATAGATGTTGAATGCATTCTGTAGTGAGAACACATTCAAACACACAGGTTTGATCAACCATGAATGCTGGTTGGTTCTGAAGCTGCAGTAGTTTTCTTGTAACCTTGATTATTTGAAAGAGAAAGTGACATGGAATGTAAAACAAATGACTGCATAATTACAATGTCATTCACAAAGAACTAACTCTACCTGTGGTATCTCCCTGCAGCATACATTGTCTGGCTCTGCAGGCAACATAGCAGGTATAGTGTATTTGAATGTTGTTATTATTAAAGACATAGGTCACCACATGCAACAATTTAAACATACGTTACCACAAGTTGCCCCCTGCCTGCTCCATTACTTAGCATTGCTGGCTCTGACATCTTAATGATGTTTGTGTTACTTGCATTTACTTAAACACCAGAAACCTAACTTTTCACAACCAATAACTTACATAAACACATTGTATTTGTTACATACTCGTACATGAACACACTGTATGGATATGCTTGAGTCACTAGCATTGGGTTGTCCTCGACACAGTCAGCAAGACAGTATGACCTTAGCCAATGTACAAACATACAAAAAGAATTGTCGAGGTGACATGAAGTTAACTAATGTGGCGATGTGCCATCACTACACAGAGTATGTGCTCTGACTGTCATGCCATCGAGCCTGGCCCTTTGGTGTTGCGGTCAGAGTGCAGGAACCCTCGAGACCTGGGTTCAAGGCTGGGTGGGGTCAGGGATGGATTGGCGAACGTTATCTGAATTTATTATTATCTGAACGTCAAGACCTACAAGCTGACTGAGCACAGCCAGAGGCACAGTAGCCTACACTTGCCGAACGACGCCTTTCAAACATAAAAGTGGTGATGCATGATTTGCTCTTTCAATGGACAGGATAGCCAGCCCATTCAGCCCATGCTGCTCAGGTGGGTCTTAATCAGTTTTAATTTGGAAAAGAATCACTCGGCTGTTGCCCTGTCATATGTAATGTTAGAAAAAATAGCAGGGCAGTGCACCGAAGGTGAATGTTACGGAGTAAACTTTGACCTGTTTACTTTCCCAATACAATAGCCAAAGTATCTAATTCGACCGTTAAAATATATATATACGCCTAATGGTGTTTGTGTGTGCGTGCGTGTTTTGCGAGTGCACAATTTTTGTTTCCGCGAAGGGAGGGGCCTTTAACATGTCCAGGCCCAGGGGCCCGTGGTTTCTTAATCCGTCCATGGGTGGGGTGACTGCTTTCTCCCTTCGCTACACACTGTCTGTAAAAATCATAGTGGGCCCCTCTTGTTCTAACCCCCATTTGATAGCATTATTCATGGAGACAAGCTCTGCCACCTGAGCACTACCTGAAGACAGAGAGCCAGACAGTTTTGCCATCCACTAATGCCCACCCCATGTATCTCTTATCCCCCCCACTAATGCCCACCCCATGTATCTCTTATCCCCCCCACTAATGCCCACCCCATGTATCTCTTATCCCCCCACTAATGCCCACCCCATGTATCTCTTATCCCCCCCACTAATGCCCACCCCATGTATCTCTTATCCCCCCCACTAATGCCCACCCCATGTATCTCTTATCCCCCCCACTAATGCCCACCCCATGTATCTCTTATCCCCCCCACTAATGCCCACCCGATGTATCTCTTATCCCCCCACGGAAGTTAGAATCGTCTTTGAATATGTGGTGGAAGTGAGGCAGGGACTCATCGCTGATGTGATGCTCTTTAGCGATAATCGTCCCGTCTGTGCAGTTGGGCGGATTACCTTGGGAAATGACAGAGTTGTATCAGCAGGTGGAGAAACTTCTGCGGAGTGTGTAAGACAAAAGCAGAATAGCCTTCCACTGGCTAGACATTTTGAATGGCCCATTCAGCAGTCCAATGCCCCGAGGCAGAGCACCTGACCCACTGGTGTGGAAGATGAGAGAGGTGATATGTTCCCCAGTACTGCTCTTTCCCCATTTGATGTGTTGAGTGGTCTAATTTTTCTTTGCCTCGTGTTTTGCATATGCATAGGGCCAGAGCTGGTGTTCTAAAATGAAAGGCAGAGCACAGCAACAGCAGATATGATGTTGAATGAAGAGCACTCCATCTAGGACTGAAGACCAATGTAGGTCGTCTGGCCTTAAGCCCATAGTACAGAATCGTCTACACTGTGTGGGGAACTACAGAAAAATACTAAAAATAATACTTACGGCTAATAATTTATATTCAACTGTATTTAATTAATTTGTAATAAAAGCATTTGTGTAATTCATTGCTATTTGTCAGACAATCAACATAACCTACCTAAGAACTGAACACCAACAGCAATAATAATAAAAAAGAATAAACAACAATAGTACAATAAATGTAAACAATAAGCAATAATCATGATAATAATAATAATGAAAAATAATAATAAACAACTAACCATGTCTGAGGAGGACACATGCAGGACCAGTGGGGAGGAGTGTAGAGGAGGGGCAAGACTTTATGCCTCCAATCCAAAGTAGGATTTTTGACCAAAAGAAGTACAGTATACTCGTGGCCCAAGGTGTGAAATACAAATGTGGCACCTTGCAACGCTTTAAAATGCAGAGGCACCAATATTCTTCTACTCCAAGATCCCACAACAGAGCTAAGGAACATTTAGAAGAAGTAGTGTTCAGCGCACTGCTCTGCTGGAACCCAATGTTATGGTCACTAGATCCGGGAGAACCTTCCGTCCACCAGAAAGACTTGACTGGTAAAATAGACTGTAATTAGTATAGTTAGACCTGCTCTGAAGAAGAAGGAAGAATAAATCCCTTCAGCAGAGTCCGAAGGTGCAGGGAGTCTACCCTGTTCTAGCTTAGGTCAAAACAATGCTATTCATGTTTAAATAAAAAAAAATGTAAAAAAAATGAAATAGTGTTTTGTTCTATTACCAGCTAGATAAGATTTAAAAGAAGAGTTAAAATAATATGTTAAATGACTAAAATGAGGGGTGTGGTGGAACCATGTCAGGGCACTAGGCAATGCTTGGCACTGGGGCACGAAGGCATGCATCAGACAAATGTAATAGTGAATTGAACAACAGAGTGAGTCCACCAAATGCTGTCTCCTTCATCATTGCCTGTTGAAACTTTTATGTAAACGTCCTTTAATGTAAACAGTAAACAGAACATTATACAGTACATAGTGGAGTATATCTTGTTTTGACATCTGAGATTTGACAACAAACAAGCTGCTTTTACTACTCACATCGTATCACTCCAGATCAATTTGGCCCTCTAGGTAGATGTTCTGATGTAGAGATACAGTAGCTTGGTTTTCCCTAACCACCTCTGATAGATCTGAATAAAGATATTGAGGTGGAACATTCCTAATGGTGGTCACTGGTGTGTTGTACTTTTGTTCAGTTGCTAATACATTTCTTCATTGTCCGGGTCAGTTCCATCTGTGTCTACAGACTCAGATATATTAACGGAAAAAACTCTACAAAGTTTGCAAAAAGCCTTACTGTAGCTTCATTCATTCTAAAAATGTGACTTGATGTTTTCTGAATTTACGCAATCATCACCCTGACCCATAATCCAGTGAGCTGCAATTATTGCAACTTTTTCTTTGACTGGGTTAGGCTGTGTGCTCCACCACTGAAGCTGAGAGATTATTGGAGCTTTCAAGTCAAGACCTTTCTTAAAAGCTTCAGATTCTTTTTAGGCCAGGCAAATTAACCCATTTTGGAGCCAAAAATAGAATTAATTGTAAAATATTTTTTTTGAGCATAGATCATTTCTATGAGGGGTCCAGAACAACATACTAAAAGTCTTAAGAAATCCTAGTTGAGGAAATATGTTTAATTCTCATCAATCTGAGATGTGTGCTAATAATGGCAAAAATACACCTCAAAAATGTAATTTTTTCCTTTACTCCTATCAAAATGAAACTTTACACAATGAAAGTACCCATGAAAAGTAACATTTTTTTTTTCAACATCTCAGATTGATGAGAATTAAACATATTTCCTCAACTAGGATTTCTTAGGACTTTTAGTATGTTGTTCTGGACACCTCATAGAAATGATCTATGCTGAAAAAAATATTTTACAATTAGTCTGTCGTAAAACGCTATTTTGCCTGGACTATTTTTGGACTTGAATGTACCATTGATTTACTCACAGTTCAGTGTTTGCCATACATTTTAGTTGGAACACCAGGAACGCAATGCTGTGCATCACGTTGTGGTCGGGGAAGCATTTTCTGACGGACGCATCAGTCATTGTTGTTGCCTTGTGTAACTTTGATGATGACGAAGTTGAATGTAGGATTATGAATGAATTGTCAGTGCTCAGTCATTTAGCTAGCTAACTGTGTTTAGCTGTTTAAAATGCCCTCGCGGATTGTATGTAAAGGCACAGCTGCGGCTGTCGCTGCAAGAAGAATAAGGAATATTTTGGGACCTGTTATGTTGAAGGGTGAACGGACATGTTCCATTCACAATGTTCAAAGCAAATTCTTAAACACGTCCTCAGGTAACACACACCCCAGTGGATTCAGTAACTTATTTTCTAAGTGTATAGATCCAGTGTATAAATCCAAGTCGCGTGCATGTTCGTTTCAACGTCAGTACGAGGTTGAAACAAGCAGAGAAGGAGAAAACCCTGTCTGGCAGAAGGGTTCAATATGATGATTAGCTGACTCGCAACCAACTAACCAGCTCGTCGGCTTTGTTGTTTGCAAAGCAGGACAATATCTAAAATGCTTTCTTATGTCACTGATGAAACTACCCTTCACTTTTGTAGGTGACATTGTGAAAATTGGAGACCTTTCATACCAGCTCAAGAAGCCCCAAAGACCAGAGCTTGTTCCCATAAAACACAGTAAGCATCTTGTACACCTGCTGTAAAATATACTTTTGACATTTTTCTCTCCTTTTTCTTTCATGTTTTACTGTTTAAATGTGTAACTGGTTGGCTGTTCTCTTTAGTAGACCTACCTGTAGCCTCTTAACCTGGCTATTTCTGTATATGTATGACTTTTCATCAGTTCTCTGATGTTTGGTGTGACTTGCAGTGATGGATTCCTTGCCCCAGACGGTTGTTCAGCATCTCAGATGGATTATGCAAAAGGATCTGTTGGGGCAAGATGTGTTCCTCATAGGACCCCCAGGCCCACTGAGGCGTTCCGTAGCTATGCAGTACCTGGTACAGTACTTCACAATCAGTCAGCTGTATTCTAACCTTGGTTCTCTTGGAAACCATAACGTGACAAATGGCTGAATTAGACTGTTCATATTTGTGATCCCACTAACTGTACTGCATGCGTGACAGTGGATGCAGTAATATAGAGACATTAACTGTACTGCATGGAAATACCCTGGAAATTTCCAGAATAGAATATTGCAATGCTGTTCTAGCAGGCTCGGCTGCATGTATCGTGAAACTGTTGCAGATGATCCAGAATGTGGTTGCGCTTCTGGCCTTTGATCAGCCAAAGGGGAGACATAACCCCTCTGCTGGTTACCCTTCATGAATCCCTCTTGAACACCCATCAATAGACTATATGAGAGTGGTCGAAGTTGAGCTGAAACTAGTCAGGCAACACAGATGTCGCTACACGATGGTAGTCCTTTGGGGGATAGTAGTCCCTCACATTGCGCATGCTCAGACACAAACGGTTTACGGCATAAGGCTCAACATCAACATCAACATATCTGGCTTGTCTTAACGCATAATGTAGGTTTATTTAACGTAATATTTAATAATGTTGTAAACGGTTTAAACGTCAACATATGGGGCTTGTCTTAACGCATAATGTGGGTATATTTAATGTTATATTTAATTATGTTGTAAACGGCTAACAGCATAAGGCTCTACGTCAACATATGAAACGAAACTGGGGAGAGACTTTTTGATCCTCCACCTCATCTGTTTTGTCCACTGTGACATCTTCTTTGTTTTTAAATAAATGGTCATGTTTTCAAAAAACTGGCTATCGTTGCTTTTCTCCATGATTGAAAACGGATCTGTCATTGTGACGCATGCGCGCGCGGCTTCGCTGTCGACAGTGTCGCAAAATGACGCATGCGCAATGTGAGGGACTACTATCCCCCAAAGGACTACCATCGTGTAGCGACAACAGATAACAGCACAGCTAGCACTGATAAAAGCTAGCGAACCTGCTAACTGAGGATACTCTGTAATATATTTGACAATGTTTGCTGCAATAATTTTCTCACATTTTTGTCACCACCAAACTGCATAGTTAATAGCCTGAGCAGTTAGTGTTAACAACACTTCACATGACTTTGTACCTTTAAAATTAATTTGAGGATGTTCTGAAAACTAGCTACCTAGCTTAATTTACCTTATAGACGGTAAAATTGACCTTTTGTTAATACCTACTGTTACTGTAATAACAAGTAGCTAATGGAGAAAAGCGCATTTTCAACAGCATTTGCATTGGCTAATTGAAAATGATCTGAACATCTGAATTTGCTCTACAGGAGTTGACAAAACGGGAAGTTGAATATGTTGCCCTCTCTCGTGACACCACTGAAACAGATCTTAAACAACGCAGAGAGATAAGAGCTGGAACGGCCTTCTACGTCGATCAGGCAAGAAACAGCCTTATGGCACTATTTTTCATTGGAATAGCTGTTATCTTTATATAAAAAAATATTAGTCATGAGTGAATGGTATGGGACACCTCGGCACCCTTTATTATTATTATTATTATTGTTGTTGTTGTTGTTGTTGTTGTTGTTAATTATAACAATAATAGTGATGATGTATAGTAATTAATATGTGTATTTATTATATTTATAAAAAAGTTATTATATATTTATACACTGAAGCTCATATTGTTGCTTATGTATACATGTACATTTCATAATATATCAGTTATGAAGTCGCACTTATCCTCATAGTCACGAGTCAGGACACAAAACACTTCACTATCAGTGTACAGCCACCACGGTCACTTGCACAGTCACTCAGTTTTTGAGGATGGCCTGCGCTAGGCAGACTTACAGCTGTGCCATCATCCTTCTGTTTCTTGATGACGGATTGGACATGTACTTGTATCCTTCATCAGACTTGTGCTTTTCACATTTAACATGGTCATGGAGTTGCTTTGAGTGTGATTTCGTCTTCGTGGTGTAGAGTTTCAGCAGTCATTGAAACAGGTGTTGAGATGCATTGAATGCACACAGGTGATCTCCTTTGTGAGTGATCTCCTAGGTGAGTTACTTTAAAGGGGGTGAAGATGTATACTATCAATTATTTTGAGTTTTATATTTGTAATTCATTTAGATCACTTTGCAGAGGTCTGTTTAAAAAAATTGGCCATGATGCAATGTTGTAGAACAGTAAAAGGTGAAAACTTCCAAGGAGGATGAGTACTTTCTATAGCTACTGTATATACAGTATGCTTTGGTTTCTTCATGATAATAGAATGGATGGCATATCCAACCTACATTTCTTCTGGTGTTCCAGTGGTGTTGTTCTCCAAGAATAGAAAAGGTTGTCTCTCTTGCTTGTCCTGCAGGTATATTTGAAAATGTATAACTTGCATGTAGCTACTCTGAGTAGCCCATTTATATGTCAGGAGAGATGGTGAAAGAGATAAACAGTGTCCATGCATGTGGGTCAGTAGTTAAGTTGGTCCAACATGGACATGTTATAGGCTATAAGTAATATCAACTTATTTAGGGAGAAACAGAGACATGGCAGGACTTTTGACCACTGCTTTTTTAACTCTGAGTTTCTCTCTTCTAGTGTGCAGTCCGTGCAGCCACGGAGGGGCGCATCCTCGTCCTGGAGGGGCTGGAGAAGGCTGAGAGGAACGTGCTACCAGTTCTAAACAACCTGCTGGAGAACAGAGAAATGCAACTGGAGGATGGGCGCTTTCTCATGTCATCACAGCGCTACGACAGTCTCCTAAAGGTAGAGCTTGCCTTGCCCATTTGATTTGCAATTGAAGGTTGTACAAACATCAGACATTAAAAGATACAGATTCTAGATTTTTGTATGCAACTGAAGAATCAATTCAGGTACCTGGTGTATATATACAGTATTGTGTCATTGCTACTAGCTTCATGTCACAAAGACTGAACCAAAAGACCTTAAGAGCTAATAGTGGGGGTGTGATGTTTGCAGGAGCACACCAAAGAGGAGCTTGATTCTTGGAAGATTGTGCGTGTGAGTGAGGACTTCCGTGTTATTGCCTTGGGTCTTCCTGTTCCAAGATACACCGGGAACCCACTCGATCCACCGCTACGATCACGTTTCCAAGCCCGAGACATCTACTACCTACCCTTCAAGGTCGGCTGGGTTCATTGCTGTGAAGTTTAGTATGACATAACTCAGTCTGAAATTAGTACAGTACAATCATACCAATTAAGCTGTGTTTGACTTCTTTGAGTTTTCTATCGTAGGACCAGCTGGAGCTGTTATACAGCCTAGGACCCAATGTGGCAGCACAGAGGTGAGGAACCTCCTCTTCTTGATTTACAGTAATAGAATCATTAACAGCCTAGTCAATACATCAGGACCTTGGAGTTACAAGGTTCTATCTGACCCCTGTGCAGTTTTAAGATATATAAACAGAAGTAAATGTTTTGGAACAACATAAAAGGAGAAGCACTATATGTCAACTGTCTCTGAGTTTTGCCAGTGATACCTAGCTACTGACTATATAGATCTTTTCACAAGCTACCCTCATTTGATCCATACAATGGAACGTCTTGAAACTTAAGACATTTCATCTGTGAGAAAGGCAGCCTGTTAAGTCAAAAACAGAGACGGGGGTGTCTGTCAACGCTTGGGTCAAACACAGTTCATTGCTCTTCAACGCTTGCTGGCAATTAAGACAGTGTCGGGGATTTAAATGGGAATGATGTACTTTTGCTCTCTCGTTGCCTGCACTTAGGACACCGTGTACAGGAGACATGGTCACATCAACATTGTCACATCATCAACCTTTGCAAACAAAATTGTATTCTCTCACTGGAGAAATCTTTAAAAATATGTGGTTAGATGGACCTTCTTACTCTCTTACCCTTACTCTACATCAGGGGTGGGCAATTAATTTCCCCAAGGGGCCACATGAGATAGTGGGAGTGTTGTGGAGGGCCGGACCAATAGGCTGAACTCAATTCTGCTCAATATAAGTTGCATCTCTTTATAAAAAAACATTAAATTGTATGGTTTTGATTAACTGCTACTGGTAAGAGTAGATGTTGCATTTAGGCTATCAAAAAAATGTGGTGCAGGCATAGTACAAATTCCAACATTATTTAATCAACATGTAATCAACATTCACCAAAACGATTTTGAAAATGAGCATGTTTTTGCAGTATTAAAGGTGTTCCCAGACGACCAATACACATGGCACACACACACACGAGAGCAAGCTTGTAATGCAATAGTATAAGTATACAAATAATAGTAATATAATTTTGTATCAGCGCAAATGGTCGCAGGCACGCCCACACGCACGAATGTAGGCCTACGGAAATAAAAAAAATATCCCGCAAACATACGGTTAGCCTACTTGCCAAAACAATAGAAGACATTTCTCCAAAATACCTCTTTTTGATGATTTTGTTGCCGTTTAGTTCTTCACGCAAATGCGAAGCAACCCGCCTTCTGACTTCAAGTTTCAATGACTTTCAGTTACGTTAAATGACCGGACTACTTGCGTTGCGGAATGATATGAAAGATGTGAATTAGAACACACAAAACCATTGCCAATGACAGCAGTCATACATTTTTCGCAGCAGTGAATATAAAGAAACTGCAAACGTTGGGATGGCCCATTCAAATCAACGGAACTTTTTGGAACATTCTGAAGAGCCGTATAATAAATACAGGTATTTACGTTTGATTCCTAATTTACAATTGACCTCCGCGGGGCGCACAGGGACAGCCAACGGGCCGCAAATTGCCCTTGGGCCGCACTTTGCCCAGGTCTGCTCTACATGGTAAAATATCTATGTTAAACATGAATGGATAAATAGTTTTCAATTTTCTGTGATTCCATGGTCTCCCCTCTTTCATTTTAATGAACTTGACCCTGCAAGATTAAGGCATAGCTGGCGAATCAGTTACCAAAAAGCGCTTTCCGCTCTACATATCTTGCTGGTTATTAGAGACTTTTCTGAACAGTATTGGTGGTGTACGTTGGTATAGCCAAAGTGTTCAAATTGCCCAGTTAATTGACCTCAGTTTGGCCGAAAGGCATTCATTGAATGAACTAATACGAGGAGGTGCAGTCAAACGGTTCAGAGACTGCGCCTATGATTGAAATGTGGCTGTCATCATGCCTTCGAGTTAGTCACTTTGTGCAGAGATACACTTCTCCCAGTGCTCCTCCGCCACCCTTCAGCTTGAACTTCATCTTGAGGAAGAGGAAGAAGTCCCAGGGAGCCAGATCTGGCCAGTAGGGGTGGTGGGGAGAAACAATAGTGTTGAAAACTTGTGTTGTTTTCCACATGCTGTGAGCATTGTCATGATGAAGTACCCAAGTGCCAGTGCCCACAGGGCAATCAAACTTTGCATTTTCTTTGCATCTCTGGTTCTTTTTTGGGAATGCTCATCCTTGGCCATTTGTGGGTATTTGTATCTGATTTCCTTTTAAAGCCTTTTGATGTACAGTTGCCTATTGCTATGTGATGACTCCCATATCCAACTTAAACTACAAAAGAAATGAGCCCCTTGAAAAATAGTATTGAAATGGTTGTGTGAGCTTGATTTCCTTATTTGATACAACCCAATACAAATAAAAAACATTAGAATAAGCAGTGCCAGAGAGTCTCAAAGCTGTTGTTGAACTTGAAGCCAACTGGTCTGATGAGCCTTTCCCCTATCTTAGGATTTCACAGCTTCTTTCTGTTGCTACCGCCCTCTGCTCCCAAGAGTCTGCTAATCTGGCCATACCTGATTTCCCTGTGGACAACCTGGCCTCAGCTGTCAAAGTCTTGGTGAGTTCGAAAAACGGACAGGATTGGCATTGTTTGTTACATGGAGTGCTATAAACAGAATGCACCATTAGTAAGTACACTCCCTCTGAAATCTGACAAATGAAGCAATATGCAAGCAATATCGACTTCCTCCTAAAAGTGACAAAACGACCAAAATGATTTCTGATGCTAATTAAGGGCAGTTGATCAGTGGATGGGTCTGTTAAACCATCCTACTCACAAGGTAGAACTGGTCAACCAATACAAAAGTGGTGCTTCTCTTATCTAAGGAAGACATCAATGGCACCACATGGGAGAGAGTTATCTGGAGACTTAAGAAAGATAATAATTTATTTGCACAAAAGAGGACAAGGGTACAAGAGGATCACTTGTAAAGCACTGTTATAAGTTAGAACACTGTAGCCAAAGTGATACAAAGATACTAAGAAAAGTATGGCCTAGTTCCCTCAAACTTTCAGATCATTGAAGTAAACGTTCAGCTCGTGATGAGTGATTTTTGCTTAGAAAAGTGCTGAAACCAACGCACCAGAAAGCCTGTTTAAAGTTCCATATTCAGACTCTAATGGTCTGAACCTTTTTGGATTACATTAGTGTCTAGACATGTTTCAACATGACGATACTCTAAACGTCAACTGCATTCTTGAGGAACAAAAAGGTGAAGGTGCTGCAGTTGGCAGGTATATCACATCATTTCAACCTAATTGAGCACCTGTATGGGATTTTGATGATTGAGCAGCACTTCCCCTCAAACACCAAGGCACTCAAGGTGGTGATCATTAAGGAGTGGAACAGGGTAGACATGACCGTATGTTGCTTGTGCACTCAATGCCATTAAGGATCAATGCAGCACTTGTTAGTAACATGAGGAGGACATACTAAGTTTTAGAATATTACATATTACATATAGTAACATGAGGAGGACATACTAAGTTTTAGAATATTACATATTACATATAGTAACATGAGGAGGACATACTACGTTTTAGAATATTACATATTACATATAGTAACATGAGGAGGACATACTAAGTTTTAGAATATTACATATTACATATAGTAACATGAGGAGGACATACTAAGTATTAGAATATTACATATTACATATAGTAACATGAGGAGGACATACTAAGTATTAGAATATTACATATTACATATAGTAACATGAGGAGGACATACTACGTTTTAGAATATTACATATTGCAGCGTTTAATCAAGGGAATACTCATTTTTGCGTTGCCCAATTAACTACTTTCACAGTTATTAATAACCGAGATTTCTATGTTGTTTTCAAGTATAAGTTTAATACATTTATAATCTGTCATCTTTCAGTTAATTGTGAAATTGATCATTGAGAAATAGAAATATGTGTTGATGTTTAAGAGGGGGGTGTAATTATTCATGTTGTACACTGTAGCTACATATGTTCCATGAGCATGGTTATACAGCATGGTTAAGTGAAAATAAATGTACTAATTCATTATATATATTGGTATAGAAATTTTCAGACTATTAACCGCAGTTTATGTATTGATTTTGCACAATTTTTGCAGCCCTTCGGTAATACTGGTATTTTGGTTTCTGTTTTTTTGTTTTGACTTGTTTTCCAGAATCTCTTCCCCATGCTGACCCCCCAGCAACTGATCCGGAGACTGTATCCCTATCACGTCATCCTTGGCAAAGAGGGGCGCACTGCTGTGGAGGGTTTACTCCATGTAAGGCACACAAACACCTGTCCTCCCACGGGAAACACATCAAAGCTTTCCTACAAATGAAGCAGTTATAGGTCAGAGGCAATGTAATGAAAGACCAGTTAATCCTCTATAGTTTGGTCAAGAGAAATGAAATCAATTTAGTCTTAAATCTCGATTTACAGCTTCTCACCATGTTATCATACATTTGTGATGGCAACCTTAAAGCCTTTTCTTTCCAGCATATCCACTTAGAGTAGCTAGGAGAAGTGAAAAGCCTTAATTTTCAGTTCTAGTCACATGGTAATGACTTACATTTACATTTAGTCATTTAGCAGACGCTTTTGTCCAAAGCGACGTACAAGGGAGAGAACAGTCAAGCTAAGAGCAATAAAAAAGCATGGTGTAACCATAAATACTACTTTACATGAGAATTAGAAAAACAACAACCTAGAAAAGAGGAAAAAGAAGTGCAGGAATGTAACTGCTGAAGTGCAAGTTAAGCACTAGTCAGGTGCCAGTTAGGAGGGGAGGTGCTCTCTGAAGAGTTGGGTCTTCAAAAGCTTCTTGAAAGTAGAGAGGGACGCCCCTGCTCTGGTAGTACTAGGCAGTTCGTTCCACCAACGTGGAACTACAAATGAAAATAGTCTGGATTGCCGTGCTTGCACGGACGGCAGTGCCAAACGACGCTCACTAGACGAGCGCAGCGTCCTGGGTGTAACATTTGCCCTTACAAGAGCATTTAGGTAGGTGGGAGCAGAACCAGTAAGCACTCTGTAGGCAAGCATAAGTGACTTGAACTTAATGCGAGCAGCTACTGGCAGCCAGTGGAGCTCGATGAGTAGCGGGGTGACGTGTGCCCTTTTCGGTTGGTTGAACACCAGACGCGCCGCCGCGTTCTGGATCATCTGTAGTGGTTTCACCACGCAAGCCGGCAGGCCCGTTAGGAGGGCGTTGCAGTAGTCAAGGCGGGAGCTCACCAAGGTTTGCACCAGCAGCTGGGTGGCATACTGGGTTAGGTACGGCCTGATTTTGCGGATGTTGTATAGCGCAAAGCGGCACGACCTGGAGACAGAGGCGATGTGGGCCGTGAAGGTCAGTTGGTCATCAATAATGACCCCGAGGTTTCTTGCTGTTTTGGATGGAGCAAGAGATAAAGAGTCAGTATTGATCTTGATGTTGTGGTGGATGACCTGTTTGGCTGGGAGAAAGGCCACTGTGAACACAACAAAATGCCATCCATGGTCGAGCACAATTAGCTCACTATTAGCACAATTAGCCATCATTTTTAGGTTTTGTCTCTCGTCACAAAGTGACTTAGGCTACCCTAGCTACTCCAGCATATACTTAGAAAGAACCTTTGGTAACACTTTCTATGAAGGCCATGTCTATAATGATGTATGCATTCATAACATGATATAATGCAATCATAAGGTACAAACATGAGACTGTATAGCAATGTACATAATGCATTATGAGATGTTGATTTAATGTATTATAACTAATGGTAATACCAGATTATATATATATATAACTTAAGAATCATTGACCATGTTGCATAGCATGTGCATTGTAACAACCAACCCTGCCTAGTCATAAATACACACCAGTCACTGTATTACACATATTAACAATTTATGATTAGTGATTGCACAAGATGGAATAATACCAATGACAATAAAATAATATTGTTGGAGTTGACAGTCCTACTGACAATGCTACAAAGGGTTAATGTGGTTTAGGCATCACTTTGGGCATAACGATGTATTTGTGTGGAAGCATATTTGCAATAGACCTTAAAAGTTTTGAATTACTTACAAACCCAATGTGAAAGGGCCTTTCACAGGGCATAATTTGAGAATGGACAATTTGTAGAGAAAGCCTACGTGTGGCCAGACATCTGTCATCTTCTGTGATTTTCAGAAGCAAAACAATTTAAATAATTCAACTGCAATTCAACATTTTTTTTTAAATGTCAACATATTTATATTTTGTGTCTCTGAGCATGGTCTCATTTAAACTAACTATTAGAGAGAGATGAGCCTAAGTAGACAGTCGATTCCCTTCCCTGTCATTTTTCCCATCTTTCTCTGTCCTTTGGCTTGCTGGTCACCTGGTTTGTGTTGAACAGGTTGGCAGATGCTTATCATAAGTTGCCTTATACTATTTAAATCTTTGCTTGGTTTATGCACCATTTATGATGATTCACTTTGCTAGGCAATATTACCTGTTTCCTAAACACCTTTGCTGTTTCCTTAGGAATAAATTATTGCGAGTCTCTCTGTTTAAACAATTGTCATTGTGGGATCAATACTTCTCTCTCGTTCTTCTGTTGGCATGTGGCTGGGACTGTTCTGCCATTAAAGTCTGATTATTTTGTTATTTTGCAAGAAAATGCTGTGATGCTGTGTTTTTGGTTTATTGAGGGATAAGCACATTTTATATCTGACATTTCTCCTTTTCTTTAGCGGTTTGAACTTGTTGAGTCTCGTGAGAGCCAAGTTTCTGAGGTGGTCAGCGTGGAATCTGTAAGTACAGAGACGACTGCTCAAGTGGCTGTTACCATCCGTACTGCAGCTGATAATATCACTTTTCAGGTGAGTGATGATTGTGAGGCTATTGCGGGTGTTGTTTGTAGTAGGGCTGAACGATTTGGGAAAATAATCGAATTGCAATTTTTTCCCCCCAATATTGCGATTGCGATTTAATATGCAATTTTTTTTATTTTATCCTAATTTTTTCTCCAACATATCGTAATGAATTATTTAAATATGACCAACACAATATTGGATACATTTAGTGTAAAATATTATTTCCCACATTTTACATTTTTATTTAACTGCTAATTACAGAATCAAGAACAACAAATCGGTGGCTTTGCCACTGTGCATTTAAGTCATTTAAACAAAGTCATTGTAAGAATAAACACAAGGCATGCACTTTTTAAACACTGTGTTCAAAATTTACCATCATAAGATGGTAAACCACGTTTTTAACGTTGCGGTTAGAAAATCGCGTTCTATCATATCGCGATTAAATCGCAAATGCAATTAATTGTTCAGCCCTAGTTTGTAGTCAGGATATTATGCCTCAATGTATCTTCTGCATCCACAATTTATGAAAACACAACATTGGCTTAATATCACAGCTGTACATCCAAGGAGAATGTTGTCATTGGCTCTTTGAAGACACGTTTTTGGTTGAAGTAGTTTGAGGCCCCAAAGAGCAGGATTAAGATGACTTCCTAGGTTGATTTAAAGAATGTTTATTTGTCTGCCTTAATGAGTGTGACTAAAGAGGGATGCTGTGATTATTGAAGACTGTGTTGTCTGCATGGTCTTAGAATCAGTGCCATTTTCTTTTTCCAACCTTTTTTCTCTCTTTCTTTCTTTCCACCTCTAATCTCTTCCCATCCTCTCAGGTTCCATCTGGGGTTTGTCCCCCCTGTTCACCCCACAGGAGCTCTGGCTTCATCAAGATACCTACCCATTCTTCCCTGCTTGCAGAGATGATGCAATCCCATCTTGTCAAAGACATTTGTCTGATTGGAGCCAAGGTATGCAGTCATCACCTGCCATCTAGCTGTTCATTAGATGTGAAGAAAGAGCTAATTTATTTTACTCTATCTTTCAAGCAATTAAGGACTGTTCATATTCCATAATTAGTTTGCTCTGTTTTCCCTTTTCATCACACAGGGGTGTGGGAAATCAGTGATTGTCCGTGAGTTTGCTGACATGCTGGGGTATACCATCGAGCCCATAATGTTGTATCAGGTACATATGCACTACTTGACTAGTTAACTGGATGATGTTCCAAATATTGCGCCTGGTCTTATACTGGTCTGGGCTTATCTAGGCAGTGCTCTTCCATTTTATCTAAACTTCATTGAATGTACTGTCATTGGCAGTGGTGGAAAGCTATAAAAGCTAGGCACCAGTGCTTTTATCTGACATGCTCGTCGCAAGAAATCCTGCTCAGTGAGATTGCATAGAGTGGACTGTGCGCTGGAGAAGGAGATGGTGATGTTGACAGCATGTTCACGGACTCCTTCCTTATGGTCAGAGCAGATGGCTGACGAGTGTGAGACTGCTGCCCGCAGGCCCATGTGGCCGGAGGAGAGGGCTGACATGGGAGATCCCCTCCAAGGCCGGTGCACGTTGGTTGGCCGCCTGGGCCTGGGTCTGGGCCTGGGCCTGGGTCTGGGTCTGGGCCTGTATCTGAACGGCCATCTGGATGGTCAACCCTGCCGGGTCCTAGTAGACTCAGGGTCTCCTCTCCTGGCCTTTCCTTGGTGTGACCTAGCATCCTCATGGGCACCGCCTGCCCAGTGCCCACTCTCAGCAGCATGGCCACCAACCAACACCCAGCTGTTAGTTCTAAACTCTCAGCGATACTCAGGACTCTGAGTGCAGTCTCTTAATGTCTATCGACTATTTTAACCTGCATTAAGATAAACATTTGGATTCACTGAAGACTTTATGGCAACACTTGATGGCTTTAACCTAACACAATATGTAGATTTTTCAACCCTCAGACAATATGTTCTTTTTAACCCACTGATGTGCTACACTGGAATTACACCACGCAATCTTGGTGCTGCTAAAGTACCCATCTTAGACCATCAAGTTGTGCTATTGGACACATTTACATTTACATTTACATTTAGTCATTTAGCAGACGCTTTTATCCAAAGCGACTTACATATGTGCGACTTACAATGTATACACATTTTACATTTTTTTTACATTTACACTGATGGCACACTGCACATCAGGAGCAATTAGGGGTTCAGTGTCTTGCTCAAGGACGCTTCGACAGGGACTCGAACTAGCAACCGTCTGATTACTAAACGACTTCTCTACCTCCTGTACCACTGTCGCCTGTGTGGACACCTACCTGCCTGTCATGTAATCAAAAGTTCAGCGTGTCATATTCATTCATGCTTCTTCACGTAATACAGTTCATTCACATGTCCCCAAGTAGTCTGTGAGCACTGCAGCCATAACCACTGGCTCGCTTTTTCAGCAGCAGCCTCAGACAGCTCCTTTGACTGTCCTTGAAAACCAAAATCCAACAGGAGTGTTGTGGTTGGTGTAGCTGCAAAGCCTCTAATACCCATCTCCTTATGTGCTTGCCAACCTCGCTTCCGTCACCAGCTTCGCATACCTCAGTTTCTTCCCCTCATAGGTTTACTCAATCGTATCTCCAAAGGGAATCGCTTACTCAATAATGTAAACGATGCGCACGCACTCAGAATACAACACCATGTCTGATCTCATAGCAGTCACAACAATACAATGGGGCAACCTGAAGCTGCCTTCCGACATCAGCCAGCAATCTCCAATCCCGCGCGTTGCCCCATTTCCAAGTACAGTTTGTGCGTGTCTGGTGTCCACTTCTCTGGCCCTGTCACACAAAACACATTCTACTGTGCCTAGAATTAACCCGTAAAGAGTTAACCTCAACTCTCTTGCTGTCAAACAAACACGCAAATAATTATAAAACCTGTTTGTGTTTGGACTATGAATTTATGAATCTCATTCTACAGCTTTCTGTGTTTGTGTGATGTGTCTTGCTCAGGACATGACTGTGTGTGTGTTTGTGTTTGTGTGATGTGTCTTGCTCAGGACATGACTGTGTCTGTGTGTTTGTGTTTGTGTGATGTGTCTTGTTCAGGACATGACTGTGTTTGTGTTTGTGTGATGTGTCTTGTTCAGGACATGACTGTGTTTGTGTTTGTGTTTGTGTGATGTGTCTTGTTCAGGACATGACTGTGTTTGTGTGATGTGTGTTGCTCAGGACATGACTGTGTTTGTGTGTGTGATGTGTCTTGCTCAGGACATGACTGTGTGTGTGTGATGTGTCTTGCTCAGGACATGACTGTGTGTGTGTTTGTGTTTGTGTGATGTGTCTTGATCAGGACATGACTGTGTTTGTGTGTGTGATGTGTCTTGCTCAGGACATGACTGTGTTTGTGTGATGTGTGTTGCTCAGGACATGACTGTGTTTGTGTTTGTCTGATGTGTCTTGCTCAGGACATGACTGTGTGTGTGTGATGTGTCTTGCTCAGGACATGACTGTGTGTGTTTGTGTGATGTGTCTGGCTCAGGACATGACTGTGTTTGTGTGATGTGTCTGGCTCAGGACATGACTGTGTTTGTGTGATGTGTCTGGCTCAGGACATGACTGTGTTTGTGTGATGTGTCTGGCTCAGGACATGACTGTGTTTGTGTGATGTGTCTGGCTCAGGACATGACTGTGTTTGTGTGATGTGTCTGGCTCAGGACATGACTGTGTTTGTGTGATGTGCCTTGCTCAGGACATGACTGTGTTTGTGTGATGTGTCTTGCTCAGGACATGACTGTGTTTGTGTTTGTGTGATGTGTCTTGCTCAGGACATGACTGTGTTTGTGTTTGTGTGATGTGTCTTGCTCAGGACATGACCGTGTTGTGTTTGTATCTTGCTCAGGACATGACTGTGTTTGTGTTTGTGTGATGTGTCTTGTGTTTGTGTGATGTGTCTTGCTCAGAGGACATGACTGTGTTTGTGTGATGTGTCTTGTTCAGGACATGACTGTGTTTGTGTGATGTGTGTTGTTCAGGACATGACTGTGTTTGTGTTTGTCTGATGTGTCTTGCTCAGGACATGACTGTGTTTGTGTTTGTGTTTGTCTGATGTGTCTTGCTCAGGACATGACTGTGTGTGTGTGATGTGTCTTGCTCAGGACATGACTGTGTGTGTTTGTGTGATGTGTCTGGCTCAGGACATGACTGTGTTTGTGTGATGTGTCTGGCTCAGGACATGACTGTGTTTGTGTGATGTGTCTGGCTCAGGACATGACTGTGTTTGTGTGATGTGTCTGGCTCAGGACATGACTGTGTTTGTGTGATGTGTCTGGCTCAGGACATGACCGTGTTGTGTTTGTATCTTGCTCAGGACATGACTGTGTTTGTGTTTGTGTGATGTGTCTTGTGTTTGTGTGATGTGTCTTGCTCAGAGGACATGACTGTGTTTGTGTGATGTGTCTTGTTCAGGACATGACTGTGTTTGTGTGATGTGTCTTGCTCAGGACATGACTGTGTTTGTGTGATGTGTCTTGCTCAGAGGACATGACTGTTTGTGTGATGTGTCTTGCTCAGGACATGACTGTGTTTGTGTGATGTGTCTTGCTCAGGACATGACTGTGTTTGTGTGATGTGTTGCTCAGGACATGACTGTGTTTGTGTGATGTGTTGCTCAGGACATGACTGTGTTTGTGTGATGTGCCTTGCTCAGGACATGACTGCGCGGGACCTCCTTCAGCAGCGGTACACCCTACCCAATGGGGACACGGCTTGGAGAGCTTCCCCTCTAGTGAGTGCTGCTCAGGAGGGCAAGCTGGTTATACTCGATGGTATCCACAGGGTCAACCTAGGCACACTGGCTGTTCTCTCCAGGTCAGTGAACACTCAGAAGTAGCTTCCACTCTTAGATTAAGGGTCAGCAAATAATTAATATGAATTAAGCAGTGTATTACAGTATTATAAAATACAAACAAATATACTGATTCATTCCATGAACAAGCAAACTGGGATTCGTTATTTGGTGCTTTTATGTTATCAAATGAATTCCCTTGATATTATCAGGTACAGAAACTGCTGATGTCTTCCCCCCTGAAAAGTAAATAATTCAAAACAATTTGAGAAATTGGGGAGAACAACGATTGAAATAGTCGATTAGTTGGGGACGTCATTAAACACATTATTAAATGCATTAACTATCTCAAAGACAAGAAAGGTTCTTTCTGAACAAGGCAGCCTGTACAGTATGACGTTACTGTATTGACTGTATACTCAAAAAGGACAATGCCACATAGAAGCAATTTACTGGGGATTCTACACTAAAATGAGAAAGTTCATCAGCTACCATAATGCAGAGTTGACTATACACCAGCATTTTTTAAATAGAAAAATGCACTTTGTGGAAGGAGACTAAGCACTATAAGTTCACTTAATTTCAAAAGCAGCAAGATTTTCAACTAACCAGTAGGAATTGTAGTAAAGAGATTGTAAAATTAGGGAAGAACTGTAACTTCAGTTTTCACATCAAGACTTTCTCTTTAAGTCACCAACTCACTATTAAAGCTTAATATAGAATAGCTTGCCCAAAAATGAACATGTCTTCAGACATTGTACGCACATATACATAGATAATTAATGATTGTAAAGCAGGCAGACTAGTTTCATCATCCCGACTCTTGTATGTGCATGCTGTAATAATAGCTACATGAGATTATGGGATTCCTGACTTCAAAACAACTTATACCATGATGTGAAATTCAGTTCAGCTATGGTTGTTTTATTGTAAACTATGCTTAAATAAGCAGTATGCAGTAATTTGCCACTCTTTGAGGTATGTCTAGTACTAGTAATAATGTATCTTGATATTGAAAATGTCTGGACTTATTAGTAAAGATAGCACATACTTCTTTGAAATTATATGTACCAGTAGATTTTGGTGTGTACCGTTGTAAAAAGCTCTCCCCCCCCCCCCGTAGGTTGCTTCATGATCGAGAGTTGTCGCTATATGATGGCACCCGTTTGCTCAGGTGGGACAGGTACCAGGCTCTTCAGCAGGAGCTGCAGCTATCTGATGAGGAGCTACAGCAGAGGTAACGGCCCACACACGGCCCGCACACAACTCAGTGGAGCTGCCATAGTTCATTTTAGTATGTCTACTTATCTATAGGCACACATACAGCATCATTAATCAACTTTGTTTCAAGACTACACAGTTTGGACCTACAACTGATTTTATAGGACTGGAAAACTGAAGAAGTAATATTATCTATTTTGGTGATGAAGAATCAGTATGTGACTTTTGCCAGACAGTTCAGTCGTACAGTCCGAATGTGGCAAAAGGATATTGATATTGTGCTCAACAACCAAACAACACCCCTCCCTTCCGTGCTCCTGAAGCAACATGTTGATTGGCTGGACCAGTGTATGGCTAGTCGGACTGCACAAACAGAACAGACAGATGGAAGATTGTGAGGAATAGTTTGCTGAATTTGACTAAATTGGATTAGAATTATGGTCTGCACTTAACCTTAACCGAAATCTTTCATGTCTGTGCCACTTCTGGGATACAGCACTTTTCAAATCTTGCATGACAAAAAAACATGCCGCTGTGTTTCTGTCTTTAGGTTTTCCCCGAAATCACTTTACATCATAAATGTGCCACGGCGTCCCAGCGGAGGTCCAAAAGCACGTTCTAAAAGAGGCTAAATAGTTGAGCGCTCTGCTCATATGCTTCTTCTAGTGTGTCTTCAAACACCAAATCAGGTCACAGCATAGTGCTTTAGATACATTGTGCCAGCATAATATGGCCAATGATGTCTATCATGACTTCCTAGTCTCTTGCTGTAAGTCACATACTGTAGATTTCATTTCATTTATTTCTTTAGTTTGATAGGGACATGTATAGACAACATACTATATATTCAAAAGAATAGTAATAGTAGTATGTATTTCTTTAGAAACTTACATAAGACTGGTAGTATTGAAATTGTTAGATGGATACCAGTCAGGATCCCCTGATTTGACGATCAGTACAACAATAGCCTTTTGATGGTAGTTGAATTTGGACATGATCATTTAAAAAAAAAAATGTGGTTACGACCTTTGTCTTTTGACATTATAGTCCCCATAAATAATGTTTTTAGTAGTGTACATCAGTAACATTATTTCCTTAGTTCTTCCATTTCTTTATAGAACGGGGCTTTGTGTGATGGTGGATGAAATATAAAACAACAATATTAAAATGCATATGTGGTGAGAGTGTCAACTCTAAAGCTATGCATTGCAGAGCGCTGTTGATGGCTATTTCACTCATATATACACTCATATATACACCCCGTCCTCTGCTCCCCACTGATCTTTCTTTTCCAAAGCAGATATACCACAGCAAATGGATCAGAATTGTTGGCACATTACAATGCATCCGGGTTTAGTTCCAGTTAGTCCAATCCCAACCCCTCTCTCATCGCACTCTTGAGATAAACTAAATCTGGGTATAATTAACCTGCGAGCACAACCATTAGCACATCAATGACCGTGGTTACATGGATTCGAATAACTGCCTTAGTCGGACTGAAATCGCATTATCCGTTTCATGTAAGCACCTTAGTCGGATCGTAGTCGGACCGCACATAGTCGGACTAACACCCCTGGATAACTCGATCCGATCCAGTTGATAGTTCGACTATTGCGGCATGTAACGGTGAATTGGATAAGGAACTGGACTTTGCGTCTTTGCGCATGCTTGAGATCCCGCCGCCCTCCTCCCTCCCTCCCTGCCAGGTCGTGACCCGGAAGACGAAAGAGACGATACGTTGTCTCAACTGTTCATACTAATGACACGTTTATTTATGAATATCCTGCAGACTGTCTCACAAGCTTATTCTTGTTGACTATGAACAAACATAACAGAAGAGGTCCGAAGATATGAGTACCTTTACAACCCCTCCTTAAAAACGTATAAGGACGTTCAAATTACGATACTTATGTGGTGCCAGTGTTGACAAAAACGTTGACTGCGACTGTTTGGACAGAACGCGCTAATTCACCGAACAAATACTTTCATATTAATTTCCCACCACTTGTTAGTCATGTCATCCATTCATATCGATGTGAATCAATCAATACTAATACATCTTTAACTGTGATGTGTTTTTGTTTCATTTCACAACGTATTTACTGTATAATCAACGATAGCAGGTGCCCGCTTGTAAACAGTCCACATTTTATTTGCTTAAAACACACAGCAGTACTGTCAAATCAGAAAGCAAATCAGCTGTCAAAGGGCTGTTACCTGACCAAATACCTTTCAAACTCGGTGATAGTATTCACAACTAATTTGTTCTTCATTCTATCAAATATGATGAAGTGTGGTCCGCGACGGCCACAAGTAAATTATTGCGACATTTCTAACATACAACTCAGAACGAAGAGAACACAGCCAGTAGTAGCCTAATCTAATAAAGAGTTGCCTAATCTATTAACAAGGTCATGGATTGGTGGCTTAAGACAGGAACTATGAAAAGAAAATTAAATGAGAAAGCCTCTAACATAGACAAGGAGAAAGTGGTTCAGCCTCATTGGGAATTATCTCGCCGCGGAGTTGCATTCAAAACACTGTGTTTTTCTCCCGCTGAGACAGCAAGATGATAACTAGGCTATATTCTGTGTTGTGTGACGTTGGATAATGACAGCTCTTAATTATGAAAAGTTGACTACTAGGATGGCTGTATTAATGCCAGTGGGCTAGCCTACTGTTGGTAGTGAAATACTGCGGTCAGTATGCGCATCGTTGTGTTTTGTGATGTCTGTCTGAGTGTGTGATGGGAGTATGAGGCTGTGAGCGAACTATAGTTTGTAACATAACCAAGTCACGCATGGAGCAGGGTTCCAGATGCTTTGCCTTGCGCATTGTCATATCTATAACTAGCCTACTGGTACGTACAAAAGGAGAGCCCACCCGCGAAAATCATGTGTGCGCTAACAATTGTCTGGCGCCAGGTCTTGGGTAGGAGGCATGTTGTTCCGGGGATATTTAGTTAAATGGTCCGCGAATTTTTTTTTATTGGCTAAGTGGTCCTTGGTCTGAAAAAGTTTGAGAAACACTGCTTTATAGACAATAACGATCATACACTCCCATTGCACTCAAACAACCACACTCAAACGAGGAGATATTGTATCAATTAGCCTATTAAGTACTGTATTTATTGATTGCAAAGAGTTCAACGTTACAGCAACATAACTTTGCTCCGGTCGCTAAATCTGATATATCCGTGTGCATCATCGCTCTCCCTCTCTCTCTCTGCCACACCCACCCTGTAACCTACGTGTTTATACATTATAGAAGCAAGACCATTATATTGTAACAAATCACGGAAGCGTGGTATATTTGTTATGGCTTTTTATTAAACACTAAAACACAACACACTGTCACAATGGCACGGGCTTTATGCCCTGGTGCAAGTTACCACGAACAGACTGTGCTACCGTCACCCACCTGTATAAGCTCTGTCCCAACACAGAACAACGACATGTAATTAGAACGGTAAGGAACATATAGGGAACGTCGTTGAGCTAGTGCATCACATAGAGTATAACAGTATGCGCCCGCTGCACGGCATTACGGGGCGACTATGCCGGCACGTTAAAATATTCTGGTTTAAAGTTAATGCTTGTGAAATCAGCTGTCACTCGGCTATTACCTGACCAATACCTGTCAAACTCGGTCATAGTATTCACAACTAATTTGTCCTTCATTCTATCAAATATGATGAAATTTGGTATTGTACCCGTGAGGCAAGCCTGAGTTAAGTTCTGTTCGGTTATCTGGCGCTGAAAAAACCCACGAATAAGTACTGTCAAATCAGAAAGCAAATCAGCTGTCACTCGGCTATTACCTGACCAATACCTGTCAAACTCGGTCATAGAAAAATATCATGAATGCATATTTATTACAATGGGGAAACTATAAAATCGGAGTACGGACAACTAATGCCCAGCGTTGACGATGCAGATATAGAGCTGGAAACAGCTAAATGAGCTACAGCCCAAATGCAGTGAGCTTTATCAAGCCCTGGAAAGTTCGGCACATTTGCCCGTTTCCACAGCGTCTGCTGAGCGGTCATTCAGTACAATGGGGCGTCTTAAGACATATCTTACGAAGTACGATGACTGACAAAAGACTGACTGGACTTGCTCTCATGAATATTCACACAGATTTGGAAATCGACAGCGAAGAAGTACTAAAACAATTTGATGCAACTGGCAGAAGGGCAATGCGTTTTGGCTGTAACCCATTATTTGCGCGCGTGTGTGTGTGAATGTGCATGCGTTTCTCTCGCCTTTTATCTTTCACCTTTGAATAATGTAACTTATAAACACGTTGGCCCAGCAGAAACAAACAAACAACGCGATGGACAACCCAAGAGGCAACACGCATTTCTGGACCGATGAACAGACGCGATTCATGCTCAATCAACTGTTGTTGTTGGTAGTGGTGAAGAGGTCAAGCGGAAATGGCTGTATCACCACTAGTTGTAATGAAAACAGCGCCACCTATCGTATCGGATATGACATGCTTTCGGCCAATGATTCGATTTATTCACTGCCATGTATATTGGGATAATAGCACCTACCCTCGAAAGAAAGCATAGTCCGACTAAGCAAAGATTCGAATTATACCATCATGTAAACACACTGACCGAATGCATAGATGAAGTCGTATCTTTACTGTGCTGTGACTTGCCTTGGTAATGGAGAATAAATGCAGTTTTTTTATAATGTGTCTTGTATAGGTCGGTGTTTCCTGTGCATCCATCTTTCCGTGTGGTGGCCTTGGCTGAGCCCCCAGTAGCAGGCAGTAGCACACAGCAGTGGCTGGGCCCTGAGATGCTCACCATGTTCCTCTTCCACACAGTCAACCAGCTGGGCAAGGCTGAGGAGGCCGCCATCATCCAGGGCATGGTGAGAGTCAACACACACATCTCATCCATCCATCCATTCATCCATCCATCCATCCATCCATCCCTCCCTCCATCCATCCATCCATCCATCCATCCATCCATGCACACATATATGCAGACAAATTCGTCCAATAACATGCTCTCTCACATACCGTAAATCCTCAAATTGTGGCCGGGGCTTTTATTTACTTAGGCTGCACAGCGCACCGGCCTGTATTTGGAGCAGGCTTCTATTACGGGGAGGCCTTTATTTCGTACTTATTATACGGCTCTTCAGAATGTTCCAAAAAGTTCTGTTGATTTGAATGGGGCACCCCAACGTTAGCAGGTCTGTAATTTCTTGATAATCACCACTGCGAAAAGTAAATGACCGCTGTCATTGGCAACGGGTTTTGTGCTTCTAATTCACATCTTTCATATCATTCCGCAAGAAGTCCGGTCATTTAACGTAGCGGAAAGTCATTGTAACTTGAAGTCAGCAAGTAATGGGTTGCTACGCAACACCTGGAACGTTAAAGTTATATTAGCCTGAAGAACAATTTTTTTCTTAGCGGAAATCACGAGACGGCAACAAAATCATTAAAAAGAGGTATTTTGGAGGAATGTCTTCTATCGTTTTGGCAAGTAACTGTATTATAATAAATTCGCCTAGTAGGCTGAAACATTTCTTTTTTTATTGCAAACAGCCCATAAAATTAGCCAACAACATTAAACATGAGGAGAACATGTATTTATGAAATGCATTAAATACAATTTGTGATGTTTGCTTTGTGCTGATGGACTGATGCTGGTAGGCTACAGTAAAATAGGCTACCGGTGCCTTTTTTTACCCCCGGCCTGTATTCGGGGCCCGGCCTTTATTTGTCCGTATCGACCACGCCCCCGGCTACTATCTGAAGCCCGGCTTCTAATTGAATCCCGGTCTTTATTTGAGGATTTACAGTACTAATGGTACTAATATGACGCAGTGCACTGTCATCCTCTCAGCCCTCATTGTGATCTCCACACGGATGTTCATTATCCTTGATGTGTTATGTGCTTCGGTGAATCCCAAGTGGTCCTGGTTTCAGCTGACGGTCCCCCTGAAAGGGCTGCCCTTGAAGCCAGCAGGTTTGCTTGTATCCAAAGTTATCTTCCAGCTAGCTAGCTAGTTAGGCTGCAGCTAGCGGCTGATTAACTCCACTTCTTCCTGACAGACGCAGGTGTATCCCTGTAGGGGTGGTTTCCATGTTGTCAGACACTTACTGTTGTGGATGGTAAAAGGTTTTCTGAAACGCATGCTGAAAAGGGACCACCTATATACCATCAGGCATTAGTCTCATGTTCTTCTTCAGACACCCTATGTTGTATCCAAATGTAATCACCAGTTGCATTTATGTTGCCTTTGGATGGAATATGCTGCTGAATTCAGGATGCCAAATCTGTGCGAATCTGTGTGTTGTCATGACTGGTGTTGTCATGACAAGTGTTGTAATGACCACTGTTGTAATGACCAGTGTTGTGGTGACCGGTGTTGTGGTGACCGGTGCTGTAGTGACCAGTGTTGTCGTGACCGGTGTTGTCGTGACCGGTGTTGTCATGACCGGTGTTGTAATGACCGGTGTTGTAATAATGACCGGTGTTGTGGTGACCGGTGTTGTGGTGACCGGTGTTGTGGTGACCGGTGTTGTCATGACCGGTGTTGTCATGACCGGTGTTGTGGTGACCGGTGTTGTGGTGACCGGTGTTGTCGTGACCGGTGTTGTAGTAATGACCGGTGTTGTTGTGACCGGTGTTGTGGTGACCGGTGTTGTGGTGACCGGTGTTGTCGTGACCGGTGTTGTAATGACCGGTGTTGTCGTGACCGGTATTGTTGTGACCGGTGTTGTCGTGACTGGTGTTGTCGTGACCGGTGTTGTCGTGACCGGTGTTGTAATAATGACCGATGTTGTCATTACTTAGTAATTCTTTTTCTATTTGCTGACTTGTGGTGTCCTGCTGGTGGAATATCTGTACTGAAAACAATAGAGGGGATTGTGTCAGTTTTGTTGCTGGTTGCCAGAGGTCAGAGTGCCATGACTGAAGTTTCATGAACAAAGCAAACTCTGGGGCAGATGTACGTATGTTGGGCAGCGCAGCGCAGACAGAAACATTACCAGTCTGCAGAAAGCGCATGTTATATCTTCATTTCACATTGAATGTACTTAACCTGTGGCTGATTGCGTCATCAACGCATGTCAACGCAACTGTAAATTGCGGGTCCAATTGAATGGAATCATGGAGTTGCTGACTGACAGAAAGGGAAACATAAGTTTAGTGATCAGGAAATAGATATACATGCTAAACATGTGTCATCAAACATAGGGCAGTATTATCCAGGGCTATAACAAACTAAATCAATAGCGTAAGAGATGGTAGACACAAAAAGGTGAACTAAAGGAACGATTGCTTTCTACTTGGTACAAATGAGAAAACCTCATGCTTGGAGTACTGCTCATGTTGTTTCTGGATGCTTCTATGTTTCTATGCATGCATCAAACTCACAAGCTGGATTATACATGCTTTTAAAAGTTTCAAGAAAAATGTCTGTCCCCTGCATACATACAACAGCATACATAATAAGTGCCCCCAGCCTTGATGACCTTGTTCCCCATGGCTTATAGCGCCACCGATATGGCATGTATAAGTTGCTGAACTGATTGTATTCTACAGATCCCACATGTCCCAAAAGCAGCTGTGGACCAGTTGCTTCAACTCAGCCACAGTCTCAGGCAAACCAACGACCCCACAGTAAGTTCCATTGTGTACTGTACACGATTAGCTCATTTCAGGAGGGAGTTCAAGTTTGGTGCTTTGGTAAAGGCTGCTGCTGAAATCCTTTATCTGATTACGGCCACCATATGGACATCCAGTAATATCAATGGGAATCTTTAGAAATGGCTGTCAATTATCATTATGCAGTAATTGCGTCTGTATTTATCTGTTCATGTGTGTGCTTGTGTGTGGTGTGTTGCTTTTTTTTGTTCACGTGTAGTATTTTTCACTATTCATTCAGGCCCAGTCTTTGGCCTCGTCACTCTCCACCAGACAGTTGCTTAGGATATGCCGACGTATCTCGCAGTATCCAGAAGAGAGTATTGCACATGCTGTCAACAAGGCTTGCCTGTCCAGGTAAATCAAAACAGCACAGATAGCACACACTCAATTAGTTGGGCAACTTCAAATCATTGATTTGATCTCAGTTTTGTGTATTAATGTAAAGTGTTAAAGGTTTTCTAGGTTTTACCTTGAAAGTAAAATCATATTCCAATATATTTGTGTGCCTAACTAAAAGTGGTGCATGTTCACCAGTTATTTTGGTAACTACTGTTGCCTATTTATAGTTTATTGTCTATTTCTAATCCTTATATCACCATTAAGTCAAGGATCAAGCCACTGCTTAGCCCAACAGTTAACCCCAATTCACAGTGATATGAAAAGACTATGTCAAATCTATCTTTAACTAGGAGTGGAGATATTTTCAATGACAGATTAGATTAGACACCCGAAGGCAGCAAATCCCAAGATGCACGTGCACGTACAACTTCTTAAGCACAATGTCAGAAGGAGGGGAGAATTGTTATTTTCTTTCATGAATGGGCATGATCCTAGCCTAGGTTATTCCAAAGTCTATGTGGGATAAGTTGAGCAGAAATATTATTTTGGGGACGTGTTGCTGCATTTCTGATTTGTCATAGCATAACTGTCGCCCTAAAAATCTAGCAGTAGCCAGCAAGTAAGTGCAAGTGAACAGCTAACACTAGCTAACACTAGCTAACTTAACCTAGAATACCCCAGGGCACTAACATCAGTTTGTGTCTGAATATGTTGTCATAACTAACCTTATAGACACTACAGCAATAGGCTCAAAACATTTGAATATCATGGAAAATGTTTCAAGCCTTTTTTGTTTGAATCTTGATGATTACGCTTACAGCAAAAATCCAGTATATCAAAACATTAGAATTTTTTTTTTTACAATGCTTTGATTGATCATTCCTTTTTTGAGGTGCACCTTTACACGATGCATAGAAAATTGATAGTGGATAAGATGGGGAGAGACCATTCAAGTGTTGTAGAACAACTTAGTTGGTATAGAGTGGGCTCATAAGGTTACTACTACAGAAACTATGTCAGTGGTGGCAAATATTGACATGACGGGTAAATAGCACAGAATATGTAGATGTATCATGAGCAGGGGAGAATGAATGCATGATGCATGCAGGGTTTCTGCAAGAAGATCAGGTGGAGAGACAGACATGTTTTGTATCACTCCGTGAGGTGCTCTTAACGTGCCATCGAACATGACAGACATGTTTTGTATCACTCCGTGAGGTGTTCTAAACGGGCCATCTAACATAAGCTGGCACATTTCTCATGTTCTCCGTTAGATGGCACGGTTAGAACACCTCACATATTGATTTTTTGGAGTGTTTTGGAGACAGAGAATTATATTTATTGTTATAGTTATAGTTTTAGTTATAGTTATTGGTAATGCTGAGTTATGTTGTCTGATAGCTTTCAAAAGTAATGGTAGCAATAGCCAGTTGGGTGATGTTATGTAAGGGATAATGTATTGTCCGGAGGTCATTATCCAAAAATAAATCCCGACGGTGTTGACGCGCAGCGGAGGGGTGTTGTTTCGTCCTGAAGGGATTTATTTTTGGATAATGACCGACGGACAATACATTATCCCGCTTATTATACGGTTACTTGCCAAAAACGATAGAAGACATTCCTCCAAAATACCTCTTTTTAATGATTTACTTGCCGTTTCGTGATTTCTGCTAAGAAAAAATTGTTCTTCAAGCAAATAGAACTTTTAAGTTTCAGGTGTTGTGTAGCAACCCATTACTTGCTGACTTCAAATTACAATGAGTCTGTTACGTTAAATGACCGGACTACTTGCGGAATGATATGAAAGATGTGAATTAAAAGCACAAAACCCGTTGCCAATGACAGCGGTCAATATCTTTTCGCAGCGGTGAATATCAAGAAATATTCACCTGCGAACGTTGGGATGACCCATTCAAATCAACGGTACTTTTTGGAACATTCTGAAGAGCCGTATAATAATAGTACAAAAAGCCAGTTCATTTCATTATACTGAATGTGTCATTTAATTTTTCCCAAGGACTGCTGTCTCTCTTCAATGAAAGTCTTTTCAGAATACGTTTTTGTCAACAGTTAGCGTATTATTAGCAATTATTATTATTAACAATTATAGCGTAATATTTGGCCACATGGTAGTCTCCAGCCAACCCAACTGCTATACTGAAAGGATGTTACCATCACTAGATGTCTCGGTGAACTGCCGAATGCAGTGTATTATAGATTTGTGATCTTACAGAAACCCCCCATGAAATTGTTCTTGGTGATACCAACCCCTAAATGTCACTATTGTGTTTTATTTGAATCACAAATACATGTATTGTTTTTTAAATAGGTTCCTGCTCTTGAAAATCATTAGATCCTCCTTGTATTGGCAAGAGTTTTGAGTTTTTAACATACTTTTTAACTGTTGCTCTTGTTTCTCAGATTTTTGCCCAGCTTGGGTCGCACTGCCTTGCAAAAGTACCTTGCCGATTGTTCCATCCAGGAGTTGTCCCAGTCAGCCACATTACACAATTACACATGTGAGTGACCTCAGTCAGCAGAGATCAGCATGCTCTGAGACCTTGTGTCTTTCTTTCTTTTCTACTAACTTACGCACTTCCTCAATGACCTCACCCTCTTTTCTTCAGGCACAGTTCAAAATGGTATCCTAACTATAGGGCAGGTGTCAGCTCCTGTCTTCAAAGCTGATGAGAAGATGAAGGTTCCGGATGTGCTCTTCTATGAGAACAAACAGGTATCTGTGCATTACCAAAGTACTGTATAATGCCACACTTCTCCTTTTTGTTTTGTGTGACTTACAGTGGGAAAAGCAACCGTGATCTCTCTAGTTAAAAGATTCTTTTCCAAAGGAAGTATTGCTTTTTAGTATTTATTTTTGTTACTCTTGTAACAAAACCTAATATGGGCCAGGCTCTTTACACTTTTACATTTATGGACACTAGTCATATTCCATGAACAGGCAGTAGAGTGCATGAGTTGTTTGTGAGCAATCAAGGAAGGGTATGTATGACTGGCAGAGTGTGAGGATACATTGGTCGTGTAGTTGGAGAGGATGTGTAAATTACTGGGGGAAAACATAGAAGGAAGGATGACCTATATTCTCTTCTTTTTTTTTTTTCGACCACCTAGCCTGTACGGAATGAGAATATATAAGGAGGAAGAAGATATAAAAAGTTTTGCCATGACCCACTTCTATATGACCTGCTTTTTGTCTTTCCAGTGCCGGATAGAGAGATGGCAAGCATGTATGCCCGACTGAACAAAAATGAACGCACATTCATTTTGACACAACTGTTTCCTGTACATGCCCATACCACTTGGCCCATACCACTTGGCTCATACATACTCTTGGGCCATGCATACTCTTGGGCCATACCACTTGGCCCATACCACTTGGCCCATACCACTTGGGTCATACCACTTGGCCCAGACATACCACTTGGCTCATACATACTCTTGGGCCATACATACTCTTGGCCCATACCACTTGGCTCATACATGGCCCACTTGGGCCATACCACTTGGCCCATACCACTTGGCCCCTACCACTTGGGTCATACCACTTGGCCCATACCACTTGGCCCATACCACTTGGCTCATACATACTCTTGGGCCAGACATACTCTTGGCTCATACATACTCTTGGCCCATACCACTTGGCTCATACCACTTGGCCCATACCACTTGGCCCATACATACTCTTGGGCCATGCATACTCTTGGGCCATACCACTTGGCCCATACCACTTGGCCCATACCACTTGGGTCATACCACTTGGCCCAGACATACCACTTGGCCCAGACATACCACTTGGCCCATACCACTTGGCTCATACATACTCTTGGGCCATACATACTCTTGGCCCATACCACTTGGCTCATACATGGCCCACTTGGCCCATACCACTTGGCCCATACCACTTGGGTCATACCACTTGGCCCATACCACTTGGCCCATACCACTTGGGTCATACCACTTGGCCCATACCACTTGGCCCATACCACTTGGGTCATACCACTTGGCCCATACCACTTGGGTCATACCACTTGGCCCATACCACTTGGCCCATACCACTTGGCCCATACCACTTGGCCCATACATACTCTTGGGCCAGACATACTCTTGGCTCATACATACTCTTGGCCCATACCACTTGGCTCATACCACTTGGGCCATACCACTTGGGTCATACCACTTGGGTCATACCACTTGGCCCATACATACTCTTGGCTCATACATACTCTGGCTGTTTAGAATTGTTTGTAGGTTTGTGGGATTGTAGGTAATTTTCTCTGTGTCAAATGTGTTATTTTTTGATTTCATGATGTATTCAGTTTCTGTGAAGAGGCTATTTGACCTCAACATGGTGGTTGTGTCCTCCAATGCTATGCTTCTGTCCACAGCACATGATGGTGATGGAGGACATGCTGAAGGACTTCCTGCTGGGAGAACATCTGCTGCTGGTGGGGAACCAGGTGAGTGCAGAGCACCAGGCATGCATGTCCAGGGCACATGGCTACAGCAGTTGCTGTCAGATTCGACTTGCTTCAGAAGTTTCAGGCAGAAGACTCATCAGGTTACCTGAGTGACTGAGTGTGTTTCCGGGAGAAACTCAACTCATTGGATACCATATTTAATATTTATTCCACAGAAGCAGGATACCTTTTGGGATACCCCCTTCTGAAATATACTGCTTGAATCCTGCAGTAACAACTTCCCTGCACAGCACTCCCCGACAGTAATCCACACAGGTTGTGCGAAGTAGTAGAGCAAGTTCTGATCAGAGCGTTGGGATCATAGATAGGTGTTTGATACACCAATGGATTTATCCCAGACTGATCATAACGCTAAGGTGCCCACTCAACACCAGAAGAGGCAGGTTTTCTGAAACAAACTTAACAGAAAGATGGACTGGCTTGCCACAGTGTTTAAACTTTTACATTCATGCTCCCATACAGTTCAGCTGGAAGGGTGCATAGAGTCAGGCAGTGGGGGTTAATGAGGCGCTGATTTCAGACCCAAACATTACTTTGCCGGGGAGTAGTACTACCAACAGCGAAGCCTTCGAAACCGCGGATAACCAGTAAATGTGTGTGTGTGTGTGTGTGTGTGTGTGTGTGAGAGAGAGAGAGAGAGAGAGAGAGAAAGAGAGAGGTGTGTGTGTGTGTGTGTGTGTGTGTGTGTGTGTGTGTGTGTGTGTGTGTGTGTGAGAGAGAGAGAGAGAGAAAGAGAGAGAGGTGTGTGTGTGTGTGTGTGTGTGTGTGTGTGTGTGTGTGTGTGTGTGTGTGTGTGTGAGTGTGTGAGAGAGAGAGAGTCAATGAGGGAGGGAGTGAGACTGGCTTAGATATGACAGAGTGCACTGATGCGGCTCCAGCTCCAGTGTTGTGGGCTTCATATGCCTTCCTTCTGAAACAGGGCACATGGCACATTTAGGCTGAGAGGCAAGTTCCTCATGCAGGGAGATCACTACTGAGGATAGAATATGCCTTTGATCCCGTCACACAAACAACATCTGTGCCTTTTTAAGTCATTCGTTTTAATACAGCTCTCCAATTTGTTTTTTTAGGGTGTGGGGAAGAATAAGGTTGTTGACCGCTTTCTACATCTGATGAATCGGCCAAGAGAATACCTGCAACTTCATAGGTAAGAAAGGACCCCAGTACACCAATTCAATTGACTACTTGTTTTGATTTTTAATTTCTTTAACATCATCCATGATCAATTTTGATGACCAAATTCTGGAAATGATGTTCTATAAAATAAAAAAAAGACACTTTCAGTTTCTCTGATGGTGAAAAATTGATAAGCTGCTGTTATTTTCCAAGTGGTTAGAATGATGTGATGCAGAAGGTGTTCAACATATCAACATGATTCAAAATTAAATCTTATGAGTTTAAATTGATAAAGAAGGACCCTTGCCTCCCTCTTTCCAAGGATAATGTGAATTATTTCTGTCTGTGGAGAAATGAGGACACCTGTCTCTGGGGCAAGAGGCTGCGTTTACCTCGGGAGGAGACTCTATTTATAGAGGACAATGACACCAAAAACTTTTTGGATCCAGACTCCTATTGGGTTTTTACTCTTCAGCTCAAAACGAATTAGCTCACTTACATAACAGGCCTGTGGAAACCTCACACACACCATCAATAGCACCCCAGGCACTCATAAAAGCTTGCTAGGATGCAAACTCTTTTGGTGATATAGTTACCAGTGTATAGTTGGTGATATACTGTAGTTACCAGTGTATAGTTGGTGATATAGTGACCAAGCTTTTCTTAAGATTTTGTGTGGTGGTCTGACCTGACCCACCTGATGCCAAAACTTACCTCAAAAAGTGGTAAATTGCATGGTATTGCTTTAATGATTTATAAGCAATCATGAAATTAAGGATATTATGTGTATCTATGAATGCAAAGAAAATATAATAATGAGACTGACACTACCAGTGCTTTATTTAAGATGATATACAGAGAGGTAATTGATGCCTAGTAATCAAAAACACATTTATGTTTTCTGAGAAAATTGCAATTGCAATTGTTAAGTGTTGTAAATATCATTTAATAAAGGTATTCTTAGAACTCCAACTTCTACACCCCAGTTATAGTATTGTATGTAATCCAAAGGCCAAAGCCCTCTTTTAGACTAACATGGTGTGTATGAGGTCCCCTGTAGCACTTCAAAAGTAGGCCCAGACCAGTGAAAGTTGTTTGAAAGTCACATGTTCCCATGGCCTGGTTAGCTGCTATGGAGCACAAATAGAAGTCTGAAGAACCCCCCATGGGATTGTCCCCACCAGAAAGGAAGTGAAAAACACTGCAGATCAAAATAAAAATGAACTGGGTCACCATATTAAATTAGGTTCTGGTGAGGCCTGAGTGGAATTGCCAGTGGTAACTTGAAACCCTTCTGAGAATTAGAAAGAAGCATTTTTAGACATACTTTAGAAACGCTGTTCTTAATTGTCTTTTTTTTTTCATAGAGACACGACAGTGCAGACGTTAACGCTGCAGCCCTCAGTACGAGATGGGATCATTGTGTATGAAGACTCACCTTTGGTCAGTATCATGAGTGTTGTATATTGCTCTCTTACAAAAACACACGGAAGTGCACACACACAAATCATGACCAGACCAGAGCAGAGCAGAAATAGGGCACATATCCTTAAATAACTTCAGCTCACAGGTGTGGCATGGCATGGCATTGCAGTAGAACCTAGGGCCCCAGGTGCTTTTGATTTGTATGGTCTTCGGAGAGAAAGAAAGAGGAATGGTCATAATTGAAACGTTGAGGTTGCCTGTGTCAGGTGCTCCTCTGCAGGGAATGTCAGCAGCATTTAGGGTTTCCATTTCAGTGCCTTCATGGCAGGTTCTCTATATTGGATTCATTTAATAGATTTTTTTGGTAATTTTTTAATGAATTTAATTAAATGAAATTTAACAAAGTTACACAAAGTGTATTTTGGCACTGGAATAGATGGACCGTGATAAACCACAAACTAGTTGTATTGTCTTGATAGACTCAAATGAGTAATAGCAAAAGTATTGGCTTGATTTGAAATCATATGTTGTGATGTTTATACAGCCTACAAACACGAGATATTCTTGGCTTGTTTCTCATTTCTCCCTTGTGTTTGAAATCATATGTTGTGGTGTTTATACAGCCTACAAACATGAGATATTCTTGGCTTGTTTCTCATTTCTCCCTTGTGTTTGAAATCATATGTTGTGGTGTTTATACAGCCTACAAACATGAGATGTTCTTGGCTCGTTTCTCATTTCTCCCTTGTGTTTGGGTGTGAAGGTAAAAGCAGTGAAAATGGGACACATCTTGGTCATCGATGAAGCAGACAAAGCCCCCACCAACGTGACGTGCATCCTGAAGACCCTGGTAGAGGACGGGGAGATGATCCTGGCAGATGGAAGGAGGATTGTGTCAGGTAGGTGCAGCTCCCATGTAGATGTTTCTAATTATAGTAGCTATCTATGTAATTTATCTCCTCGATAATGAATGAAATAAACATGCTGTATGAAATGTCATGAAATTTAAGTCATGTTAAAAAGTTTTATTTTTTTCCCCATCTTGTAGAAGCGTCTGAAATGTCCAATGTCATTGTTATGCATCCAAACTTCAGGATGATTGTTTTGGCCAACCGGCCTGGTTTTCCATTTTTGGGGAATGACTTCTTTGGTGCACTTGGTAAGACTTCGCTGTCAGTATTAGCAAGAAGGAAATTCTTTGTATAATACTTTGTGGTGAACGTTGTTATAATTCAGAAATGTTTGTTTTTAAGGCGATATCTTCAGTTGTCATTCTGTTGACAATCCCAAGCCAGAAGCAGAGCTTGCAATGCTAAGACAATACGGGCCGGATGTCCCAGAAGCCATTCTGCAGAAGCTAGTGGCTGCTTTTGGAGAGCTGCGAGCCATGGCAGACAAGGGCACCATCACGTACCCTTACTCAACCAGGGAAGTGGTCAATATTGTCAAACACCTTCAGGTACGTTCAAGGATACTAAGCCACAATCTTTTTGAATGATTTATAGAACTGGGTTTGTAAGTGTCTCAATGGCTTAGGGTCACTTATGTTTTTGGGGGGTGTCTTGGTGTTGACTCATTGGCCTTATGTTTTTGGGGGTGTCTTGGTGTTGACTCTTTGGCCTTATGTTTTTGGGGGTGTCTTGGTGTTGACTGTGAGCGTTTCATGTTTGGGTGGACACCCAGCTTTCTGGGAGGGCAGGTCAATGTGCTCTATCTGCAGGGAGGTGGGTAAGGGATGGCAGGTGATGTGTCCTGAGCCTTCACACTTACACATAGAAGTGACACATATAGATCTAGAAGCTTGTAGTGGTAGTATATAGAGGAAAGGATCCATTCCGAGGGTATGGCTTTGGGCAGGTGGTATTTTCATACCAAAGAAGAGAGATGCAGTGACTACAGTGCCTGTACAATGTACAGTATTTACCTCCCTTGGAGGTGTTCACTATTTATTGCTTTACAATACTGAATCATGATCGATTTCATTTGGCTTTTGTTCATGTTAAAGTGAAAACAGATTTATACAATCTACTCATCTAAATGGGTTAAAAATATAAAACACAAAATAATTGATTGCAGCAATTTTGGCAGCGATTACAACGTTGAGCTGTTTTGCACTTCTTCCAGAGTTACTTGAATTATTCTTTTGTGGTTTTGGCCTAGGATACTGATTCACCAGTAGCTGGACATTCCAGAGACAGGTGTACCTACATTGCAATCACTTGAGACACATTGACTGCACACAGTCGACTTCAAGATGATACAGACTTTGAAGTCCCTGGTCATCCCAGGGTTTGGAGTCAAGTTGAAAAGGAGCAACAACTTGGGCAGTTGCCGATATTGGAGAAAATTCTTACGCTGCCATTAGATAACAAATCTCACAGACGCAGCAATTTGGGTGACCTGGCAACAGTCTTTCAGAAGTCCGAGCCTATGTTCGTAATCGAATTTGGGACCGCCAACATATCATGATGTGGGGTTAATCCCCAACACCACGTAGTATCCTTAACCGACACTCCCGAATTCACCTTGTCAAGTGGTTGGCTTCGCTGCTCGGACCTATACTGATCAGAACAAAACAAATAAGCTTCCTAAACATCGGAAACCCTTTTCCCCTTAGGACTGCTAACTTTGATAATTGGGCATTTAGCTATCCTAGCATACTCACTACCTGGCTAAGCATACAACGTTTTACCTTTGCCATTGTACGTGTACATGATTTGTTTTGTTCACCGAACATGAATGTTGGGATATACTGTACATATTCAGGGTTATTTAAACAATTCTGCCAAGAACAATGGGAGAAACCTCCAAAGGAAAGATGTGCCAATTAGCTTGTAGGATCATTCGCAAGAAGACTTGAGGGCGTCACTGCTGCCAAAGGTGCTTTAACCATGTACTAAGGAAAGGGTCTGAATACTAATGGAAATAAGATATTTCAGTCTTACTTTTGATAAATGAATGAAACACTCCAAAAACATGTTTAAGCTTTGTCATTGTGGAGTATTTTGCGTAGATAGGTGAGAAACAAAATTATCGAATCCATTTTAAGGTTAGTCTGGAACATAAAATGTGGAAAAATTGAAAGGTCTGAAAACTTAATTGTTTTTAAAGCACAGTATATCACATAGATAGCTACACATTGCGGACATGTAACATTTATTATATTGCAGTAGCTGTTATAATGTTAGCTAGTTTGCCCCGGTTCACACAATACATCCAAATGCAGCGCTTTTGTCTTCATTTTTCTAATTTTGATATCTGGATGCATAATAAAGTTTAATTTGGCAGAGCTCATAGTAGGCCACGTATTATCTAGCGTAAATTAGGATTAAACAATAGGCCTCCTACTCCCTTTCAGCCAATTTTGTTGACATAATCTACCTTCTGCTCCTGTTAGAAAGGCTCTATATAGCCTACATGCATACTGACACTGAGCTCACCTCACTCAAATTGTATTGTGCATCCAGATATAAAAAAATGGAACAATTAAGAGAAAAGCGTCACGTTTGCAAGTTCTGTACGAAGCGGGGCAAACTAGCTAACATTATAGCAATACAGCGAACCTCAGAGCAATACGCCGAGCAATATATTTACTTACATGTCCGCAATGTGTAGCCATCTGTACAGTGGACTTTCACCCATATCTTCACCATATCTTCTGCCGCAAAATCTAAACTCATAACTAGTCTTTCTCTAAAACAACTACTTAAGGGGTGGATGTTGAAAACTGTCCTGGTTCTTCGACTAAAAATACCTAAATAATGTACCTAATTTAGGTTCATTTCAAGCCGTATTTTTCATTTTTCTTCAAGTTCATTTGCAGGAAAAGCCTTTAAGGTTTATGTCAATGCTATTATCATATTTGTAAGATGATGGTGTGAAGATTGGAATCCAGATTCAAGACAAAATTGACTCTAAATAAGATATGTTGTGTTTCTTATTCTGTACTCTTTTTGTCTTTTACAGAAATTTCCAGATGAGGGACTTGCCAATGTGGTACGAAACGTTTTTGACTTCGACTCCTACAACAAGGATGCACGTGAAGTGCTGATTACAGCCCTGCACAAGCATGGCATCCCTATCGGGGCCAAGATCAGCAGTGTGCACCTTGCTAAGGAGTAAGATAACCTGCCACTTTCTGTTATACCCATACCACAGGCCTTGCTTACATAGAAGATCAGTTATTTCAGTTAAGTCATTATTACAAAACAACATACTAGCTTTCAAAAAGAGCTCTGAAACTTAAAACATACAATTTTCAGCAGAGTATATCTTTATAAGGCACACAACAGAGAAAATAAATTTCAATCTTCGATATTGAGTTAAAACATGGCCCTGCAAAGATAGCATTACCATAAACTATGTGACTTCTGGCGACGTGCAGTATTATTTGTGAAGTCCTAATGGTAATGTACAACACATACACTGTAGAAAACCTTTTGCGTGCACAGGGGATCTAACTGAAATCACACCACCTTTTAAGTGGGTGTCCTGACATATACAAGTAAATGAATTCCTACATTTTAAACATGTTTACTTTTATACCTCCATACTGTGCCAATATCTCCTTTAAATAAAGGAAAATATTTGGGGGGTTTTTGTGGTCATTTTAATCACCTACAGTATATTTGACTATGTTCTGCATTGTAACCTAGTGAGGCACCGATCTGACCCAGTAGATCAGTATCTGCTCAGATATTAATATTGGACTCATTTCGAATTTCATTAGAGATTGCCATTGTAAAAAACTGCGCTTTTATAAATGCAAATTGAATTGCCCATTATACCATGAAGCCCATTATTCCAAGATTTTTTTAATTTTATTCCTCTTAGTCATTTTTTTCATCCATAACACATAATGTTCACAATTTCCTCCTTTATTTGTAGAACTATCTCTATCTCTCATTGAGTCTTTTCTTGAGTCACAATCCAAACTATGGCCAAAATCCTATAATTCATTTAACACTTCTCGTTACCAAGCAAATGTATCCATGCAGCTTTTAGCTATGTACAGTCACTGCAGGCTTTACCCTACCTAAATAAAAGTTTGATCATTTGAAAGTTTAAGACTTTTTGTGTGTGCTTCCATCATTCCATTGATTTGCAATTAGTCACAAAATTCGAACCGGTGTTAAATTGTTATAATTTCATTGTCAATCATAAATAATTTAATTGACGAATAAACTATTGCCATGAAATAATGAGGCAAATACACTGGTAATCTAAGACCCCGTGGTCCAGTGACTGGTAACCAGTACTTCTGGACAAGTAAGTAGTGAGGCTGAAGAACCGCTCTCAAACCCTGCTCACACAAGAACCGCTCTCAAACCCTGCTCACACAAGAACCGCTGTCAAACCCTGCTCACACAAGAACCGCTCTCAAACCCTGCTCACACAAGAACCGCTCTCAAACCCTGCTCACACAAGAACCGCTCTCAAACCCTGCTCACACAAGAACCGCTCTCAAACCCTGCTCACACAAGAACCGCTGTCAAACCCTGCTCACACAAGAACCGCTCTCAAACCCTGCTCACACAAGAACCGCTCTCAAACCCTGCTCACACAAGAACCGCTCTCAAACCCTGCTCACACAAGAACCGCTCTCAAACCCTGCTCACACAAGAACCGCTCTCAAACCCTGCTCACACAAGAACCGCTCTCAATCCCTGCTCACACAAGGTTCAAATCACACGTGCTGATATTCAAGACATACACAGTGAGAACAGACATATAGCTGGCATATCTGTTCACACGTAGAATTATAGTCCTGAGCAGTATAAATGGGTTACTGTTACTGTTTCTTAAGGGAAAGCAACTTAAGGAGGCAACTTTATTTCCAGCATCTCCTCAGTTCAAAAGGCATGGTACAGTATGCCAATTAGATACATTATACTCTAAAAGAATAAGTCATCAGAAAGAAATGAGAAATTTGGTTTCTGGTCATCCTTTTGAGAAGCATACCAGTAAAATCAGCTGTGACCTAGATGTTCTGGTAACTAATGATGCACCCTTTCCCATAGGTTGCCACTCCCTGCGTGCCAGATGTCTGGATACTGGACCATAAATCAAAGTGGAAATGCACGGCGCAAACTCTTGTGCCCCACTGAATCGCATAAAATAGACATCAAGGTATCAGCTTTTTAAAATATATATTACAGTAAAAATAACTTCCACCGCATTGTTATAGCTTCAATACGGTCTTGGTAAACCCTTTTCTATGTCTTGAATAACAGTAATCAAATATATATTACAGTAAAAATAACTTCCACAGCATTGTTATAGCCTCAATACGGTCTTGGTAAACCCTTTTCTATGTCTTGAATAACAGTAATCCATTTTCTTTGTGCCATAGGGCCCAGTCTTCCTGCGTGTCCAGCCTTATGACATTGAGAGGCACGAGTCCAGAGCGGTGAGCTTCACTGAAGAGCACGCCCACTGGCAGATCCCTATGAATGAGGTCAACATCATCTGTGATGTCACCACTGCTAAGGGTATGTCTCCAGCAGAATGAATCTCCAGCGCCACCTCTGTAGTTTGGATGTGACCTTGGACATCCAGCACACGACTCCTGTGTTCCCCATATCAGGCCATTTAGATACCTAACTAGAACCCTTTTGACTCCTCTGTGTTCCCCATATCAGGCCATTTAGATACCTAACTAGAACCCTTTTGACTCCTCTGTGTTCCCCATATCAGGCCATTTAGATACCTAACTAGAACCCTTTTGACTCCTGTGTTTCCCATATCAGGCCATTTAGATACCTAACTAGATCACACGACTCCTCTGTGTTCCCCATATCAGGCCATTTAGATACCTAACTAGAACACTTTTGACTACTCTGTGTTTCCCATATCAGGCCATTTAGATACCTAACTAGAACCCTTTTGACTCCTCTCTGTTCCCCATATCAGGCCATTTAGATACCTAACTAGAACCCTTTTGACTCCTCTGTGGTCCCCATATCAGGCCATTTAGATACCTAACTAGAACACGTTTGACTCCTCTGTGTTCCCCATATCAGGCCATTTAGATACCTAACTAGAACCCTTTTGACTCCTGTGTGTTCCCCATATCAGGCCATTTAGATACCTAACTAGAACCCTTTTGACTCCTCTGTGTTCACCCATATCAGGCCATTTAGATACCTAAATAGTACACTTTTGACGACTCTGTGTTTCCCATATCAGGCCATTTAGATACCTAACTACAACACTTTTGATACACCGTAAAGCTTCCAATACATTTGGAACCCATACATTTTTTTTAAATGACTTATTTGCTTTAATTAATATTGTTTGTGATGCAGAGTCATTAAGACACAGGCCTAATAGGTGCTTGGTCATCAGTGATAATAATAATAATTATTTATTTTATTTGTAATGCACTCTTCATTCAAAAGAATCTCAGAGTGCCAACATATCAAAAACTAACTATAATAATACAATAAAATAAAAATGAATTAACATAAGCATAATAGAAAACTTTTTAACATTTTAACATGCGATTTAACACAAGGCCAGAAATGCCTTCCTGAATAAAAATGTTTTTAGTCCAGCTTTAAAGGAGTCCAGCGTCTGCGTTGCTCTTAGGTGCCTTTAGATGCTTGCCTTGCATTGTCTCACACACAATAGCTTGCTGGGTTTGGATATTGGCAACACCCGTGAAATGACCAAACCTTTTCCAGTTTCTTCTCCAGACATTCATGGCAGGAGAATCATTTGACAATAGCCTCATCACTCTTGATTTTATGTTTGCAAAAGAAAGAAGCCTCTATGATGAAGCACCAAGCAACCTCTCATCAGACTTTCTCCTTTCATAGATCATATAGTTCATATTAATATTGCAGACATAAAATATCAATAATATTAGCAAGTTTACTGTTTCAGATGTCATCTTCGTGGCCACATGTAATCCAGTGTCCATCTATGCCATGAAAGAAAAGGCAAATACGTTGCACTGTGTGGAGCTCTATGAGCTCTTCCCAAGAACGCTGAGTGCTCGGCAGCCTTTGATCACCGTAGCACCTCTTGGGGAACCCCTCGATGGCCAGGTGATCCTCCATGAAGAACAGGTGAGGCTGATTTATACTCCACTAGAACCAGGCACATACACATCGACACAAATCATATGTTTGTTTATTACCATATGCATATTTATTGTATTCATATAAAGTGTGGGGAAGGTTAAGCAATGAATATATGACTAAATTATAAACAACAAATACTTCAGTTTACTCACATTTGTGGTAAATGTTGATGTAGATGGGGGGGTGTGTGTGGCTCCTAGTCTGTCTGAAGTCCACAATGATCTCCTTTGTCTTCTGGATGTTAAGGTCCTGGTTGTTGTCTGCACACCCTGCGGCCAGGTGCTAGACCTCATCCCTGTAGGTCGTCTTGTCCTCTCTGATTAGGCTTACTGACGTGGTATTGTCTGCAAACTTGATCATGGTGAACCATGTACAGGAGCTGTACTTCAGTTAGTGATAGCTTCTATCTGTTACTTCAGTTAGTGATAGCTTCTCTCCCTCCCTCTTCCTCTCCTGTGTCTTCATGCTAAGCTATTCCTTTGCCTCCTTTAGTGATAATACAAACTTTGTCACAGGGAATGTTTTAACTGCAATTTTGGGATTGTGCCCCCATCTTTTCCTCTTAGTCTCCTCTACACTGGGGCAGCAGTTTCCTTTAGCTTCCAAAGCATCGTCCTCTCCTCCATGGACAGCAATTTGGCGGCAGTTGCTGATTCACAATAGCAGGAAACTGATTTTCCACCAAGGCCGTTTGAGGACCGATGCCTAATCACTCTGGCATTTCGACTCCAAAATAACTGGCTCTCAGACAGAAAAAATTGGTTCAAGAGGTCGAACCAACACATTGCTTATCTAGAACCGCGTAGCGTCTAGTCAGCCTAATCAAAAGAAGAAAAAAAACAGCTTGCTAGCTAGTTAGCTGTTAGTCAGCTAACATTAACCAAGCCTAATTTCTCATATTACACATGTTTCATCAAATTAGCAGCTATGCTTGCTCAGGTAATGTTAGCTGACCAACAGCTAGCAAAGCTGTAAACAGACAGTGTAGATAGATAGATAGATAAGATGGATACTTTATTAATCCCGAAGGAAATTTAGGTCATCCAGTAGCTTATACACTTAACTTAACTCACAAACATACATACACAAATCACAGTAGAAAAACAATACACATAGGGAAAAACATGTTCACAGGGAGTGGGGTGTATACAGATATTATACAGATAGTACAGTGTGCATTGATTGTGTCAGTGTTGATGTCCACAAGGAAAGTAGTGCAAAGAGTGCAGAGAGATAGTGTTCATGTGCTTGTGTGGATAGTGCAAAGATAGAGTACTTGTGCTTGTGTGTGTGAGGATAGTGCAAAGTGATATAAATAGTAAAGACTGTGCAATGGGCTAGTATAGCCAGTAAAAGAGTAAAAAGATAAAAAGATGGACAGTGGGATGGAAAAATTAAGAGCTGAGAAGAGGAGGGGAGACTGAGGAAGACTCATGCAGAGAAGTCCATCTCCCTCCCCCTCCCCTTCTGTGTGGCATTAAAAAGCTGGATGGCCCTGGGGACAAAGGACTTTCTCAGCCTGTCCGATGAGCATGACAGTGACAGGAGTCTGCCACTGAAAATGCTCCTCTGTCCGTTAATAGTACTGTGAAGTGGCTGGTGGTCATTGTCCAAGATGGTCAGCAGCCTACTCAATGTCCTTTTCTCCGCCACTGATGTTAGGCAGTCCAGTTCCATGCCAACAACAGCTCCTGCCCTTCTCACCAGCCTGTCTAGTCGCCCTGCATCCCTCTTCTTCATGCTGCCTCCCCAGCACACCACAGCATAAAAAAGGACACTGGCAACAACAGATTGGTAAAACATGCGCAGGAGTTTGTTGCAGACATTGAAAGACCTCAGCCTCCTCAGGAAGTAGAGCCGGCTCTGACCCTTCTTATAGATGGCATCTATGTTGGCTGACCAGTCCAGTTTACTGTCCAGATGAACTCCTAAGTACTTGTAGGTTTTGACCACCTCCACACTGACACCCCCGATGGAGACTGGTAGCAGAGGAGGCTGAGACCTCCTAAAATCCACCACCATCTCCTTGGTCTTGGTGGCGTTCAGCTGCAGGTGGTTATTCCTACACCACTGCACAAAGTTGTCCACCAGGCTCCTGTACTCACCCTCCTGTCCATCCCTGATACAACCCACAACAGCAGAGTCATCAGAGAACTTCTGGATGTGGCACGACTCCGTGTTGTAGGTGAAGTCTGATGTGTACAGGGTGAACAGGACAGGTGAGAGCACAGTCCCCTGTGGAGCGCCGGTGCTGCACAACACAGTCTCAGATACGCAATCTTTCAGCCTGACAAACTGTGGTCTCTCCGTCAGGTAGTCAGTGATCCAGGATACCAGGTGGGCGTTCACACCCATCTGCATGAGCTTGTCACTCAGTCGGAGGGGCTGGATGGTGTTGAAGGCACTGGAGAAATCAAAGAACATGATTCTCACAGCACCTTTCCCCTTGTCCAGATAAGAGTGTGCCCTGTGCATTAGGTAGACGATGGCATCTTCCACGCCCACCTTCTCCTGGTAGGCAAACTGCAGCGGGTCGAGTGCATGGCGTACCTGAGGTCTGAGGTTGTGAAGCAGCAGTCGTTCCATGGTCTTAGATATGTGTGATGTAAGAGCGACTGGCCTGAAGTCATTCAACTCACTGGGGTGCGGCTTCTTCGGGATGGGGATGAGGCAGGACGTTTTCCACAGAGTAGGCACCTTCCCTAGTTGGAGGCTCAGGTTGAAGAGATGCTGCAGAGGCTCACCCAGTTCCACAGCGCATGCCTTGAGGAGTCTTGGACAGACCACTATTGAGGTTGTGCTTGCTGCTAACGTTGTTTGGACAGCTAAGACTTAAGCCTGATTTATGGTCGGCCTGACACGCAGACACGCAGAGCCCTCTCCGTCATTGCAAACCCTCTCCGAGCACCTCTCCCTGGCCTGATGTGCACCTCCCAAATTTTGTAACTATACGTCAAAATGACGGAGAGCCCACGGAGACCGAAGGGCTGTGATTGGTCCAAGCCATCGCTGTGTACCTTGTGGGTAGTAGCATGCTAACATTAGATAGCTGGCTCAGACACTTCACAAATCCCCTCAGACGTATTCTTGAGTTACAATAACGGGTTTTTTACATTTTGCAGTGTCTATTTCTTGGTCACTTTAAAAAGATCTAAGCAAAAAGAAATCAAACAAACAACTTTTATCGCTGTTTAACTTGTGGGTAGTAGCATGCTAACATAAGATAGCTGGCTCAGACACCTCGCAAATCCCCTCAGATGTATTTTTCTTTTACAATAACAGGGTTTTTACATTGCACAGTGTCTATTTCTCTGTAACTTTTAAAAAATCAAAGCAAAAAAAAGTCAAACAAACAACTTTTTTGTACAAATACGACCATCTACGGACTTTGGTCTTCCATCTTTTTTTTTTTTTTATTGCTTTGCGAAACCAACCAACCAACGGAGAACTATAAAGGTTCACAAGTCCGTCGAAGCAACTGCGTGGCCACACAGTAGCGCAGTCGCGGAAGCATATGTATTTCATTCATTTTACAGACGTACAGTGATGTAATGACGTGGCTCTTTGGTGGCTCTTTCGCCCATGGAAAATCAAACATTCTTAGCAGGTTCTCAATAGAAAAGGTGACCTGTCATGCCACTCTTCACAGTGGCTGAGATCTAGGATATTCAGAGGAAGTAAAAGAATTGAATGAGTTGCCATGGGCACTAACCTTTTCCAGTGTAAATATGTAGATTTCTTCTAATGTAGATATTCTTCTGAGATACGATCATACCAATATATCAATTCTATTATTTAATATTGAGCCAATTGTTGCACAGTGCACTATAATGTTACAAATAACATTAAGGAATTGGTCTTGGTGATATTACAAAGGTGGTGATTAATCCACCGTACAAAGTTGGTATTGTAATATTTACCACTCTAATGCATTATTCTGCCCCTTAATGTTCAGACACGCTTAAACGTTCCAGTCTGGTTTTTCCATCTTTGGTAACATTTTGGCTGCTCTTTTATAGGTTCAAACACATCAGATAGTTTAAAGGCTATTTGATGCAAGATATAATCAGAAAATGTAGATTTGAACTGGAAGTTGTGCACTGTTCTCTGGAATAGAGGACACAGTAGGACCAGGAGGCCAGGAAGCACGTCATTTTCTGGAGAGGGCTGCTGGTGTTGTTGATCTGTGTTGTATCCAGGGAATATTGAACCAGCATTGATAACACAGCCTTTTACAGCAACATACTATTCCCTCTGTGTGTCTTAGTAGGAGTCTTTCAAAGTCTGACATGTGAGAAACACACAATTGCCTTCGTGTATTTACCCTCTCCTCTGGATCTCAGAGTAACACAGTGCTGCACCTGGACCTGGTGACCGGGGCTACAAGGAGGCTGCTGTTCACTGAGGATAAAGAGGAGGCCGCACACAAAACCTCTCAATGGTGGAGCAGCAAGAAGGGTCAGGTCAATCAGGTAGGCTCCAGCCACTGGCCTCATCCGCTTTTAACGGCATGGATGAAGTTCATGTCATGAATGCTTACCTGTTTACCCCTGTGTATTTAAACACTCTTCCCAGCCTAACTTCAAAATGTGCCGGGAGTTTTCCCAAAAGAATTGGCTTCTTTTCTACAAAGAAGATGGGTAAGTCATTCTCTTTTTTCTGTCCTGATGTCTGTTTTGTTTTTCTCCAACTAAACGCAACGGGCCGCAAAAACTATAAGTTGCATGTGCACCAGATCTTGACCATAGTAAAATGACCATAAGAGTTTTATTTTGAAACGGGGATTGGAGAAAGACGTGGAGCAGCAGAGAAGAAGAGAGACTGACTTGTGGGGAGGGAGATGTTTTGGAGGGAGCTAGTGACCAGGTCAGCCAGTCGGTAGTTACCACGTGGTGTGCAGCCCATCGGGTAAGTTATAAGGTGAAGTGCTCAATAAACTTGCAAGCTTGTGAATTCATCTAAGCTCTGTGTCAGGTGTATGCGGATGCCTCCAGATATTTGAACCATTACAACCCAGGCCATATTTCAAATTAATAGCAAAAATGAATGTGTTTATTTTTACAGCACTAGAAATTCGGTGTGCTTATGCTATGCTCACATTTCCAAAGTGCCAGATGGCTTGCCCGACATAATGGCCACCAACAGCCATTCAAATCTTAGCATCAATATTTGCTGATCTTAATGAAACATTACAGGCTCATTTATAGGCTCTTCATAATGGCACATAGAAGCTATTTATTCAATTTCAGACAAATAAGCCATAAACTGGATAATTCTGTGTGGATTCACCCGGAGTCTCCCACTTGACCATCACAGAATTTCCTATAATTGTGTGAATCGTGTATGAAGAATACAAAAAAAAAGTTACCCCTTAATTTCCAGTTGTTTTATATGGATACCCCTGCCTTTTCTGCCTTTATATTGGTTTTGAGTTGGTTTTATTTTTCGGGGCACTGCTTGTATTAATCCACTTGAGTCAGGCAGTAGATTCAGGCACTGACTCTATTCTGCTATTTGAGCAAGTAAACAAGTAAACAGTGTTTCAAACGTCAACTGTAGACTACACCTTATATTCAGTGTTTACACATACACAACATCAAAAGCTTGGGATCACCCAAGAAAATGGCAAATTTTTCAGGAAAATAGTATTTTTTCAATTCAAATAAGGTGATAAATGATTGAAGACTTTGATAAGGACAGCGACAATGATTTCTGCTTGAAATAACACTTTTGTGCTACAAACTTTGCCTTCATCAATGAAATTTAATTCCAGCTGTGTAATTTGGCGCAGTGCTTTGGGTAATTGTCCTGCTGTAGAATGAAACTGGCTCCTCTAGGTGGGATCCACAGGGTGATGTCAAACAGAGTGATGTCCTTCCTTATTTAAGAAGACTTTTATCCTGTACATAGTTCCCACTTTACCAGCCAATCATTTTCCCTTCACCATGCCTGAGAGATGGCATTAAGGAGTCCTCCAGTATCTTTTCATTTATTTTGTGCCTAATGAAGTTTCTTCTCTGTGATCAAAACACCTTACGGGACGAACACATGCCAGCAATGTGAAACGCTTCCACCGCTTTGAGTGGGCGTGGTGTAGCGTGTGGAAATAGCATAACAGACTGGACTAGAGAGCTAGTTAGCAAGCTAGCCAGCTAGTAGGCTATCTAGTTACTTGTCTTTATATCAAAACTGTCATTCTGTTAAAGTAAGCCCAGGATTAAATATCTAACATACCAGGAACAACAGCAACCCCTTACAAGGCCATCCAAGCTTTTCTTTTTAGCAAATGAAACGACCGAAGGACGCCATAGTCCTACAATTTTCAAACCGTCAGAGACAACACCAAACAATCTGATTGGCCGCTGCTGGCAAAATTCGCTCCTCATTTGCATAGCAGGCTATTGGTTACTTTCACACTACACCATGTAAGCACCCAAGATTGATTGGAGAAGCCTCAACCTTAGATCTGAGTTACAAAAGTAAAGACAGATTTTTTTATTTTCCAAACCATTCGTCTGTTACAGCGTATTGAATTCAGCGACAAAGCCACCAAACAGGATGTGAGCTTATATCTTGGCCAGTCTTTGGTCAATTGACTCGAAACTTGCTGTGAGCGTTTACAGCATGCCCCTTGACATGGCAAGTTTCCATGGCAACTCTGGCCTGCTTGGCCCCCTCATCGCTGTATAGCTATTTTTTTAAACTGAGCTAATGAAGGAAGTAGGACCCAAGTGCAAGATGGTTGCAGGAATTGTTGTCTTTTTAATCACTTCTCCATAACAGGGAAAATCCCAAAACACAAAAAGGAATAATCCAAACGCTCAGAAGACAGTCAAAAACAGAGAGCAAAAACAGAGAAGTTGATTCTAACAAGACTAGGAAAAACAAGAGATTTACAAAGACTATGACAGACTATAAAACTGGAACTAGCAAACTTGAGAGACTCGACACTTGACAAGAAACATGAAAGCTAGAAGCCAGTACTGACCAGAACACAAACGAGTAAAGTCACCGAAAAGAACACAAAAAGCAACCTGGTATAAATACAACACTTAATGAGCCATGTGACCAATTAACTAGCAAACAGACAGGTGGCAACAATGAAAGGAAAACCGACACAGGAAGTCAACAAAAGCACATGTACAAACATAACAAACACAGGAAGCACATGTAGAAAACAACCACACCACAAGCCTCTCTAGTTGGCGACCTCTAGAGGCCCGGAGGTCCCAACTCGTGACACAGAGGTTCCAAACCTTGACAAAAAGTGCAGGAATGCAACTACTGTAAGTGCAAGTTAAGTACTACTAGAAGTGCAAGTCAGGAAGGGAGGTGCTCTCTAAAGAGTTGGGTCTTCAAGAGCTTCTTTTTGTATAATCTTTACACATTTTAGGTTCACTTTACAATATACTGTTTTATATCATATTAATTAGTGTTTCTCCTTTGTTACAAAACAGCAAGAGAACATCCAGATGTCTGCTATTGTTTCTTTGCCGTGTATCAGGATATCTGTGTATCACATGGTGGCATTATTCCCTTGACTTCAACACTATCATATCTTTCCTATAGCATACAGTAGGCCTAAGTTTAAAAGCAATTCATGAAAGATTATTTTAGACAATTGTAGTGACTCAAAATAGAGAAGTGTCAGTCATATGCAAACAGAGTTCTGCAGGCATCCAAGTACTTCTGACAAACAGCAGGTTTGTTTCCTTATGGTGTATTTCAGAAGTCGGAATTTCCCAGTTCCAATTTGGAAGTTTCAACAGGAACGCCCACAAAGTCGAAATTCCAACTCGGAAAGTCGGATGAACTTCACCAACTTTGGCTTCAGAATCCATCAACTTTATTAGCAATTCTATCTTATTTGAGTCTTATCAAATCCGTCATACACACAGTACTGTCCAACTCCTATGTTGCTACGGTGTTTGTATGCGCAAAATACCTCACAATGCGTTGTCATCAACTGGTATTGCTAACATCTGGTAACAATTGCTAACAACAACAATTGGTATTGCATTTGTTTTCTGACTTGTTACTGGAATGCGGTCTACTAAGGCGTTACGTCATTCCCAGCTCCTAGTTCTTCTGAGGTAAATGGAACACACCATGAGTCAGACCTTGTTTCAGGCAGTGTTGTTAATGGTAGTGTATATGGAAAAACATCCATCATCTTATTGTTTTGGTAGGAATCAGCTGGAAGTCCTGGATATATTGGAGGGACAGGTTCACACCATCTCACTTCCCATCAACCTGAAAGCTGTCTTCATGGTGGCTGAGGACCGCTGGCTTCTGGTTGAGAACAAGACAAACAAGTGTGTTCTCTTTTTTTTAAATGGATTTGGATTTCAAGTCTGTAAATATGTTGTTGTTATAATTTGCAAATTTCAGTGGAGAGTGTATCTTACTTTGGAATTTTTGACTCACTCAATTTTTGTCATTCTTCTTAGCGACTGACAGACAGATTTGTTTCACTGTCTTTAGGAAGTTCCTGTTAACCAAGCCCATGCACATGGGTGCGGAGGACTCTGGTGTCTGCCAACTGCACACCGTCACTGAGGAACCACATGGCATGGGCTTTGGCATGAGCTCAGGTAACAACTAACAAACAAAACATTCTTAGGGTAATCGAGGTGGTTGTTAGGGCATTGCTGGGGTAGACATGGTGGTTGCTATGGTAATTGAAGTTGGCTGCTATGCTGGTTGCTAGGTAGTCATAGTGGTTGCTATGGTTATTGCTAAGTTGTCATTTTAGTACTGGTTGCTATGTTGTTGCTAGGGTAATTGAGGTGGTTGCCAGGGTAGTCATGGTCCAAAACAAAAGTCAAAATATTCCATAGGTGTCCGTTTATTTAATCTATTTAAGTGATTATGAAACTATGTATTTGTCTTTATAATACAGAATAATGTAACTGGGGTGAGCATTACGTTTGTGCAGGCTATAAACATATGTAGTTTAGTTATACAGAATTAAGTTCCTTGCTCTTGCAGTGAAACTGCTTTGCTCTCTCTAACGATTTTCTGTCTCTACCCCTCTTTCTGGATCAGAGATAACTATCCCCCAGGAGATATCCAGTGCCCAGTTGTCCCCTGAGAACCTGAGTGCGGTTTTAGACCAGAAGATTATCTCCCCTAACCGCCTTTTCTGTGATAGCAGCACCTACGCCAGGGTCATTGTGGGTTTCCCTGATCTTATGGTGAGTTGCTCAGACTGTTTCAGCTTTGGCTTAATTTGAGTTTATGTGGTAGGGCGGTTTGTTTGTCAGTGTCACAACATGTTTACTGTTGTACAAGGTTGGCTGGGATTTTTGTATGCAATGCATAAATTATATATAAATACAATTCAGATTGTTGTCTTTATTTTCAGTGAAAGTGCCGCTTGTGAATTATATGCTTTGATAATATTGTGTGGAAATAGAATCTCTCCATATTTGAATGTTTCAGTACTATAAGTTCAGATGTGTTGTTGTGAAACTAACTAAATGTACATCTTGATTGAAAACAAGTATGAAATGTAAAGAAAGGCAAAGAAAATATGAAGCTAGGACCATTTCATATGCATGTTGGTTTATTGATTGTCTCTTGTTTGCAGTCACCTAATGAAGTGCACACATTTAAAAGAGAGAGCCCCCTCACTGATGGTAGGGGTGTGGACGTGTTCTTCGGAGGGAGTCGGCACATTGGACCTCCTAAGAGGATGAACTGTGTGACTTTATTAACGACCAACCAGGTAGTGAGAGCTCTGCAGGCCTCACAAGTGCCCCTGGCTGACATCTACCCAAAAGGTAACCACACCATCATCTGACAGTTAAACGTCATTGCAATTACATCATTGCAAAAAAAGTAAATACCTCTTGGGAAGTATACCTTCCTACAAACCTGCTCTAAAGTAAATTACAGCCTGGTAGAATGTGTCTCAGTGTAACATCTCCAGCACACAATGTACAGCTTGTGTCTTCACTTTTCCTTTGACTTCACCTTTCCTTTGACTAACAATTGTAGGTGTTGGAAGAAACACTTTATCTCGCGTATGTAATGAACTTAATGCAGCTAGTGTCCAACGTCCAAAATGTTCCACCCAATCTTGCTTTTCTCTACATTATCGATTTAGTTCACCCATCGCCCTTGCTTTGCTTGAGAAGTCGCCAGCCATGTTTTCTTGCACCATGCTTTTCATCCATCACATGATCAAAACCCTTCCCTTCCTCTGCACCTGTCCAATAATGTCTTTATATTTGAGCGCTGCTGCATGCTCTGGATAACCTCTCATCTTCCCCTATTAGTCATGAGCAACTCCAGAAATCCTTCCGTAAAATGTCACACTACAGCACAGCTCTCTAATTTATAACTGTCTTATTCATAACTTCAGTAATGAAAAGACTTTTAACTGTTGATTGTGTATGCTACTCACAGATGTCAGTCCACCTATGACAGCTGCATACTTGGAGGTGACTGACCTCAACCTCAAAAAGGTCAAATACATCCCTGTTCCAAGGTAACACCAGTTAACTAATTACATTTAATGTTAAATCTACCTCTTTATGAAACATCAACCCTGTTTTGTTCATTTGTCTTTTCAAAAATGTTGATATTCTCTTTACGTATTCCCAGTTACACTTTTACTTTGGACCTGAAGGTTGAGAAAGGGATAACTAGAGTTAAGTTTAGGAACCAGTGCCCAGTTTCATAAAACTAGAGTTTTACAGTCTAGAGTTAAGTTTAGGAACCAGTGCCTAGTTGCATAAAACACCTGAAGTGAAATGTCCCCTTAAATATCCCTTAAACTTCACGCTGTTGCATAAAAGTGTACCTTAGGGTTTCCTTAAGTGAAATGATGAAAACCCTTAAGATGTCCTCAAAAGTATTGCATTTTTCCTTGTGTTGCATAAAACATCATCATCAACATTCAAAATGCCATCCCATCTGCTGATGATGACCCTTCCAGTCATTTCACAATCAAAGTGTCATCACAGAGATGACCAGCGTCTTGGAAAACTGTGTACCGTACTGTATCTACAGCAGCAGCTTCAGTTGAGAATTGAGAGCCTATAAAATCGTCAGAAGGAAGACCACAGATTTTATAGGCCCTCAACTCTCAACTGAAGTGGCATCAAGCTCTTAGGCACCCTCAGTGCAATTCTAAAAGGGTCAGCGCGAAGCTAGTGGTTAGCTGCCCACAGTCAAATATCCAATTCCAATCAGACTACCAGTACCAGATTGAAAACAACTCTGTTTAAGTGTGCAATCACCCACTCATTGCCTAAGGGACGGCGTCCTGTCTACTGTGTGTGTCACAACAAACAAAACATCCCCTGTATAATGGGCTTTAATTAATCCACCCGGAGCTGATATTTAATCACACAATTACGTTAGTGCTTGCAATCGGGTACGTTAAGTAGCTAACTAACAGTTACTCGCTAGTGAACTTACAGCATTATGTGCTTTTCTGATGAATTCGCTTTTAATTAGCTAGTCTTATCGAAACGTATCTAATAATTTTCGTATTACTATTGAGGAAGTTTCTATCACAATATGTATTGCTACCGTTTTATTGCCCAGGCCTACTTCAGTGCAAAAGGTGGGCATGCCAAAAGATATTATGAAATTCATTGTATTTTTAAACATTCACAACTTCTCACTTAAATTAAGCTATTACTATAAATTATAATGACCTAAGTGGTCTCAGACTTTTGGACCGCACTGTATGCAATAGTATCCTGGTTTCTTTAGTATAAAGACTTCGAAAAACTTCAGAGGGAGAGGTCACCCCTGATTAATGTTAGGGTTAAATACAATATTGTCATGAATTTCATGTGCTAGTTTTTAGTGAAACATCCCTTGATGGTTTGCTGGATGTTCGATTGTCAGTTAATTTGACTGTTTTTGTAATGAATATGTCAGTTAACACAAATGCCTGTTTGAAGCACATCGCTGTATCCAAAATCAACATCACTGTAATGTCAATCAGCTTTCCCTGAAGTCAGTGAACAATGAGTTTTTGTCTTCTTTTGTTTTCATTTTGACATTTGTTGAATGCTAACATGTGTAGGTCATCAACTGTGTCCCCCTACACTGCTTGGATCTCAAAGTTGTCCGACACTGATGTACTGCTGGCTCCTCTTGGCACTGGAGGTGTTGTGACTGTGGACATGGGAGGCTACGTGCGCCTGTGGGAGACCGGACTAGACAACCTGCAGCGCTCTCTGCTGGAGTGGAGGGGAATGATTGGAGCTGAGGATGGTCGCCCAATACAAGTCAGTCTGTCAAAATGTTTCTGAAGTGTTATGAGTTAAGAGTCACTGTGCACTTGGTGTGGTGCCTAATCCTTCTTCTGCAGAGTTCATTTCAAGTTTTAAAGCAGTAATCCCTAATTTAGGCAGTCGAGTCCTTCAGGATTTCGTGATTTCTGTTAGGGCTGTCAAAGGGCTGTAAAATTGGATTAATTACCTAATTTATGGTTAATTAATCTAAATTACTTCCATATATAAATTTACCGTGAGAAGCATTTTAAAATTCAGTCAGATTTGCCATTGATGTAAAGTGACAAAGTAAACAAGCACTGGCATTGTGATGTTCAGCACACATTAATGGTAAACAATAGAAACAATAGAAACTTTGGTGAACATTGGTTAATAAACACATTTTCTTTATCCTAATGAACTCACCTCATACTTTGTCTAAGACTAGCGAGTTAACTAACTTTTCTAATAAAGGGAACATGATATTTTTTGCCAGATTGATGAATCAGAATTGGACAGTGATTTTGATTGGCGCATACAAATGTTCCCTGTCAGAGAAGAATATCTCACCACTCCTATATCCAAAATCCACGCCTCGGAGTTTAAGTCAACCCACATGGGTGGAGTAGGCTGTTTTTGCGGAGTTTCTGCTTCTAAACTAGAGTCCTTTCTATTACTGTGTCTTAACACACACACACACACACACACACATGTCTATTGTTTCCTCTCTCAGATTACAATCCAGAGGGACAGCAACCTGGATGTCAGCGCTCCCAAACATGGCAAGGTTGACGCCAACAACGATCCCCATGTGGGTGGAAACCAGTGGGCTGGGGGCACAGGTTGGTTATTCCATTTTGGAGTTCAGTTTCAGTTGTCCCGAGAGACAAGGTCATGCAGGCGAATGTCCACTGTAAGTACAACAAAATAAAATCCAAGTTACAGCATAGTTTGTTAGGGCCCAAGCACAGGAGGTGCTGCACCGCCGGTGTCCACTGGAGGGCACTGGAGGGCACATGCAGTGGAGATGCAGGGCAATATTGTTCCCGTATGGATTCAGTGTTCGCTGGAGGTGCAGGGCCCCATTGTTTACGTTAGGATTATTTATTAGGGCACCGGAGATTTCTGTGTTCTGTAAACATTATTATTATTAAAACATTATTTGGCAACTGCTACCCAGAGACTTGGCCTTGGCTGTCTCATTGTCCTTGAAATTTAAAAGCTTGGTTAAAAAATAATAATAATCCCAGCTCTGTGCATGTCTCTGTACACATATTGCACATGCGAGTGGACAGATTCAGTATTACATTTCCAACTGACAAATATCATGGCTTGCCTGAAAATTCAGTAATGAAGGGGTGAGTGTTTACGCTGGCCTACTGGTGCTGTGACTTAGAGATGTGCATACCTGAACATTTCACTTTTAATTGTGGATTTATTGGAAGGAAAAGCCTGTAAGGTTAAGAAATTCAGTTCTAATGGACTTGAGGTCATAGAATTCCCTCACTGAGAGAAATGTGCACAACTTCAAAAGTCTTTTTGTAACTCATTCCAAATAAAGTGAAAGCCAGCTCTGGGAATGGGTGTTAAAATGAGTTTTATAAAAAAAACTCCAGTTAAGTAGAAAAGAGCTGGATAGGAACAGTAGTTTTGAACACAAAGATCTTCTAGTGTTGTTCTCTCCTGACAGTGCTGGCAATCCAACCAGTTGTTGTATGAAATAAAGTGTTGTTTGTCATAGCAATCACCAGTGATAACACACGGGGCAGAATGGTATGATTCATTTCACTCTGGGGTACTGCGTAATGATTGATTTGATTGATCTTTTTGAAATGAGCTAACCGATGTTCATGTTGGCCGACAGGGGGCAGAGACACAGCGGGGCTCGGGGGTAAGGGAGGCCCCTACCGTTTGGACGCGGGACACAAAGTGCACCAGGTCTCCCAGGTGGAGAAGGATGCTGTACCTGACGAGGTCAAAAAGGCAGCACGTGAGATGGGCGAGAAGGCTTTTAAAGAGAGGTACCAGTAAAACGAAGGTTACGTATGTAACCACGGTTCTATGAGTTTCGGATGACCGCCAGAGGCGGTGCTTACAGCACTGGATTTCCATCGCACGTACGTGCAGGTCGAGTGTTAATACCAACAAAGTCACCTGTGACCTGGGTGACGTCGTCAATGTGCGCTAGCACAAAAGGCTGTCTAACCCAGCAAGCGACCTCTTGACAATCTTCTCGTGCAAACTCCGAGTGACTGCCAAGGTCTGGCGGTCATCCGAAACTCATAGAACCGTGGTTACATACGTAACCTTCGTTCTATTTCGTTTCTCCTGACCGCCAGAGGCGGTGCTTACAGCACTGGATGACTAATACCAACAAAGTCATGAGGAGTGCCTACCCGCTTCTAGAGACGCCGTAACGGCGTAGGGAGTATCGCTGCCGCGACCGGGTTATGGGATACCACATTCACCCTGTAAAACCTAGTGAAAGTGCAGCCTGATGCCCAGGAGGCTGCCCTGCAGATGTCACTGAGGGGAACCCCCCTCAAAGACGCCCATGAAGCCGCCACACTCCTCGTGGAGTGGGCTCGGACCTGCTGAGGGGCTGGGGAGCCACTGTGCCTGTAGGCCTGTTGGATCGTCTCTGCAATCCATTTAGAGAGCCTCTGTCTGGATAATGACCCCTTCTTGGCCCTGTGTGGCAGACAAACAATGCGTCTGACTGACGGCAAGCTGCCGTTCTTGCGACGTAAGTCCTTAGGGTGCGCACTGGACACAACCGTTCTGCGCTCAGGCCCTGTTCTTCCGCCAGGGTGGACTCGAAAGCTGCCAGGCTGAGGGGCTGGTTGGAAAATGTGGAGTGAAGGGTCTTTGGGAGGAAGGCGGGGTTCGGCCACAGGGTGACCCCCTTGCCTTCAGGATGCCACTGCAGGCAATCCGTGCCTACTGACAAGGCGTGTAACTCCCCTACTCGCTTTGTTGACGTAATGGCTAGAAGAAAAGCGGTCTTCATTGAAAGCCAGCTGAGCTCCGTCGTCTGTAAAGGCTCAAACGGGGCTGCACAGAGTGCTCGTAGCACCAGGAGGAGATCCCACTGGGGCACCTGCCTCCGCTGTGGGGGTCTTAGTCGAAGAGCCCCCTTGAGGAACCGAGTCACCAGGGTATGGGACCCGAGAGTTCTGCCTTCTATCCGAACGTGCCCTGCGGAGATGGCAGCAGCATACACCCTTATGGTGGAGGGCGTGAGTCCCCGATCCAGAAGTGACTGCAAGAACTGTAAAGAAGTGTGCTGGCTCCTGTCCCCGTGCCTGGCACCATTCCGTGAATATCTTCCACCTGTTCGCATAGAGGGCATTGGTGGAGGGTGCCCGCGAGCTGTTAATGGTGAATACCACCGCCTGCTCACAAAGTCCTAGCAGTGGGTCCGGCCCCTCAGGGGCCAGACCCAGAGCTGTAGCCGAGACGGATCTGGATGCCAGATCTGGCCGCCCAGCTGCGATAGTAGATCCCTCCTCACTGGGAGGCACCAGGGTCTCCCGTGCAACAGCTGGAGCAACCTGGGGAACCATACCCTCCCCGGCCACCGGGGAGCGATTAGTAGCAGCTCGTGCTCCTCTGTTTCCAACCTGTGCAAGGTGGGCCAAATTAGTGGCAGAGGAGGAAAAGCGTATAGCTGCCGTCTCGGCCATGTATGCGCCAGTGCGTCCCGGCCTAGCGGGCCTGGCTCCGAGAGGCTGAACCAGAGGGAACACTGAGTCGATTCTTGAGAGGCGAATAGGTCCACCTCTGCCCTGCCATATCGACCCCATACCGCCTGTACCACCTCTGGATGGAGTCTCCATTCCCCTGGGTCGGGGCTCCCCCGGGACAGGAGATCTGCGGCTCTGTTGTAAGTGCCGGGCAAATACACCGCCCTCAGGCTCAATAGGTGCTGATGGGTCTCCTGCAAGAGCTGCTGGGCGACCCCTAAGCACTGCAGCGATCTGGTGCCTCCCTGGTGGTTGATATAATACACCGCTGACATATTGTCCGACCTGACCAGCACGTGCCTCCCTACTAGCGCAGGTAGGAAGTGCCTTAGAGCCAGCAGCACCGCTCGAAGCTCTAGCACATTTATGTGCTGCCGCTTCTGCTGGGGGCTCCAGCAACCTCTGGCCGTCTGACGCTGCCACACGGCGCCCCACCCCATCTGGGACGCGTCCATGGTCACCACTTCCCTCCGGGAAGGAATAGCGCCCAACGGAACTCCCTGGGTCAGGTACTTCCTCCTCCTCCAAGGATGGAGGAACCTCCTGCAGCTGGTGGTAACCCTCACCAGTCTGTGTCTGTGCCGCACGTGATGGAGGCCCAGGCTGTTTAGCCAGATCTGGAAAGGCCTCAGCGCCAGGAGGCCTAGTGGGATCAGGGATGCCGCTGATGTTAGCATCCCCAGTAGGCGCTGGAAGGATCTCAGGGTCAGAGCCCTGTGTCCTCTGAAGCGCGCCACGAGCTGCTGGATTCCGTCGACCCGCTGTTGAGAGGGGACAGCCCTCATCGCCTGCGAATCGATGGCCATGCCCAAGAACCCAGTCTGCTGACGGGGAACTAGGGAACTCTTTCTGAGGTTCAGTCTGAGCCCTAGACCCATGACATGCGCCATCAACGCGGCAACATCGCTGCGGGCCTGTACCTCCGACTGGGAGCAGATAAGCCAGTCGTCCAGGTAGGGCAAAATGCGCATTCCCTGGGCCTGCAGAGGAGCCAGAGCAGCTGCAACGCACCTGGTGAACACCCGGGGTGCCAGAGCTATTCCAAACGGTAGTACCCGAAATTGGTACGCCCGACCCTCGAAGGCGAACCTGAGGAATTGTCTGTGGTGTGGTGCGATTGGGACGTGGAAGTAAGCGTCCTTCAAGTCGATGGTCGTGAACCAATCGTTCTTCCGAATGCTGTGCAGAACCTCCTTGGTGCGCAGCATATGAAACCTCAGTGTCTTGAGATGAGTATTTAAGTGCCTGAGATCTAGAATGGGGCGGAGCCCGCCATCCTTCTTTGGAATTATGAAATAGGTGGAGTAGAACCCACCTTCGTGTGTAGGCGCGTCGAGCTGTTCGATGGCCTCTTTTTGGAGGAGAGCGCCGATCTCCTGACGTAGGGCTAGGGCCTTCCCCGGGTTGGTGACGGTGGTGGTCTTGACCCCACGGAACCTTGGCGGTCGGCCTTGAAATTGGATACTGTAACCCTGAGACAGGGTTGCCAGTACCCAGGGGTCCGATGTCACCGCTTCCCAGCGCCTGAGATGTTGGCTGGAGAAGCGGCCGACCGCCGGTGTACTGCTGTCACTGCCTGCGCCCTCTCCCCCTCCGGTCCCTAGAGGGGTAACGGGCCGTGGCTTGGGCGCCCTGTGTAGGGCGAAGTGTGCGGGTGGCGGGGGGTGGGCGAGATCTGTCTGGCTGGCGAAACCTCTCTGACTGCCGTGTCCGCGGCTGGCTGACTGGCCACTGTGCGGGCGCCTCAGCTCTTAGTGGTGGGGGCCCGCGTCTAGTCTGGCTCCCCCGACGAAGGCTCGCAAACTGCTGCCTGGCCTGTATGACCTGCACACTGCGCTCCAGGGCCTGCTGTGCAGCTTGACCAAACAACTCCCCGGGGACCACCGGGAGAGAACGTAGTGCCCTCCTGCCTGGCTCGGCTAGGGGGGATTGGGCCACCCATATCTGGCGGCGAGCTAAAGTCAAATATGACATTAGCCTACCGAGCTCTCTCGACATAAAGGCAAACGCCTGTAGCGAGGAGTCACACAACCCCTGGGACGCCGACGCATCCCCTGTGCCCTGCAGTGTCTGGGTGAGAGCCAGCATTAAGTGGGACATTGAATTCCCTATGCGCGCCGTACGAGCGGCTGCATCATAACACCTCACAATGAGGTCGTCTGTCAGCCGGCATTGTGGGCGGGGGCAGCGAGCATGGGGCCTAAGCGCCTCATCGGGGGACAGTATTAAGGCTGCCACCGACGGCTCCACATTAGGCATCCTTTCCAGCCCATAGGTGGACGCCCCCTGCATGGCCGACAGGACCCTGCAGTTGGTGGGGAGGTGGGAAAATTGTCTGGGGTCTGCCCAGCACCTCTGCAGCTCCTCAATGTACGGAGCTGAGGGTGGGACCGCAAAGGCAGTCTGCTGTACCGCGGTTCTAAAAAACGCATTCTGGGGGGGCACCGCCACAGGGACCGGGTCCAGCCCCAAACGCGCCAACGCTGCCTTCAGGGTGGACTTAATAGAAAGCTGGCTAGCCTCTGGCTCGACCCCTGTACCCCGGGCTGTATCCTGGGAGCTGGTCTGAGAGTCGTGGGGGGCTGACTCGTACGACTCGTCCCATGTCCAAACTCTCTGACGCCCTTGTGGAGAGTGTATCTAGCTCCCGGGCACTCCCTACTGGTGACAGCGTCGGTGGTGACCGCTCCGCCTGATCGGCTGGTGGGGTTCGAGCGTGTACGCTACCACCCTGCCCTGTGTGTGTTGGAGGCTGCAAGTTGGCCAACAGCGCCTTAATACTTTCCAACTCTGTGGTCACCGAGTCCACCTTCTGTGCCAGTCCACTCTTCTTCCTCTTTGCCTTAACGGTGGCCTGGCGTGCAGTACTACGGCGCTTAGTCGGCCGTAGCACTCTCTCGTGTGCCCCCTCATGGGGCTGTGCAGTGCCCGTCTCCACCTCCACTAATCTAGCTGCCCGAGCTGTCAGGCTTAGGCAGTTACAGCTCATGCAGGCAAACTCCGTTAGCCCCTGTCTCAGATGCTCAACGCCCAGACAGGCGGGGCACTCCATATGGCCATCCTCCGGCTCGAGAGGGGCCCGGCAGCTAGCACAGATGGTTAACATCTTGCCCTGTACTGTCAGTTCTGGCTTCCAGCGAGAAGCACTTAGCCAGACTAGTATAAGCCCGATGGGGCTGCCTTCAAAGGCTAGCGGGCTAGCAGGCACGTGAGGGCGTGTACACCCCTGCTCTGCTCTAGCAATGAGACCGAGAGCGGGTACACTCAGGTCCGGTGTGAACAGACGATCGTCTCTTCCCCACCGATGCTATCTTTAAGCCAACAGACTCATAAGGAGTCTTAACTTCTTCACAGAGCGAGACACACTCCGAAATGAAAAACACAATATATTAGACCAGGCTACAAGAGTGAGTACACTCAGGCTCCGTCTAATCCGACGGTGGTTCCCCACCGCCGCTAACTTAAACAAAAAGATCCGTAACAGAATCTTACTCTAGTAACAGAGCGAGACACACTCCGAATGAAAACAGAATCTATTACCAGGCTACAGAGCGAGTACCCTCAAGCTCCGTGCCATCCAACGGTGGCTTCCAACCACCACTAATTTAAACAAAACAAAACCCGTAACAGAGTCCTACCTTAATCATAGAGCGAGACACACTCCGAATGAAAACAAAATATACTAAACCGGGCTACAGAGCGAGTATCCTCAAGCTCCGTGCTATCCAACGGTGGCTTCTAACCACCGCTAATTTAAACCAAAACAAAATCCGTAACAGAGTCTTACTTTAATCACAGAGCGAGACACACTCCGAAATGAAAAGCCGTGTCAAACCAGGCTACTGCGGCAGTGGAGCGAGCACACTCCACAGCGGCTGTCACAAACAAACTTACAACAACAAGTTTACCTACCTTACGACTCCGGTGCTGTAGACTTAGCTGTTAAGCTAAGTCTAGCTCTGTCCATCAACGTTCGTCTAATATGGCCGTAGCCTGCCGGGTAGCTGTCTAACTGAAGATACTAAGGACACTATATCCAGAGAAAACCGGCGAGAACACCGTTCAGCTGGGTTATTTCCACCTGTGCCGAGTGAGCGGGGCCGCTCCGGTCCAGGCTACACTTCAAGTAAGAAACAACCAGTTAGCTTACCCGCTTTGATGCGAACAAAAACAACTTCGAATAACGCAGTTTCTCGGAGGGTGAATATCCACTGCCCCGACCACAATGGGTAACGAAACTTCTAGCGTCTTCCTCAAATCACGAATGTCGACCTGCTTTCGCGAGAAGATGCAAGAGGTCGCTTGCTGGGTTAGACAGCCTTTTGTGCTAGCGCACATTGACGACGTCACCCAGGTCACAGGTGACTTTGTTGGTATTAACACTCGACCTGCACGTACGTGCGATGGAAATCCAGTGCTGTAAGCACCGCCTCTGGCGGTCAGGAGAAACGAAATAGAACAACCTTTATAGTATATTCACATTCCTCCCAGAGAAGACCTTTAGATATGATAAAAGTTGCTAAAGTTTCATGTTTCATGAATAATCAGTGTTATTCCAGATGTCATGATTATAGTTGTTAACTTACATTTTTGATGACATACTGTACATTTCCAGGAGAATTAATTGACACCTTCTGGTCATCAAATTGAAAAAATAAAATCATCAAATTGAACTGGATTTTTACCCGAACATCACTTATGAAGCACCAAACATGCACACATGGAGGGCCAGCCAACTCACCTGCAGCTGCCATGGTCCTCAGGCCCACAGCTCCACTTATATACTAGTAACTAATTAACAGAATCAAAATGTACAAATATGACAGTGATGCTGAATGCTGAGGTCAACCTGGTGCCGTTACATTTCTGTGAACTCATATGCCTGTGTATGTTTGGAATCTTCAGACTTAAAGAGATTAACATGAGTGAGTTTGATGCCTCCACTTATGAGCGCTTTTCCGGAGCAGTCCATCGGCAAGTTCAGTCTCTTCGAATCATTCTGGATAGCCTTCAGGTAAATGTGTTTGTGTTTGTGTTTGTGTTTGTGTGTGTGTGAGTGAGAGGTTCATTATATAGTCACACCTTTGATTCCTTTGATGTCCATCTGGTCCCTCTGAAAACATACACATTATTTAGACCTAATCGTTCACTTATGTTACAGAATTGGGAGTGTTGAGTTTCAGTAAATACAAACCCGGAACAGGAGCAGCCATAGTAATTGCTCAAAAGACAGAATTGTATTTAAGTGTTTAAGGTGCTATATGTAACAGTCAGAAATTGACTAAAAATAGCAACAGAATGTGAAGAAATAACCATTCTGACGTACTGTCAAAAATGCTAACCAGCAAGAGTGGCTCTGGATAAATGTCATGATACATTTTTGTTGACAGTTGAGTTACGATAGTAATAGGTTTACACAAGGAACATTACATGCATGAGAATACCTGACTGCAATGATTGATACACGGACCAATTAGCAAAATATGAGCAGAAATGTTGTGCCATGGCTTGGGGCACTAACATTTGGACAACTTATGTTATCCCATTAGCTGTTGGCTGGAGGTAGTTGAGTGGCTAACTTTGTTATCGTAGATAACCTTACCTTACCATGTCACTTTGAAACGAGCGAAACATTAGCTAAAATATAGACTATATATAATTATAGAGATATTTATCCGCATTGGTGGTGGTGGGGGCACTAACTGCCTGTTCCACCAAGAGAACACACCCTTCAATAATGCCCAGAGTCTTCGGTTTTGGTCTGAAACAAGCAGAAATAATTATGTATAACCTTGTCAATGTCTTGAATATACAGTATGTTGTATTCATTTAATGGTGTGAGTTGTGTCTCTGACCCGGTGTCTCTGCTTGTCTCTTAGGCAAAGGGAAAAGAGAGGCAGTGGCTCAAGAATCAGACTCTGGGCGAACTGGATGACTCCAAAATCATTGATGGCCTCACTGGGGAGAAAGCCATCTATAAGCGCAGAGGAGAGCAGGAACCAGAGGTATGTCGCTGAAAATAGTTGAAACTTTTATCTTGGCTTCTGGGAAACACACAGACACAAATACCATGTGACATATGGTTGATTCATCCACATACCAACAAAAACAAAATGCTTTGTGACATAACCTTGTTGAGAGCTGGAATACAAAGGCTTAAAATGCCACCTTTTTCTTTTTTACTACAGTGACATACCACGTCTAAGGATTCAGACAAAAAAAATGTATCTAAAAATGTATCTGTGTACTGCTCTGGTCTGAAAGTTAGGATAAACACGTTTAGGGGCTTATATTTCAGCACTTACATGTAGCACATTTTATTTACTAGACTACATTAAGTGAAATTATCGGAGTTTAAAGCAACACTATTCAACAGATTGCCACTTTTTAATTGTGGTTTCATTATAGGTCACTAATTTGGTATCTTCAAATTCATTTTGATGGTATATGATAACGCAAAGGACTGATCAACGCACCTGTCGTTAAGTCATTCTGTGGGCCGTGTCAGAACACACCGCAAACATTTAAGAAAATCTTTCACAGCGCAACATTGCCAATCATATCACTAAAAGAAACCAGTTAGCATGTTAGTAAGAGCGTTTATCAGAGCCACTGGTGTGGTGTTCACATGCCTTACCATAGATAGATAGCCAAAGCCATAGATAGCCACAAGCATTCGGACTGGGTTTACAGTTCCAATGCAACGGGAACCTCAGTAATGCCTGATTAAATATGCTTTTGGACCAGTATAGGTCCTATGGAGGTGGAAGGAATGATGATAGTAACACAGGGTTGTACAGCTAAAAGAGAATGGTGTGTTTATATTTTCAATTGCGTTAATCAATAGTTACAGTAGTCTGTTCAGAAGCAATACTAATATAAGTCCATTAGGTATAAATAAGTAACACTTTACTTTAGGGAACAAATGTTCGCCATTAACACATAACTACCCTGTGTCTGTATTAGTGCCCAGTAAGGTCTGCATTAAGCACCATAAATCATTTATTAGGCCAGTATTCACCCATCTCTTATTCTCTGTTGGGACCATTGTTCTTGGTACATCCTCAATAACCAACTAGTTGGTCTCAACCTAAAGTTACCCATGTATAGCAAGGATCAAAATAGAAGGTTTATAGCCTTTTAATATATTGTTTGAGTATGTCACTTATAGTGACAGAATAGTTGTAGAATAGGTATTTCTACCTGCAAACTTTACTCCACCAACCAACAAACAAACCAACAAGTCCAGCTTGTAGTCACACAAGACAGAAACGTCTGCTGAAGCCTGATGGAGGCTTTGGAAAAGGTCTGTCTTGTGGAAACACAAGATGGTTAATTGAAACCAAGAAATTGGACACTTGTAAGCCAATCAGAAGAGTGTATTTTGACACCAGGGTGTAAATCAGGTGTGTTACAGCGGGCTTAGTTCCTTTTAGTTTACAGTGCAGCAACTATCTCTAAAACACACTATTTGAACATGTGCTCACATTTATTGTACATTGTACATGTACATTTATTTTGAAACGCGTATGCGTATGCAGCTATGCTAAGATGCTAAAGTTATGGTGCATTGTATAGTATGTGACTACTGGTATGTGACTAATTGAACATTTTTGACTGTGTGGCTTTGAAGTTTGAAGTTGACTGTGACTGTGAGATAAACATATAGAATGTTCTGCTTTGATCTGACTCTGTTTATTTGATGCTGCAGCTGGGCACCCCACAGCAGAAACCCAAACGGTTGCGTCTCCTGGTCGACGTTTCAGGCAGCATGTACCGTTTCAATGGGCTGGATGGCCGATTGGAGCGCTCAATGGAGGCTGTTTGCATGGTGATGGAGGCGCTGGAGAGCTATGAGCACAAGTTTAAAGTAAGAGCCCAGTTTAATAAACCAAATACGTGGAAGGAGGGGGGAGTAGTAATTGATGGTAGTTATTGAAGGTGAATTCCTAGGTCAACCTCAAGAATGTATATTTAGAGAGTAAACAGAACCTACTCCAGTGTGGAGCTTATCTCATAAATCATTCGATTCTCTCTTTCTGCTCTTCCTGAATCGTACTCCTTCTGTCTCAGTATGATGTTGTAGGCCATTCAGGAGACGGATTTGATCTGGAGTTGGTTAGAAGTGACAAAGTCCCTAAAAACAACAAAGAGAGGCTGAAGGTTCTGAAGGTATGTTATCCATTTTTAAACTCCACTTTTCACAATACTGTTTGCCATTTTTCCCTTTTAAAGTACTGCTTAGTGATCATTATATCAAATGAATCACCAGATTTGGACTGTATTTGGTCATTATGGTATCTACTGTAAGATATATTAAAAAAAAAAAAAAATGATCATATTTGGAAAAATCATTCACCTCTTGATATGGAAATAAAATATATAATTAAAAGAAATTTCAATTTCAAGTGGGAGTATACACGGCCCCATTTACACTTTGACAGATATGCATAACAATATCCATTATACAAACCCATGTGTAAATACAGCCTAGAATCACTGATGACAGATTGGCACCCCCTGTTGGTTTCTTCCTCCCCTTGCCCAGACCATGCACGCCCACGCCCAGTTCTGCATGAGTGGCGACTACACGCTGGAGGGCACAGAGCATGCCATGCAGGAGCTGGCCAAGGAGGAGGCCGATGAGCATTTTGTTGTGGTTCTGAGTGATGCCAACCTAGAGCGCTATGGCATCAGCCCAGATCGCTTTGCCCAGGTGCTCACAAGCAACCCGCAGGTCAATGCCTTCGCTGTCTTTATTGGCTCGCTTGGAGACCAGGCTGAAAGGTGAGTTATGCAGCTACACACACACACACACACACACACACACACACACACACACACACACACACACACACACACACACACACACACACACAGAAATATATGTATCTCTCTCTCTCTGTACACTACTATTCAAAACTTTGAATCTCTGACATCTCTTTGTTTTTGAAAGAAAAGGACACTTTATTTTCATTTCAAATAACATTCATTTGATCATAAATATAGTGGAGACATTGTCAATGTTGACTATTAGAGCTAGAAACGGCCTATTTTCTGCCACCATCACACTGTGTTTCAATGGCACATTTTTTTGGCTCATCATAAATTATCATGTTAAAATTCATCATTAGCAATCCCTTTTGCAATTAAGTTTGTGCATCTGCAAACTGTTGTGTTGTTTAAGGAAGCAGTAAACATGGCCTTCGTTGGGCTGTATGGGTGTCTGGAGCCTCAGCACTTGGGTACTGAATTATGGTCCAAAACTGGTCAGGAAGAAAGAGCATTCATTGAAAAACACATGGGTCAATCCTTGTTCTTAAAAAGAAAGGCTATTCAAATTCAGTGAATTGCTCCTCTAGCGTTTAAAACATTTAAAATCTGGTGTTCGTACATTTACATTTACATTTAGTCATTTCGCAGACGCTTTTGTCCAAAGCGACGTACAAGGGAGAGAACAGTCAAGCTAAGAGCAATAAAAAGCATGGTGTAACAATAAATACTACTTTACATGAGAATTAGAAAACAACGACCTAGAAAAAAGGAAAAAGAAGTGCAGGAATGTAACTGCTGTAAGTGCAAGTTAAGCGCTAGTCAGGTGCCAGTTAGGAAGGGAGGTGCTCTCTGAAGAGTTGGGTCTTCAAAAGCTTCTTGAAGGTAGAGAGGGAGGCCCCTGCTCTGGTAGTACTAGGCAGTTCGTTCCACCAACGTAGAACTACAAATGAGAATAGTCTGGATTGCCGTGCTTGCACAGACGGCAGTGCCAAACGACGCTCACTAGACAAGCGCAGCGTCCTGGGTGTAACATTTGCCCTTACAAGAGCATTTAGGTAGGTGGGAGCAGAACCAGCAAGCACTCTGTAGGCAAGCATAAGTGACTTGAACTTAATGCGAGCAGCTACTGGCAGCCAGTGGAGCTCAATGAGTAGCGGGGTGACGTGTGCCCTTTTCGGTTGGTTGAACACCAGACGCGCCGCCGCGTTCTGGATCATCTGTAGTGGTTTCACCACGCAAGCCGGCAGGCCCGTTAGGAGGGCGTTGCAGTAGTCAAGGCGGGAGCTCACCAAGGTTTGCACCAGCAGCTGGGTGGCATACTGGGTTAGGTACGGCCTGATTTTGCGGATGTTGTATAGCGCAAAACGGCACGACCTGGAGACAGAGGCGATGTGGGCCGTGAAGGTCAGTTGGTCATCAATAATGACCCCGAGGTTTCTTGCTGTTTTGGATGGAGCAAGAGATAAAGAGTCAGTATTGATATTGATGTTGTGGTGGATGACACATTACTGCCACTGTAAATGGTAAAAAAACATAGTGGCTCAGACCAAACCATAAACAATTCCAGCCAATCAACATGTTGCTTCAGGAGCACGGAAGGTAAGGGGGTCATTTGATTGGCTGTTGAACCTTTCGCCAGAATCACGGACATGACATCTTTAAGTGACATGATCGCTTCATGAGTACATTCATTAGCAAAAGATATGGCGATTAAAACTGTAAAAATGCGAATGAATGTGACATGCTCCCTGCAATGATCCCGAGGCCCTCTGCGTGAGGCTGCTGCCCAGTATTGACACGGGGTTGTGCACCCTGTTTTAGTCCTGTTCACCCAATAGGTCTTTTGCCTAACTCATGTCAGGCATTGTAAATGTGTTGCCACTTGCCACTTTAACAAGGTAAATAGATGGATAGCTACTTTATTTATCCCCTAAGGTAAATCAATGGATAGATACTTTATTGATCCCCTAAGGTAAATACATGGATAGATACTTTATTGATCCCCTAAGGTAAATCGATGGATAGATACTTTATTGATCCCCTAAGGTAAATCGATGGATAGATACTTTATTGATCCCCTAAGGTAAATACATGGATAGATACTTTATTGATCCCCTAAGGGAAATAGATGGATAGATACTTTATTGATCCCCAAAGGGAAATTGCAGCAGTTGACCATGTAATATTTTTGGGTCAGAAATATGAAACATCTCGTCTTTCTCTTCCACAATCTGTAGGCTTCAGAGAACGCTGCCATCAGGACGATCTTTCGTTGCCATGGACACAAAGCAGATCCCTCAGATCTTGCAGCAGATCTTCACGTCCACCATGTTGTCAAGTGCCTGAGGTGGCTGTGCCTGATCCATAGAGTGCCAGCACCCTGAAGTCTGTTCCATAGAGTCCCAGCACCCTGAAGTTCACTCTTGGGCACTCAGCTGTGGACACCAGCCTAAACCTAGTCATGCATGTTTCATCTTGAAATACCTGCTGCTGCTGCTGCTGCTGCCGCCCATTTTTATCTGAACAATTTACAATTTCTAGGGTTAGGGTTGTAAACCTTTTTTTAATGAAGATGATGTACATGAATAATACACCTAACACACTCATGATGTGTAAATGACATGAATCCATATGTTAAAATATTGAAAATAACTCTACCCACACGTGCACAGATGGAGTATTAAGAGGGCCATATCACAAAATGTATCAAAAAAATGTGTTAATATATCATTCAATAAATCAAAAAATATTTAATTGTTCCATTAGATGTGTCAATATATCATGCAATATATAAACAATTACATACATGTGTTGATAAATGCATAAATGGTGATATAAGGATTTATTGATGGATATATTCAAAGCAGCAGGTAGGAGTTTTGGTCTAGAACTACAGAGTAAACTACCTGCAAGCTAAGCACAAAACACCAACAGTCCAGTCCAGTCCAGTCCAGTCCAGTTGGCACTGATACAAGCTTGCTAAAATGCTAACTGGTGTCATTTGGTGATACAGCTGATTATGTCATGCTGTGAAAGCTTTTCTTTCATTTTTGCAGGGTGTTACGGCCCGGAATACATCACCACAGAGTGCATATCCCACATGGCTAATGGGAATTAGAGATGCATTTCGTGCATGCATTTTGTGATAGCTTAACAGCAGCAGAGGATCCCTAACCTTTGCCCATACGCTGATTATAAGAACGACAGATGCATTCACAAGAAAATGTGAAGTGTATTGTTCAACAGAGTATACTTAGTGTAACAGCGCACAGGAAATTGTGAAATAATTATGTTGTACAACATGTATGGATAAAAGAACACATATGTGAATGAAGAGACATGTCAATTGTTATCACTACATCACCATACTGATTAGTCACTCAACATCACCTCAGCATCTCCTCTGCGTGGTGTAGACAAGCAGACCAGACTTGAACCCACAACCTCAGGCGTCGGAGGCCGGAGTGCTAGTGGAACTGCGTTAAATGTGTTTTCCTGAATTTCCCCACTGTTGGCTCGTGTTTTCTTTTTGAGTTCATGCCATTTCTGTGCTTTTCTTCCTGTATTCCCTCTGTAGGGTGGACAGTAGTAGGGGGCAGGGTGTGGGTGTGAATTCAGTTTCATTCCTACTCTTTTGGTATTGCTTGGTCTCTGCCTCTTCTGTGTGTGGTCCTGCAGCAGTTTTTTTGTATTACAAGTTTCTCTTGAAATGAATTTGAATATGCACATGAGCGTCACACTTATTGAATATGTCCTAATTCTATAGGCAGAAACACCATACCCCTGGCAGGTACTACCAAGCCAGGCAGTTTTCAGGTTAGAGGCCAGTCTAAAAGCAGCATTGCCATCTCCCATTGGCAGTAGGATGATTGGATGGGCCGATGTATTTGTCATACATATGAATGGTGTTTCTGCCTATGGACATATTCAATAAGTGTGGAGCTCATGTGCATATTCAAATTCATTTCAAAAGAAACTTGTAATACATTTTTTTTAACTTTTCATGGGTACTTTCATTGTGTAAAGTTTCATTTTGATAGGAGTAAAGGAAAAAATTACATTTTTGAGGTGTATTTTTGCCATGCATTATTAGCACACATCTCAGATTGATGAGAATTAAACATATTTCCTCAACTAGGATTTCTTAGGACTTTTAGTATGTTGTTCTGGACACCTCATAGAAATTATCTATGCTGAATAAAATTATTTTACAATTAGTCTGTCGTAAAACGCTACTTTGCCTGGACAATGTCTTTTTTATGTCTTCCTGCTAAATGTTTGTATTTTGTGTTAACAATAGTGTAGTTGTCATCTTGTACTGAGTTTGCATATTGTAATTATTATTTGTTTTACTTTTACACAACATTGTGGTCCCTGCGCTGCATTATGCTAGCGGTGCAGCAGGAGCGGTTGGATGCTATCCCCGCTCTTTTGTGTGCCGTCCAGCAAGACCAAGACTGGTTGTGGCGTCAGTTCATTTCCACCAAACACAATGCAAAGAGAGAGAGAGAGAGAGAGAGAGAGAGAGAGAGAGAGAGAGCGAGCGCGTGCTCCTGTTCCACTGGTGCTGTGATACTCTGAGAGAGAGAGAGCGCGTGCTCCTGTTCCACTGGTGCTGTGATACTCTGAGAGAGAGAGAGAGAGAGAGCGCATGCTCCTGTTCCACTGGTGCTGTGATACTCTGGTGTGTTGGGCTACTGCTGAACAGGCAGAGTTGCTGCCTGGATCTGGACCTGGACCTGTTGCTGAGCTGCTGCTTGACTCTCATCTGTTGCTGGTATCTTTTCAATAGCCTTTAACTTTGAAAAAGTATATTTTTGTGTATATCTTGTGATGCAAAATAGCAGTGTATATAAATGTATATTCATCTTTCTATAATTTCTAGTGTTTTTGAGTATTTAGTTGCCATGGATTTTCCTGGCAAGAGTCACGGGCCTTCTGACATGTAGTACTTCAGGTGGTCCTGGGTTCGATTTTCTACTCCTTTGTCACATTTGCCACCACTCCAGTACACTGAGCCTGATATCCCTGTTAGTTTGACTAGTGCGCAGGTTAAAGAGGTTCACTTCATTAGTGGCAGCATTTTGAATACTATCTGGTCAGGTTTACCAGCTAATGAGGGGGGTATCTGGACAAGACTAGCGACGGTGGGAGGGAGCGTGTGGATGAGCTGGTTAGCAGACTGATGGGCCACGGCAGGGATGGAATTAGGATCTGGCTGCACAATAATGTCCGGGTTTCTGATTCTGTCGCCATGAATACCGTCTTATGCATCCATAGATAGCATTATGAGTGCTGTATATTCAGGGAGGCCTCTTGTTGATTTACACACCACTATACCATATGTCAATGCACAACCTCTCGACTATTGGAATACACTAATAAGACAGCTGATTGACTGGACTGTGAAAGACAAAACAATGCCCAGTGGGTGTGCAGAAGAGGCCTACGAATGTTTGCCATCTATGAAAACATACAGTAAATTGTCAGTGAACGTCAGTACCTGAAACCTCCCCTATGCTTTCAACCTAAACAATGCATAGATACCATACAAGATTCAAGTAATGCAACAGCTGCAAGGAGCCTTATGTTATATTGCATCCATATGCCCTGAAATATTTTGAATTGTGTCGTCTTATTATGTGTAGGCTGTCATTTTTTGTACGCCTGATTGTCTTATTGTGCTGGTTATATCTCTGTTAACTATTTGTAATGCCAAATAATAAAGTAGTTGAGTAGTTGTCAGCGAGACTCTCTGTCTCTGTAATAATAACATTAATAATAAAATAATGAATGTATGTTGTAGGATACGAGTGGCGATGACATGAGCAATGGGGCTGAAGATGGCACGCTAAATTCTTCCAGATTCTGCGAGTTTTAACCAATGGTACCCAAATGCCTATTCACCAACACCGACGCTGGAGCAGCAACGGTGGAAGATTAAAAGTGCCTCAGATATGCTTCAGTGATCCACTTTCAAATGGATGTAGTAACATGTTTTCTGGATACATGAGATGGGTAAAACCAATAACATGCACATTTTCATAAAAAAAAAATGTTTTTGTCGACACAACCAGAGCAATTCATGTGATAACACTATGGTAATGAGCGATCATTTTTACTAATACAAACTTCTGTTGAGTGAAAAGGAAGAATAGTTTTTAAGAAGAACATTTTATTAACTCAGTTTCATTCCATTAACATCCTGGATGAACAGGGACCATCCACCCATCTGCCTTTGACAGTTTATAAGCATTTCAACGATCAGGTTTAATAAGGATGTCACAGCATTCTTGCCAAATTATTTGCATGCTACAGTTGGTTTGTATTTGGGTTAACAAAAAATATAATTTTGGGGGGATTTAAATGCAAAGGATAAAAAAAAAAAAAAGAGTGATTTGTATTATCTTTCCTAAATCATAACTGTAATAAGAAATGGAGAGCAAAATGATCACCATCAAATGGCACATCAGCTTCAAATCAAAAGTCATGAAATGTGGGAGATGAACTTCTCACAAATTTAAAGACTAGCCAAAAGTGAAAAGTACAACCCCTGCATTAGAAAATCTACTAGTTAAATGTTTTGCTCATCAGTAAGCAATTCATTTGAGGCCACACATTGGAGACCAATTCATTTGAGGCCACACATTGAAGACCAATTCATTTGAGGCCCCACATTGGAGACCAATTCATTTGAGGCCACACATTGGAAACCAATTCATTTGAGGCCACACATTGGAAACCAATTCATTTGAGGCCACACATTGGAGACCAATTCATTTGAGGCCACACATTGAAGACCACAGTAATGCTGACCTTCCCTCTTACAGTTGATCACTTTTTTTTTGTCAAATCTCTTTTCTATAAAAATGTGAACATCCTAACTAATATAGTCAACAATGAAAGGCAGTATTTTTATTTTTATTCTGTTCTGGGTGGTTTGAAATTCAGTGGCAAATGTTATGCTTTGGAGAGGGCTACAACAGTGAAACGTAGTTCTTGAGGGTCTCGTGCCATGAACTGTTTGCAAACTTCTGTGGCATCCTAGTAAACAAACAAACAAGCACAGGAGATAACTTACCAAACAGTTCCCCCTTTCATGACAATAACCAGCCAAATACTGTACATGTCACTATTCACAATATTCACTAAGTATCACTTTTTGTTCTGGTTACAGGAAAAGTATTTAGTATTAGGTTTAAACCAATCTCCCTTGTACGTCGCTTTGGACAAATGCATCTGCTAAATGACTAAATGTAAATGTAAATTAGGATTTGTGCCCTTACCTCAAGAAAAGTGTCTCCTGTGGTTTTCCCATGAACGATAGGGAAAGGCTTACGCCCATCTGTCAAAAGAGTAATATTGGGAGAATCATTTCTGCTCAGGCCATCAGAAAACAGCATGTTGAACATCTACTTTAAAAAATGAATGTTAAAACATTTTTAGTTATACATAACCCTTTTAAATGAAAGTTCAGAGTGGTGTAAACAATATTTGTATTTAATAAATATTTGTCTTACCTAGTTCATATAGATGACCTCCAACATTTACGAAAGCTATGAAATGCAAATCCACCTTTTCATCTAAACTTGGGGCCTGAAAGATGGGGTCACAGTTTTAACATGATTCCAGAAACATTATGTATTCATATCTGAACTGCTAAATGACTGAATCTTCAACTCAATATTCCAAACAGACAACAGTTAACATGATTGCAATCAAATGCCAGGCAGAGAAATCTGTCACCCACACACCTAACTTTGAAATGTCTTCCGGCCACACCTAAAAATAGTTGCAAACTATTACTTTCATTTGAGTGGCGCAGAGTCCAAAATGTGAGCCCGAAATCTTACAAAACTTGAAACTGCCACGAATTTGAAATCAATGCTACACCCCAAGTCTAGAGGCCTCATTTATAAAACATTTGCTTATACAAAAATCCATGCCAACATTCAGATTTAGAAAGACATATTCTGATGTGAAACAATTCTCATGTCAGGTCTTTATAATTGTATTATTAGCAATAGCAGTAGGATGTGTATGTAGAATGGCTGCATTTGCGCTTTTTGACGGAGATGTCGGGGAGAAGTGCAAGTGTGCTGTTCCAAGATGCACAAAAGAAAACCTGAGTCTGCATCTTCTTCCAAAGGAAGTTAATACACAGAGACAGTGGCCGAACTTTATTTTGGGGAAAACCTTGAACATTTTGAAACTGAGAGCTGAAACCTTTTGACATTTTGAAACTGAGATGGCCTACATTTTGGAAGTGGAGGCAGGGGTGAGGCTGTGGGGTGGCGTTTAGTTTCTGATGATGAACTTGTAGCTGTGTCATGGCTGCTTTCATCAAATCAATTTTATGTTACACGCATATTACAGAACCTTTGCTCACAATAAAAGAGAGAAACCGTTTCAAAATACTATCCCATGTAAATTTTTTGCTAAGCTAGGTGGGTTGTACATCAGGAATATTTGGCTGTGTAATACAACGTCAATCGATACAAAATCAGTTTAGCCTATGAGGTAATCTGCAAATAAGCATCACAATTAAAAGACAGGTTGATTAAATATCAACCAATAGACTTCTTCTTTGTTTTCTGAACTGACCTAGACAAATAGGCTGATTCGATTGCATATGATGAGCAGTAAGTAGTGGCTAACTAGTCTCTTGAGCCGCAACTTTAGCACATATTTGGTTCAGGAACCTTATCCTATTGTCAATTACTGTCTCGGACGTTTTCCCACCTTTCATTATTCATAAGGCATCATGACCGTATAGATGTGCTTGTAGATGTTTATCTATGAATTATGTTGTATTAACACATGTTTAGAATGGCATTTCACAGACTAAAGTCAATGGGGGACAGTCAGTTTAATAGTGTGTCATATATTCATGCTGGCGTGGCTGTTTCTGATCTGATTCCCTCGCCCGCCCACGCCCAATTTACTGGATGTGTTCATGGAAGCCAAACATTTGTGGGCGAAAGGGGGAAAAGTTGATCTAATCAGAGGATTAAGGTAGGCCTTATTTAATTTAAAATAAGAGAAGAGATTTGATTCCTACCAGTTCATTCACTCAGTAGCCTAATGTTTCAGCCTTCAAGCTTGTGTGAAGTGAAAGTGTGACATGTTTCATCTGCTTTGAATCTCTGACATAGCCACCTCCAAGTTTGCCAAATATTAAAATAGCGTATCCCAGACCTCCAGTCTCTCAATTAGTTTCCTCAATTTAGTCAGGAAAAGCACTTTTTTGACAGAATTTGGTTTGACTTTCACTCTGCAAGGTATAATCTAAACAGATATCTTACCTCGGTCTGTCCTTCCTGTGCACTTGACTCGTGTGATACACGTATACTCTGTAAATATCACAAGGAAAAGAATGAACTGCTGCTCAGCGTTTTGAAACACACGTTTTGAAATAAGAAGAGTGTTTCCAATACCTCATCTTTCTCAAGGAAAACCGCCTTTTCATCTGGACTCAACTTGGATGACTGCAACAGGAAGTTCTTCAGGGGCGAGGCTGATTCTGAACAGATTTAGTTAGTTTAGTGCAGAAACGGACGGCAGGGGGACATAGCCAGACAACTGCCCTTGTAAAGCTGATTTCACATTATTTGACTGGAATTCTTATCAAGGATGTACCAAGAATAAATTACATTCATTGAGAATAAAAAAATGGCAAATACAGGCCTAATAACTGTTCAATGATGCCTTTATTGACTTTATTAGGCACTTTACCATTAACACAACTAATATGTGTCTGTATAACATGTTACCTAAAGTGTTAGCCATTTTTCACATTGGGCAAAACATGTCAAAAACCATGATACACTTACCAAATTCCAGGCGTTCTTGGTTGTTTGCCACAGCATGGATCAATCCAATTGTCCCACAAGCATTGCCAATGGTTTGTCTCATGAAATATGCATCTGGGGAGACCTGTTGGCCTTCTGACATGATTTTCTTCTCCTCATCCAGTCTGAAGGACTCATACTATACATAGGAAAATGACAGAGATGAAACACAAAATAATAAATTATTATTATTATTATTATTATTATTATAAGTGGTGATGACAGCATTCCATACAATGAGATACTTGACTCACTGTTTTCAAGAGGACAAACACAATCAGTACACAATGGTGCATACAGTAAAACTTCCCATAACTCCCCAGGTGTTTATTTCCTCAATCCTGAGGAGTTCAGGGCTAGATTTCGGCACTTTTGTGGTTCTGACATGCTTTTTGAAAACTTTGCAAGTAGTATGTATGTTGTATAGAGCTCCGGAAAAGAGACCACTTCAAAATGATCAGTTTCTATAAACTACTCAACATTTCTACCAAATACAAATATTGTCATTTAGAGCATTTATTTGAAGAAAAATGACAACTGGTCAAAATAACAAAAAAGTTGTGCTGAAATATGTGCAAAAACATACAGAGCCACAGTGACTGTTTTGGTCACTTGAAGTGATCCTGTAAGGGCTTGGTTATGCTATGCTACGCACAAAAGCTCCTAAAATCACTCCATGATTCATATGAACAGGTAAATGAGCACCTAACGTTTTTGACTGTCACTGTAGTATCAATGGAAGGGGTAATGGCCTTGAATCGTGCATATGCAGAGGGGGCTGTTAACACCCCTGCCCATCCTAACTCTAAAGCCTTTTCACATGGGAATGTAGATGCCAACTATTTTAGAGAAATCTCCACACTATTTGCATGACACAGTATATACCAACACATTCAAATGTCATGTTTACTCAAATGCCATCCAACCACGCAGGTGGGCATCCATCACATCGCCTTCTATGGAACTCATTATCTACTACCATGTACTTTCTAACAGCAGGACTTTGAAGATTTGTTGATAGTGAAGGAATTCAAAGTTTAAGCTATGGAACTAACGTTAAATGGGTTAAGGGGAAAAGATGTATCGATGCCACCAGGATCATTCCAATGACATGAAACAGGTTGAGACAGAGGCCAAGTTACCTTCTCTGTAACAGGGAACAGTAGCAGAACGGCACAGACGGGCCTCGGAACCATGCTGAGAAGTTCTGGGTCCAACCCATACACATCTCCAAACTGCCATGTTGGTAACAAACCCAACTGCCGAAGAAACTTGAAAACAGGAGTGAAAAATGTTACCATGCTATGGAGGTGATAAACTTGTGTTGAACGTAAAGTATAATTACATAACTATGTGTAGTGTGTTAAGTCGGTGTTCTTTACATTTGTAAATGGCTAACGTTACTTTGCATCAGTTAAGTTAGTTTAGCCAGTCATTTTAACGAAACAGCCAAGCTGGTTAGCTATCCGCTAACGTCAGTCAGCTACCTGAACTCGTTTGCAAGACACCTGGCTAAACAGTACTTACACATTTATCTCGTAAATGATGCAACGCAAATATTGTATCACTCTTCAGTGACCTATCTAACTTTATTGTTTTCAACAGCAGGTAAGCATCGTTGGCTATAGTTAGCTGACAGGCTACATGTATAGTTAACGTTGGATAAGAGGCTAACGACAAAGAACGAGTACCAGTGAGGAAACTAACGTTACCGTTCACTCAATCAAAACATTTTCCACGTCTCGATTTTCGGTTCCAAATAACTATGTGCGTCTTACCGAAGCCAGTCGAAACGTACCTGGTTCATCACCTGAAAGACAAAGACAAAACACACTGATTAATATCCTAAACAAACCGGAATAGACAGATTGCTAGATAACTTAGCTATCGCTAGCTAGAGTGCAACTACAATTGTGGTAACATGAACGAAGGACAGTTAAACTAGCTTCAATAAGAAGGTTGTATTAACTCTCTTCTGAAAAATATACGATTTGATGACGTGGCTAAGTTAATAATACATAAATGCATACATCGGGGTTCGCCTCCAGTGGTAACCAACGCTGGCCTTCCATTTTAAGCAGACAGAATGCCTTTAACTATAGAGTGCACTTCCGCCTGTGCACATGGGGCCCAAAGTATGAAGGGTGAGAAACTTTTTACGCAGTTAAAGGGTGGAGCTATTCTAATACGCACACTTGCACTCCCTCCCACTTCGACTCCGTTCGCACCTTCACGTCATGAAGGGAGTTGCAAATGTTAAGACTTAGTTGTCTCCTGTTTTCTTGATGGTTTTATTGTTGATTACAGTGCATGAACTGCCCTGTATTGTTATTCATAGGCGTCTTATACTTCTTCGTCTTCTTCTTCTTCTTCTTCTTCTTCTTCTTCTTCTTCTTCTTCTTCTTCTTCTTACCGACTTCTGCGATTAATTCAGCTCGAACCGCTTAACGTAGAAACTTCGTTCAAAGGTAGGTCTTGTAAACGACACTTATGCTAAGTATTTTTCATTTTTCTGAACTTTATACTTTTTAAGATATTAAAGAAAAACTAATACAAATTTTCCCATTGACTTACATTGGGCCATTATGACATCATAATAGGGTCATTAAACTGGCTTGCACCTGTGCTTCACTGACACCTGCGCCAAGGTTCCAAGGCTCCTCTTCTCTCTGTCCCTCTCCATTCAACTGTATAACTAGGAATATTAAGAGACACCTTCCATACTCTACTTTTTTTTCTCTCCATCTCTCCATCTTTCTCTTTATCTCTCTCAGTCTACTTTCTCTCACACTCATCTCTCTGCTTCACTCCATTTTTCGCTCCTTCTTTCAATATTTTCCCTCTTCACTCTCTATCTCTTTATCCACAGCCACTCTCGTTCACTCTTCTTTCCTTTTTCCACTCTTCTTTCCTTCTTCCACTTTCCTTTCTTCTTTCCTTCTTCCACTCTTCTTTCCTTTCTTCTTTCCTTCTTTCACTGTTCTTTCTTTTCTTCTTCCTTTCTTAACTTTTGCATTTCATGCACTGGTATTTCCTTCAGGAAATGCATTTTCTAGTTATTCTCTTTACCGATTTTCTGCGCTTAATTCAGCTCGAACCGCTTAACTTAGAAACTTTGTTCAAACTTTGCCGCGTAGGTCTTGTAAGGACACTCATGCTATGTATTTTTAATTTTTCTAAACTTTATACTTTTAAAGATATTAAAGAAAAACTAATACAAATTTTCCCATTGACTTACATTGGGCCATTATGACATCATAATAGGGTCATTAAACTGGCTTGCACCTGTGCTTCACTGACACCTGCGCCAAGGTTCCAAGGCTCCTCTTCTCTCTGTCCCTCTCCATTCAACTGTATAACTAGGAATATTAAGAGACACTCTTTTTCTCTCCATCTCTCCATCTTTCTCTATCTCTCTCAGTCTACTTTCTCTCACACTCCATCTCTCTGCTTCACTCCATTTTTCTCTCCTTCTTTCAATATTTTCCCTCTTCACTCTATCTCTTTATCCATAGTTACTCTTGTTCACTCTTCTTTCCTTTCTTCTTTCCTTCTTCCACTCTTCTTTCCTTCTTCCTTTCCTTCTTTCACTCTTCTTTCCTTCTTCTACTCTTCTTTCCTTCTTTCACTTTTCTTTCCTTTCTTCTTTCCTTCTTTCAATCTTCTTTCTTTTCTTCTTTCTTTTCTTCTTCCTTTCTTACCTTTTGCATTTCATGCACTAGTATTTCCTTCAGGAAATGCATTTTCTAGTTTTCATTTTGACCTTCATCTAGTCTTTCAGATTACTGTGTTTTACATTTTTACAACAAAACCATTTGGTGAACTATTCTCTTTATCAATTCTGATACAACATTAGCTAAATATTTGTTTGGGCGAACAGAAATGCTGCAGTGAGTGGATTACTTACCCTGTTTAAGGTTGCTAGCATTTATTGTCACGTTATATCAAACAAATCCAGAGAAGGCTTTGACCGATAATGTTTCCGATAATTTGAGCCCACCTCGTAGAAATAGAACAAATGTTCTATTTCTAGAACAAAACTGATTAGCTGATCACCAGGGCAGGGGTGGACTTAATCATTAGGAAAAAGTAGGCAACCGCCTGAGGCCCCCAGTGACAAAGGGCCCTGTCAGAGTTTAAAGTTCAGTTTTCAACCTAAACCTATGCTGTTAATATTAAACATTCCTAATTTTGTTAGTGTTGCCCCCCTGTCAAATGTTATAACTTGGGCCTTTCCAAGTTAACAATTCTCCTGATTTTAAAACATCAACTCTGACAGCAGAATGAAGTAGCAGTTGTCGCTGTCCGATGTGAGTCTAGGTAGATGTGAGTCACACATGTGCCATTTGTCGACATATTTCCCACAGCCCTTTTACAGCACTGCTTATCAACATAAAGCCTAAAATAAAACATTTCATTGAGAGGGCAAACAATGCAGAAATACCAGGTTGTTGTGAGCCAGCTGATCATTACCTACCATAGCCTAGGTTACGCCAATGAAAATTACACTTTTTTTGGCTGGTTCTACTTCTACGACTCGGTTTCTCCATGGTCACGTAGTTGCCTCGACAAACTTGTTTTCATTTATGATTCTCCGACGGTTGTGGGTGTGGAAAAGCAATTTTTTTAAAAAAGATGGCGGCGGACCAAACTCCGTTGATGGTCGTATTTGTATATAGAAGTTGTTTGTTTGACTTTTTTTTGCAATATAAAAAACACTTTATTTAAACTGAAAAATAAGTTCCAAGGAGATTTGCGAGCTGTCTGAGCCAGCTATCTAATGTTGGCATACTACTACCCACAAGGTAAACAGTGGGATAGACGGAGACAGTTACAAAATTTGGGAGGTGCACGTCAGGCTGCGGAGAGGTGCATGGAGAGGGGTTTGCCATGACGGAGAGGGCTCTCCGTGTATCCGTAAACGGACGACCATGAATCTGCTGCGTCAATTCATAACAGCAACAACAACAACAATGGCGGACTATATGCGCATGCTCCATGTCTTCTTCTCCGTTTTCTTCTGTTGTCTGTAGCAGCGTTACAGTGCCACCAACAGGCCTGGCAGATATACTACAGCGTTTTCAGCCGCTTCAGCGTTTCCATGTTTACGCAAACATTTCTTGACACAATATCGCGTTTACGAGATAAACAAAAGTACCGGTTCCGAAAAAGGATTGGTTGAAACGTTGGATTTGTATGTACATAGCCTAAGAGTATGAGTGTGAGCACTCTTGGCTACACTGGGATACTTTGAAAAGTGACAGGTGAGCAGGTAAACCAGAGTCAGATGGTCGATGTATTGGAAGGAGGAGGACACAGGCACATTTGTTATAGTCTTAACCCTCAATTGGATGGTTTATTTAAATGTCCAAAGTGATAGGTGATTATGTTCTGTAACAATAAGGAGAACAAAAAGAAACATGAAATGTGACGCACTTAACGTGAAAAGTTTTGGCACACATCACACTCCATCTTGACAATTCATGACTTCATAATACTTAGATAAATAAAGTTACTGCCTAATACATAATAAATTCACAAAGAATACATGTACACATTGCATATTGAATTCATATCAACCTCTTCTGAGTACACATTACTACGACCACAACATAAACAATAACGAATACTCGCGGCTGCCTAAGGTCACTTGACCGAGGTCACGTCTGTCAATTCAGTGAGAAAGCCGGTCAAATGCATAACAAACTAGAAACCGACCATCTCACTGCCTAATCAACAAAGGCGTGTAATCGTCAGGTAAAGAGATTCAATGCAATAGATCAAATAACTAACATTTATATGACGCACGCGGGCATACACAGGAATCACAACGCTCAATGGAAGAGCTGCTGCTGGCACGTATTCAAGGCTACAAAACAGGTTTTGCCCTCAACCCACGGGCTAACATACGCCACCTTATTACTGGGAGTGGAGACGAGACATGATGGCCAATTAGTGCGTCAGCTAACTAAGAAGTGAAGGAGGTTTTTCTCCACTAAATTTTATTTCTATTTTTTATCAAACTACACCAATTTTGCAATTGTTCAGAGAAATATCTCACCATAAAACTAAAAACATAGCCCACCTCCTTTCTTACTGCACTTACTGTATGTCACTGCATAATGAAGTACAAATAAATAAATAGAAGAACTTTAAGAAGGATTGTTACCCTTACTGAAGATATATCCATGTTTCAGCAATTTGCAGTGCCTAGAATATTTGCAAAACACTAAACAAATGTCCCCCCTATATTGAGGGGGTACAATTTTTCTGTTTTGTCAGCCTTACAAATTTTGCAGCATCAGTGTATATCAATTATGCCTGTAAAGGTCAATAGGCCACACACTTAAAAAGCTGCGTATGCCACACGGACGACAATACCCCACTTTTTATTTCAGAATCATGTTCTACACATTCTAATAAAGACATTTTACTCATATATTCAGGAGGTACATTTTTTTGTTTTCTCAGCCTAACAATTTAACCTATAGAGGTCAATAGGTTACAATAGGTGGACATTATTATAAAAAAATTAAATAGTGAACTCACTCCTTTTTCTTAGTTATGTAGGCCTACATGTCAAATTTTTAACACTTTAGCGAAGCAGATTATAACCAAAATAACAGTGAAATATATAGTATAGAAATATCTATTTCACTGTCTCAAATTAGAATCTACGTCACCATAAATACGACATGCAAATTATGATTGGCTTTTTAGTTACATTTATTTTCAACACTCCCCGTTCGTAACGAGGGTCTTGTAGTAACAGTTTTAGACTTGACTATTATTTTGACATGTTTTCAACGGCTTTTGACATTGCCAAAATCCGGATGTCGTATTTAGGAATATTTAGGCTGGTGTAAAGCTGCTACGGTTTTCGGGGTGATCGGAAGTCTTGTTGTCTCTTGATTGGACTTTTACTTTGACGACAACATACACTGCCATATCGTCGCTACTTCCCATGCTACAGATGATGGCAGCCACTTCGGTGTTCCAGAGAGTTAGGACAGGATCAAAGATCGGAGCGCAGTATGACCAAGAAGGCAACCTTATTCAGGTAAGAAGAGCTCTGCTGCCTTTAAGCAATAGTCTTTAAAATAGCGAGAAATGTGTTCAGCAGCTGCTTGAGTTGCCCTAGGACTGTGTGCTGGCTGGCTAGCTAGCATTGAATGGGGTTCTACGTTAGAGACTGTAAAAAACAGTCATTTTCTAGAGTTTCTTAACAGTTATTAAGGTAAACAGACGCTGGTGTATTTCTGTAGGGATCCTTTCCATGTTGTCAGACCCTTATAATATCATTTATGAGCCTGTCAGTGGCGAAAACAAGCATTTACCTAACTGTTAACGTAATTGGTTATGGTAGCAAAAGACGGTCTGAGCTGCATTATGGAACAGTTTTTTCATCTCTACTAAACGTTTTGGCACAGACTACATGCAAAGTTTTGACCGTCAGGTCTCCATCGGGCGAAACTGTAACGTTTAGTACAATTGTTGCAGTAATCTCCCTCTACGAGTTCTGTGCAAAATGGGAATCCCTATGCTTCTGCATTGAAGCGTCATAGAGAGGCGTACCGATAGACCCGTGACTTATGTCTCCAGCTGGTTCATTTTGCATATGCGCTAACCACGCGCGACATCTTAAAGGGAATTTATACCGGAACGGTTCGCGCACCGCGCAGCTGACATACAAGTGAAATGAACGAACAGGACATGAAAGTCGTAGCTCCGTCTGTATCTGTGCATCTCTGTGACCCTTCAATGCATGAGCATAGGGATTCCCAAATGCCACAGAGGGAGATTACTGCAACAATTGTACAAGCCTTTTGTGTGGTTTATTAACTTTACCTACTAGTTTTGCTGGTGACTAGCAATAAAACACTAACCAGAAACGTTTAGGACTCGTCCAGTTTAATTCGATTAGATTAGATTAAACTGTATTGTCATTGCACAGAGTACAAGTACTAAGGCAACGAAATGCAGTTAGCATCTAACCAGAAGTGCAAAGCAGAAGAGTGCAGAGTATGTGCAAAGTGGTAATATAAATATAGATAAATAGGATATATACAGTATGACATAAGATATAAGTGGTATGAGCAGTAAGAACATGAGCAGCAATAATGGTGATTAGTGCAGATGTGATATAGATATACAGTATGTAAAGTGCAGGTGAAGTACAGGTGAAAGTGGCAGTAGAAGTTATAAATGAGGTAGGAGACATGATAAGATATAAGTACGATGATTAAGGATATGGACAACAATTTTAAATAAATAGATATAGACAAATGAACAATTTAGTGCAAATGTTCAGTGGCTGGAGGGAGGTGTGTGGCAGTCAGGCCAGGGTAGAGGGGGGAATACAGTCACTGTAGGAAGGAGTGTGAGGGGGTAGCCAGGGGGGGCTATCACCGTGGTGCAGAGTTCAACAGGTTGACAGCCGCAGAGAAGAAGCTGTTCCTGAGCCTGCTGGTCCGGGATGAATACAGGTGATCCAGTTTAACTGTAAACATTATTATTTACCTACTCTTATTGCTGCTTCCAGCAGTTCATCCACAAATGAATACTGGAACCATAGATCCTGAGCAGCAGTTTAGAACAACAACGCACATCTGATTGGTGACAGCCACAACACACACTGCATGTTGTACCTGGGATCCGCAGTACTTAGGCCCACAATACCTCCAGTGATGTCTGGCGTCCCAGACCCACCCCCCTCCATACTCATCAGACACCTCGACAAGATTTTAAATGTTCTGTGTTCGTTTAGGTAAATTCACAACCCCAAGTAGTCTGTGATTGCTTCAGTCACAATCACTGGTCTGCTTTTTCAGCAGCCTCAGACAACTCCTTTAGAGCTCTTTGAGTGGCCATCCTCAAACCAAAATGCAAAATCTGTTGTGGTTGATTTAGCCACAAAGCGTTGAACACCTATCTCCACTGGTCTTGTGTGTGCTTGCCAACCTCATTGCCTCGCTTCGGCTACAAGTTCCGCATACTTAAGCTTCTTCCTTTTAAATGCTTTTTCAATCGCATCTTTAAAAGAAATTGTGAACTCAATAAAGTAAACAATGTATTCTCACTCAGAATACAACACCATGTCTGGTCTCATTGCAGCCACAACAATAGGGAGTAAAATCAACATAATACCATAGTACTCTTTTCAATTTTGCTCTTAAGCAAGTTGGTTCATTTTAAAATGACATTCAAATACAGTGAAAAAAAAAAGGTTTGTTAAATGTGGCCATTCAGTGAAAGATTGGAGCCCTTTTTTGCCTATGAGCTGAAATGTTTGCATTGAATATTGTCATATTTGCGTTTTATGTAAGTAGGCCTGTATACTAACATCCAGCTAAATATGAGTAATTAAATATATTAATATTTCATTTCTACATTTCAGGTTGAGACACGAGAGGACGAGGAACAGAATGTCAAACTCACAGAGATTCTTGAACTTCTGCTGGCAGCTGGTTACTTTAGAGCCCGCATTAAAGGGCTGTCTCCATTTGACAAGGTACAAAAGGAACCATCTACTCACTCTGGAACTGGACTTAGCCCTGTAGGCAATACTTTATGTATAGCTGTAGGCAGTACTTTATGTATAGCGTACACGCCTAACTGTGGAACCTATAGGCTTCTATCTCACAATTCATCTTGTATTTGTATTGATCACTTACTGCAATGTATTAATCAGGAAGAGTTGCACCTGGGTTTACATTGGGTTCATAGAACTGTTTTAAACAGCAGCTCCAATTTATTCACAGCAAATGAACTATAGAAATGGTGAGAGGTACCATCTAAAATATGTGCACAATCATTATTCTCAAACCACCAAGTTTTGAATGAACATTGTCTTGTCTAGGACTGGTGGTTTTCAAGGCGCATCACTTATCTATTGAAAATGCTGTTTGGTCATATGTTGATTCATTTGTCATGGAAGTTGCAATTAAATGAAAACAAATTCAGATGTCTTGACTTATGTTTGTATACAGAATACACTGTAGCATTTGTACCACAGCTTCATAGTAATTTTGAATTACAGTGGAAATGGCGTGTGTTTTGTAAATGCGCGCTCTTAGTCTGTAAATAAATAAGATAGTGAATAGGAATCAGGATTACATTTGCTAATCACGAATTTTGAAACTACTCGAACTCCATAGAGATAACATAAATGCGTATGTCTCATGCCAAAAACTGTGAGAATTGGCAAAATAATGCCCCTTTAATATTGCTATGGTTATTAGAATTTGTTAATATAATTAAGACTATCTTTTTTCAAACGTTGTACTGGATAAACGTGTCTGCTAAATAATTTAAACTAGTTTTGCGATCCTGGTTGGAAACTCCTATGGAAACATGGGTACGACAGGGAGACAGCTCAGCAGCAGCCATCTTGGATGGGTTTGAATAGCGACCTCTAGAAAAACAGTGTCTGTTTGTGGTAATAGTTTGTATTTTCTCCCACTCCAGCGCTTTTTCATCTCGGAATTATTTTATGTTACTTTGATAGTCTTCTCTCCAGTAACATTGACATGTATTTCTTTGGAGTTAAACATTTTTTTGTTGTACGTAGGATGAAAAAAAAAAAAAAAACACACACAACGCTTTTGCAGCACTACTTCTCTTAGTATATCACACACATCAATTAGAACACAGTAAATCAGTTAGTTCGAGACAAAAACTCTGTAATGCCTCTTTAAAGCAACATTATGCATGGTTCTACAATTGTTAAGCTATATTTTTGGTAGTAGCTAGTTTATTTGAAATCCTCAAGCTCATTTTGATGGTATATCATGTCATGTCAAGAAGAGATAAAAACACTCCGCTGGTGTTCGCTAGCTGCCCAGGCTATTTGCCATGTAGTTTTGTGCGCCGGGTTGGAAATCCTTTACAGCATGACATTGCCAAATCAATGCCAAAATGCATTAATGAGGAAGTCGGGTCATTTGTGTCTGCCTGTTGGCTTTTAGCTAGTTAAGTGATTACTACTTAAATTGGCTCATTACTTTGCAGGTGGTGGGAGGGATGACCTGGTGCATCACAACATGTAACTTTGATATTGATGTTGACCTGCTCTTCCAGGAAAACTCAACCATTGGCCAGAAGATGTAAGTGTTTTGCTAGACCCCAGCTGAAATCAGTTCACCCCTCTGTGTATGTCACTGTACTCGTCAGTCATCATGTCTCATATTTCTCTCTTTTTCTTCCAAGAGCCCTCACAGAAAAGATTGTGTCAGTGATGCCTAAGATGATGTGTCCATATCGTCTGGAACCGCATCAGATCCAGGGCTTAGACTTCATCCACATCTTCCCAGTTGTACAGGTGAGTGAGTAACCATGTCTGCTCAACACTCTTAAAAGGGACTACAATTCAGCATTCACTTTGAACTATCAGCTGTCGGTCTAGAGAAACTGTAGTTCATGGATTTGAATTTGACAAGTCTATGGTGCCTTCATTCTGTTGGTTACCAACCATTTTAGTTAACTTGTTGTAAACATTGCTGTCGATGCTGCCATGTAAACCATGCTGTGTTTCATATCTAGTGGTTGGTTAAACGTGCCATTGAGACTCGCGAAGAGATGGGGGACTATGTGCGTGTATACTCTATTTCCCAGTTTCAGAAATCTCACACTTTCCCACAGGTGAGTCCTTGTGAGGTATGCTTGTTGACCATTGTATGTCAGAGTACAGAGCACAGAAATCTACAATTCTAACCCTTGCAATGTGCTTTATACATAACAGGATGAGGCCTTTGTGCAGAGGAAGAACAAAGCTGTTAAAACAGTTGAGGATGTGTCTGTAAGTAGCCTTTGCATTTGCCTTACAAGCACAGGACAAAAAAATCTACTCATCTGTCATATTACAAAAGTATTGTGGCTGACATATTGTATTGCAGTCAGGCAGTCATTCCCTTGCTGATGCACTTCTACAAAGACAGTGTCTGACGAAAGAGATAAGCAGCATCAAAGAACTTTTCCAAAGCACAGATGATAAATCAGATGTTAAAAATACATTCTTAGATATGTATGATCGCGCGTATCACCTTGTACTTAAGGGCAAAAGGGAAGCTTTTTTATTTTGAAGTTGGGTGATATTTTATGTGGGCCTACCATATGCCTAGCTTTTGATGGTGGTGGTGGTGGTGGGGCATAATTAAACCTGAAAAACCAATCCATCAAAAATGGAAAATGCAGAATCTGGAAAATAAAGACACTGTATGTGGGGGGACGACAGTTGTAGGGCCATGTTGCAGTAATCCAAACCTTCCTGTCTGCTATAGGATGTGTATAAGCCCCAGAGGAGGTACAAAAGGCAGTGTGTTGCTGGGGAGTTGCTGGATGAAGAGTCCCAGGTACACTCTACCTTGCTGGAGTATGGAAGGTAATGGAAGATCATTTTCCTTTTACTTTTGCACAACAATCTGGAATTACTAGTGTCTAGCTTTGTTTGAAATGGTTAATAGATTTTAAAAGATGTTTGAAAAGAAGAGTTCTGATGCAGAAGATTATATGACCACTGTTTAGAATAGTTCCAGAGTCTGCCAAGGCAGGTATACATGTTGAACTGTTTGGGCAGTTGCATGTATGTACATAAACAGACATGGATCAACCAACCGTACGTCCCTAAGCTGCCTACTTTCGATGTCCCCCATAACCCTTCACCTCTCCAAAGCACACACATGTCCCCCATAGCCCTTCACCTCTCCAAAGCACACACATGTCCCCCATAACCCTTCACCTCTCCAAAGCACACACATGCATGAACACAGATTAACTATTGTTAGTGAATTCCAATGCACCTACACCACATTTATAGTGATGAATGCCAACACATTGTACTGAAATATTTGCGCTACAAACAGGAACTTGTCAATAGAATAGGCACATCAGTCAAAGTGGACACACAAGTCAAACATGGACTACCACATAGTCCGCCGCTCAAAGCATCAGCTGTTGATACTCAATATATACTAATAGAGCTTACTGCCAGTTCACAAAGCTCCTTCAGCCTCTGTGCTCTCCTTTTTTGATCACCTCTTTCAAGTTGTATAATTTATGTCATATTCCATTTAAATGTAAAACATTGAAAGGAATTGTTTCTCACAATGCCAATGCCCCTTTAACTTTGCGTATCATATGAAACACGAAGCTTCTTATGAGTTGTAAGTGAACTGTATTGTGAATTGAATTGTAATTTGAAAGCCAACACTGTTGTGTATTAGTCACGGGTGTGGTGCGGGTGAAGGGGGAATTTGTACATGGATTGCTTGTATTCAGCAGAGATTGCACACTGAGGACCTCTTATATACAGTGGTCCAAAATGGTGTCCGCAAACTTCCATATAATCCATAGAAAAAGACACACCAGAACTGTGAAGAAATATTTTCTGCTGAAAGAAATACATTATATTATAACATAATGGGACTATCACTTTTTCCAAAAGCAAAGTTAGAAAGGGATTGAACAAACCTAGAACATAGGCCTTCTAAATGGCAATGAAAATATTTGGAGTTCTGATTAACACATTGCATGTTCCATCCCGTGGTGTCATTTATGAATGTCAGCATCCTTTCCTGCTACTGTTTAGGCCAGGTATGTTACATTGTGGCTTATGTCTGCCTGAGGGAGGTCCCCATGGTCCTGCTAACATGTTTTCTTGTTAGGAATATCTTTCAAACTTACACACAGTAAAAAGACAACTTATCTCCACCAAACACTTTAGGGGGTAATAACACTTTAATGTACCTACACCTATGTATCCATTGGGTCGTCCCGGTTGCAAAACACTGTTCTTGGGATACGTTCAGTTCCTTCATTTATTGCCATAAACACGGCCATGTTGCGCTGAAGATGGTCAGAGGTACCCTAAGTTGTTTACCTTACACTGATTGCTAAGGTCTTTTGTGCAACAGTTTAACACACTTTAAGGGATTCCTTAAGTATAAGATTAAGATAAGGAGAAAAACTTGAGCAAGTGAACATTTTAAAGAGAAGACTTGGGTGTTTTGTGCAGCCTCAGACTAGACTTGAGACCGGTCTCCCCTATGTTGAAACTAGACTTGATACTGGTCTCCCCTATGTTGAAACTTACCTCTATACAAACTAACTCTCATTTCTGTCATGTGTTTGTCATGTTCTCTTGGTGTGTGGGGCATGAATAATGTTTTTGTATTTGCTTGTGGTTGAGCATGTTTAGCTAGTTTTGTGGTCTGATGTCCTTTTAAATCTTCTCCTTAGGCGTTATGGGTATAGCAAGCAGACACAGAACGAAAAGGGCAAGGTGAGTATTCCTGTGCTTTTGTTCTCAAATGGATATGGTTAAGTTACCTTTACTGGTACCTAAATGTGTGCCACATACTGTATTCACTGACAGATGGAGGACAAGAACGTGCTTAAGGCTCAAGTGAGCATGACTGAGCTGTCTGAAGACGAGGACTTGCAGGCTGCAGAGGAGGTCTGAGGAATTGGATTCCTTTCAATATCTTTGAGTTTGTGTTTCATAATTCCATTATTCCTTACATACTTTTGTTTTGTTTTACAGACTCGGATTAGAACTCTGATGACCAGCATGGCCAGCATGACAACTGAAGAGGTTTTGAATTTTTTCAGAATGAAACATTTAAACATTTCAACAGTATCACACTCACTCTGAAGTGGGATTGTCCAGGGCTGTGGGGCTGTTTTTAGATTTGTTTTGTGAAATGTCAACACATTTTGGTCGTGAGACCCTGCCTCTTTTAAGGTATTTATATTTATTAATTGAAAAGCAGAGCAAAAACATATTTGATGTTATTTTAGTGTTGGGGGGGTCCCCAAACCGTACATCTCCCCCTCCAAACAATAAACCAACCCATATCTGTTTCTTGGTAGGGGAGACTAACAGCAAGCACAGTGGGTCAGATTGTTGGACTGAAATCTGAGGAGATCAAACAGATAGCCTGTGAATATGCTGAGAAGGTGAGTTTCCCCCCACATTTCATTTCTTCACAGGAAGAAAAAGTCATTTAATACTTGGGTTTGCATTTTGAGTCCTGTGCATATGTATGTATGCATATGATTGTCATTTAATACTTGGGTTTGCATTTTGAGTCCTGTGCATATGTATGTATGCATATGATTGTCATTTAATACTTGGGTTTTGCATTTTGAGTTCTGTGCATATGTATGCATATGATTGTCTTTAAAAGTCTTGACACTTGGGGCCTCATTTACTAACATTGCGACCGCAGCTTAATCTGCGCCTTTGCCAAACCGCAAATAACGCATGGTATTTTGCATCCTATTTATCAAATAAGAACCCTCGTCGCGTCATCTGCGCCTAACACCGCCCATTAGTGTTATTTAGCGCTCCGCGAAAATAGGGAAGAAAGAGCCTGCGTGTTCCACCGTGGATGATGAGCTAAAATTAGAATTAGAGCTTTTGGTTCACGAGGTTACAGCAAACTAACCCAGGTAAATATAGAAACTCATAAATATTTCTCCGTTTAGCCCTTCGGTCCACATTAAAAGTTGTGATCACTTTGAATTCAAGACTGTCTTTTATTGGTGAGCTGATTTGGGGAAATTAAACTTTTCAGCGAACATTGAGTTTCTGGGTTGCTATGGTTACCCCTCAGGGTGCCTGTGCAGCTTCATATTAACGAGTTTATGTTCACAAGAAAGTTCATATTCACACAGGCAACTGCAAACTGTTAAGATGGGTCTCTAAGCTAGAGATAGCTAGGGTAGTTAATATCCAGGTTAACTGCTCCATAGCATCCCGTTAAATAGTCTGGTAGGAATACACGACACCCCTTACTTTAAAACGGCGTATTCCAACACTGAAAACCATGCTTTTCAAAAACGCTGCCCTAGGCAGATACATTTGAAAACTGTAGTTGTAGGTTGCCATGGCACTGGGGGTAGCTTGCGCTTGAGAGGCTATAACGTCAAAATAAACATGGAAGGTGAAATGAATATGCTGCTCTGTCTCTACAATTTACTTACCGGTAGTTTAGTTAGTGTACTTCAAGTACAAGTACTTTTCCTGAATAGATACGCGTTACTCCTACGCAGAAGGTGTGCACTGTACTCGGTGTGCTTGAACTATGAAATACCGTTTAAACCATACAATGAACGGCGATTCTGGGTAAGACGTGGCCGAACTTTTCCCGAACAGCTAGCTGGTGGGACAGTTTGTAATTCTATTTGTTTGTATGCCTATATTAAATGATATATCAAATATAAACATTTTTCAAATTTCTCGCAGGCACATAGTTTTCATTTAGCAGCTGATATGTCATGCTAAAACACCTCTTGTTTCGTTACTAATACATAATTAGGCGCACTTTACACATCTCCTCCCATCTCTTTGCGACGAACACCCACTTTCCCACTGTTACAAACCAGGTACCCTGATATGCAACAAATGAAGCACAAGACAGAATGGGCTCGTTTCTAGGGGGTTTTGATAAACAAATAAGGCGATATAGAACAGAGAATTTCAGTAACAAAAATAGGACGACGAGGAAGGCCAAATAGCGTGGCGGCACGCAGATGAAGGAGAGATTCTTGACGGCCATCTCGGCCTTAAAACGTGTTGGGCTCCGCCCAGTCTGACAGGCAACACCTGCACACAAATAAGGTAAAAGGCACAAGGGAAAATAGCGACCCCTAAGGCAGGAGGACGTAACACCCACACCCACCTCCTAGCAGCGGTAATCTGCGCTTTTACTCAGGTGCACCTCCTTTGGAAATAGGGTTTTATGTCTTTACCCGCTATTTTACACCTGAAATGGGCGCAATCCTGTTAGTAAATGAGGCCCTTGGAGTGCTGATCTTTGTCATACAAACATGATCTAATAATATTGACATGAACCGTAAAGCCTTTTCCTCCCAAATAAATCCAGTGACAAAAGAATCGTTTTGAAAGTCCCTAAAATAAGTGACATCTAAGCACATTTAGCAGTCACGCCACTGGAAGATCAGTGCAAAGTGTGGGGGGTAAAGTCTGCTGTTGAACCAAACAGAATTCCTTGCAGGGACATGATATTTCAGACATGTGTATACACAAGCTAGAATTGGGTCTGTAATATTTCACCCAGCCCAACCATTATGTTTGTTCCAGACCCAGAATGATATGTGATGTTGTAAATCTCACCCGAAATAACATACTGAATACATTTTTCAAAATATGTAGGTAGTGTCTAAATGATCATTTTACGATAGGCTAATCAACCAAGCTTATAACCTATATTATGAAGGCCTGCATAAACTCGGATAGCAGCGTAGCTAGCCCAGATTACATTTGAACATATGCTAGCCTACATCTAAAATGTACAGATGCTTTATTGTTACTATAGATTAAACAGACAGGATTAAAATAATAAAAGAACACAACCTGAAATCAAAATTTTAACTGACTCGAGACTGACGTCTATTTTAAAATTGTATTCGAGCATTAAGAAATATTTTCCTCGACCGAGCTTGTGTATGTTTAAAATTATGTCGGAACTCAATGTGACCCGAAAGAGTGTGTGTGTGACACACACTCACACTCACACTCACACACACACAAACTGTTGCTGATATTGCGGTTAGTATAAGGAAATACGTTTGACAAAACTATCAGAGCATGTCCGAATCACCAATATCTCTGAATCTGGTCCCTGTCTCCAGAGAGTGAGTATTCTGCAGGGGTTGCTTTGAATACATTATGCATGTATGAGTCCAACTTTGATTTTGAAGATGTAACCAATTCGCCCCATCCAAATCTAAGCAGGCAGAACGACTGACAGAGGATCAGCTACCGAAGTATGGGTCTGTGCAACAACACGGCAGGATGGTGGCCTCCCTCAACAAGCAGATCCAGCAGAGGACCAGAGAGCTAGAGGAGGTCAGAACTGTTCTGAATGGGTGGCTCTTTGAGGCCAGTAAGAGGGGTGGTATCAGATCATAAGTCCCTGGACTCTCTTTTTTTCAAACTGGCGTAAACAAGGGGATTTTCGGATATTTATTTGAGTGTATAAATGCATCTGCAATTTGTCAGCATGGATAATGAAACACAAATACTAAAAACGCTTCTCAAGAGTCAACAATTTTACCCAATAAATCCTGTGTTTGATAATAAATATATCTGATTCATGAATTGATTGAGCTTTCTGGAGAGGTTTTTACTACTAGTCTCAAAACGTGATTTTATGGTCTTTTTATCAATAAAGTATCAAACCACTACATGCTGATTCATCTAGGAATTAGCTGCATGAAGCATATGTGGAATTTTTGGTTGAATTTTCTTTGTGCTCTCCACAGGTACAAGCTCGGCGTTTGGATGTCCAAGGTGTCTGTGAGGAAACCAAAAGTACATTTTCAGAGGTAAGATGCTTGCTAACTTAAAGATTCCTATCTTTAGAAAATATAATCCAGTTGTCAGTTGTCCAGGGCGGTACAAAATAAAATTTATAAAGTGCACATTTCAGGTAAACAAGGACTCAGCCTATAGTGCAGTTAACCCATGGCTTAATATTTTCTTTTTTTCAAGTTTGCTGGGAACATAGCAGTCAGGCCTCTTATTTCAGAAACAATGAACCGTAACAGTTAGGTTACCAATAAAAGGTAAGCCTACTACTTCTTTGCTTTCAGCCAGCTGCCTGTTGACATTTTCAGACAACAGTGAAGCTCGCTTCTTTTGCACAACACAACTTTTAAAAGTAAACTTTCCATTCAAAAGCTTTTTATCATCCATTTCGGTGTATTGCGCTCACCATTCACTCAAACCGTAACGTTAGCCTACTACACAGTTTGCGAGGCCAAAAAGAACGTTAATCTAAAAAAAAAAAATTACCCCAAAAAAAAAATTATAAAAAAAAATCTTGCGATTAAAAAAAACGACGGCGTTAAAATGGGTTTGCGTTAACGCCATTAATAACGCGTTTAACTAACAGCACTACTCGTAACATAATCCTTAATAGTCACCTAGCGGCAAGCTAGCAATGTCGAGAAGACCCCATGTTCTGTGTTGTGAGGGGAAATCTCCTTTATGTGCCCTGCCAAAGGCAGAACAAAAACAAAAGTCTGTGGTTGAAATTCATTTTTACCACTGTTCCCTCCACTCTTCCTAACATTAACGGAAGAGAGCTTCAGAAACCGGTCGCATTTTGATGCTGGATTTTTCACAGCTCTTCCCCCTGAAGGACAGGGCAGTTCTTGTGTTAAAATGGTTTGGCTAATCAGCTGCAGGCCCTCTTTTACCTAAAATGATTTAGAAATATGGCATTGTTTTTTTTTATCACTAGATGTCGAACAGTGTTCAAGCGTGAAGGTGGATTTATGATTGCAAGCTGTAATGTTATGAGTACGTTGTAATACCCCCAGTACAGAGAACTACATGCCCTACACAAGAGTTCTCCAAAAAGCATGCCAATTGTCAGACTAATCAATCTAAATCTTCTTGAATCATCAACTTCGAATGATTTATCATCATTGATAAACCTAACAAATAATTTTGCATAGTTTTCGAGCAGTACTTTGCTTTAGAAATCATCTTCAAATGTCCTGTAGTTTTTTTTTGTGCCGTGCTGTGGCCTCTCTGACATTTGACCGATCAGAGCACACTGAGCATATCGGCTTAGAGACACAGGAGCTCTAACAGAGCGTTTCAGGCAGAGGGTGAATACACATCTACAGTGTGACAAAAAATCATGTGTTTTTGGAACATTGAAGCATGTAAATCTATTCTAGTAGATCCCCAAAAATGATATACATTAAAAATGAGCATAACTGGTCCTCTTTAACTTCAGATTCTTTCGGGAGCACAAACCCAGGTTAGGGGAAGGGGGGAAGGGTTGGTGCTGAAAGAGCCCCTCTGGATTACAAACCTGGGTTAGGGTAAGGGAAGAACCTGGGATGTGAACCCTGGTCACTTTAGGCGCCCAAAGAGAATGACAAGTAAAGTAAGCACTTCATCAGTGTTAATGACAATATGATGTATGGAGACAGGAAGAGGTGGAAGGAAAGGGAGAAGTTGCCTGGCATGGTCATTCTAAATTTGAGTTATACAGGAAACATTTGTTTTAATTCCTTGTGCTATTTATTGGGGACTTCATGGGTTTGGGTTAGATGATGTTCCTAGGTCGTCTTAGGTCATTTAGGTAGACTGCATTCCAGCCGCTCCTTAACTTGACCCTTACATTTGTGTCAATACCAGTGGTGTAAATCTAGGGCTTTAATCACCACTCTGACCTCCCCAATGAGAGACAAGAAGAACTGGGTGAGCGAGTGCAAGCCTGTCTGGGCGAGTATTCACTAAAGAGGGGTGTTTTAGTCTAGAAAGGTGGAAAGGGTGTTCGCGTCTCAGATGGAGACAAGAAGATTATTCCGCGGGAGGGCAGCTCAATAGCAGAAGGCTCTGCCTCCTCTTGTGCTTCTTGGAATTACGAGAAGACCTTTACCAGACCCCAGGATGGGTTTTTAAATCTCTCTCTTATCTCTCCAGGTTTCAACATCCTTAGCTGAACTACAGATGGAGTTGAGTAAACTGGAGGGCCAGGAGGCTGAATCAGACTCAAGGTCAGCTATGGAAGAGAATTGAGTTGGTGGCAATGCACCAAGGATGTTTAAGTATGGTTATAGTGAGACAGTCTAGTGACTTTGATGAAGACACAAATCTGGACAGGGAGAACAGGAGATAGATACATAGAGAGTGAGTGAGTGAAAGCGAGAGATGTGGTGTAAATTGTAGATCTGTACGGTATAATTCTGGAATGACTTAAAAATAACAATAAATGTTTTATTTGACAATGTTTTTGTCAATTAATATAATTTTTTTATATTATTTCATTATTTTTTTTATTTTGCATGTATGTATTGTATGTATCTAACATACATTAGAGATTCCCATGTGTGAAGTCTAACGCCTGGCTTCTCCTAGCTGAACACCATGAATTGTATATGTCCATTTGCAGTAGTTCAGTAATGGAACTTTTTCCTTTATGTTTGTCTTATTGATATTCTTGTTTCTTTTCAAGCCTACTTGACAGTATCAGAGAACTAGTAGCAACAAATGAAACCTTGAAGACACAGGAGCAGGAATTCCGCATGCAGTGTCGGGTAAGATCTTGCCTTCTTTTAATGCCATGCACTATAACGCATATGTTGTGTTTATGGTTTACATGGCTTTTTAATAACATTAACATGGTTAATGTGAAAGTCTATGTTCTACATTTTCCCAACAGCCAAGAGTCACCCAGTTTTCTTATATTTTAAATAAATCCCACCTCATCACCTTTCATGAGATGGGAGCGCGATGGGAGTGCTTTGGGGAGAAGAATGCACATAACTGGAGGGACACAAAAAGCACTCGCACATACATGAGGGAATGGGGCCCTATGTGACTTGACACACTTCGTGGACTGATTGAAGATTGAGAAAGTTTTAAGAATGAAGAATTAATGATGAGATCCCATTACTCCTAAAACTGTATTAAAATTGGCACTGAGAATTCTTAGCTGACTCTTAGTTCTGGAAGCCAATAACCATGGGAAAAGGACCAAAAAAACACATCAACCAGCCGCCTGCTTTAATGGCTGTGATGCAACCTTTTTTCTGTACCAAAACAAACTCCTCCAATTGTCACATTTACATTTACATTTAGTCATTTAGCAGACGCTTTTGTCCAAAGCGACGTACAATGGAGAGAACAGTCAAGCTAAGAGCAATAAAGAACATGGTGTAACAATAAATACTACTTTACATAAGAATTAGAAAAACAATCTAGAAAGGAAAAAAAGAAGTGCAGGAATGTAACTGCTGAAGTGCAAGTTGAGCGCTAGTCAAGGTGCCAGTTAGGAAGGGAGGTGCTCTCTGAAGAGTTGGGTCTTCAAAAGCTTCTTGAAGGTAGAGAGGGACGCCCCCGCTCTGGTAGTACTAGGCAGCTCGTTCCACCAATGTGGAACTACAAATGAGAATAGTTTGGATTGCCGTGCTTGCACAGAAGGCAGTGCCAAACGACGCTCACTAGACGAGCGCAGCGACATTTGCCCTTACAAGAGCATTTAGGTAGGTGGGAGCAGAACCAGCAAGCACTCTGTAGGCAAGCATAAGTGACTTGAACTTAATGCGAGCAGCTACCGGCAGCCAGTGGAGCTCAATTGTCATGAAATGTTGGGGGTACGTGACATCAGTGTTTTCGGGGAGAAGTGTTGCAGTGCCACAGAGACACCAGGCTATGGTAAAAAGGGCCTTGAGGACGTTGAATATGTCAGTCATTTGAACATTTCAATTAAGAGGTTGGATGGACAGGCCTCTGAAGTATGGTCATCTATTTTTATTGATTTGCCTTTTCATGTTTGTGAGTGTTTTATTATGCCTATTATGACTCATGTCTTTATGATGCCTACACTTATTATTATTATTATTATTATTATTATTATGCCCAAGCCTAATCACTACATCACTTTTGGATTTCATGCAGGTCTGGTGTGTGTCTCTAGTTTTCAAACATCACAAATACCTCAAAAAATTATCAATATGCAAATAACAGTTGACCTTTAGCACCTCTGTGTCCGGGTCCTAACATTAAACATGCAGAAAACAATAGGGATTCAGCACCCAGGGCCCTATAAAGCAAAAAAAGTGCATATATGTACACTGCAAACATAGACACGTAGCATACAATACGATTTTAAGTGACTTGATTTTTCTTGATTTGCAGCAAGAGATGACACAGCTACAGCAAAAAATCGAGGACCTGAAACTAGAATCTGGTGGTGACGCTGATAATGACAAGGTGAACTTTTATGGAAATACACCTTTCGCTATCTGCCACCTTCCTCTAGTCTATCTGTCTTGTAATGTACAAAGTAAATTATTCTGTTTGATGTGTTTGCCCTCTATCCTTTTTTTTTAGCTAAGATTATTGAAAAGGTTGTTATTAAGCAAGGAACTGATTTCCCCCTCAGAATAATGAACTTGATCCTAACCTGTCTTGTTTGAAAGTCATTCAACAGAAACTCTGTGACTGAAGCTTTGAGAGTTGCACGAGCTTCTGCTCATCCGTTCTTATTTCACTAGACTTGTCAGCAGCCTTTGACACAGTGAATAACACAATCGTCCTATTTCTACTGTCTGTTGTAGGCATTTCAGGTAAGGTACATCATTGGCTGGATTTGTATCTCACAAGATGATCTTTTAACATGTCTTAGCAGAGACGAGTATCTAAGTTTCACCAGCTCTCCACTGGAGTACCTCAAGGCACTGTACTTGGACCCCTCCTACTATCTGTTTACACCACCTCATGGTTCTCTTGTCATTGGTATACCATTGCCCCTGTTGACTCCACAGTGTAGGCTCGGGGTGCCTTAATGAAATCAGTTTGGATAAAGGATCCTCATCATTCTTTCAAAGACTGAGCTCGTGGTATTCCCAGATGGTCTGTCTATGTAACATAATATTAGCATCCTTAGTCACTCAAATTCTTTGATTCCAACTAAACCTCAAGAAACTTGGGTGTCAAGACTGATGACCATCTTCTTCCTCTTTCCTGACATTGTGGCTTCTGTCTCAAGGCTGTGTTGCTTTACTCTCTGTTATATTTGGGTGTTCAGTGTCATTCAATATGCTGCCCAAAATTCTTGTGAAGGTCCTTGTCATCTCTAGACTGTATTACTGAAAAGCTATTCCTGCTGGTCTACATGTATGTGTGGTGAGACCGTAACAGATTATCCAGAACACAGCAGTGATTCTCATCTTTGATCAGCCAAAGAAAACACATCCCTCATCTGCTGTATAGCCTTCACTGGCTCCCTGTAATTCCTAAAATTATGTTTTAGAATTCATTTCATTTTGTAATTTCATTTATTTTTGTATTTCTGTGTATTGTATTCACTTTTAGGCACACACAGTCCAATTGGTCAGCATAAAAACAAACTTATCATACATCTACATTTGTAAATCTTCTGCTGCAAAATTAACATTCTCTCAGTCTCACCTGAAGGATAGCCACTCGATTGGCAGTTATCCCTCTCGATCACTTTCTTCTTCTGATGAACGACTCTGCTACAAGAGAAAGAGATCATAATCCAGACTTTTTTTGTTTGTAGTTCTTCAGTGATCGTCTTGAGATACAATTCCAGCCAATTATGTACTTAACCTGAAATGCCTGAATGATCAACCCAATTCTATCTGTTGTGGTGACAGCTTTGCTATTTTAAAGAAACATTTAAAAACCCAGCTCTCCACAGCAGGAAAAATCTGAATACAGTAGAAATACTGTGTTAACTATCTATTCAACTTTTTTATCTTAGGAGCAAAGACGACTTGTTGAGATGCAGCACAGAACAGATAAAGAGAAACTCCAGAAAATCCGCCTGCTCATGGTAAGTGGAATGCTAGATGACTACGTTTGGACATTTCATGAGTTGCAATGAACCTAAACAAAAATACAAATCAGAAGTGTAATATATTTGAATGTTGCTATTAGGGTACCCAGGGTTCAATATTAACCCTTTAAAGTTAGCAGCAGATTTGCATTCCAATGTGATACCGTATTTTCCTGACTATCAACCGTGGTTTATACATTGATTTTGCAATTGACTATTTTGAACAGAATGCTACAGAGCGTGAACCCATGTGAGAGGTGTAAAACACAGCAGGTCTCATGCCAGTTAACCTAGCTATCTCTAGCATAGGGAATCATCATAGCAGTTGGTAGTTGTTAGCATGTGTAATATGAACTCGTGTTAATATGAAGGGAATATTAAGTTGTGTTAATATGAAGCTGCCCAGGCACACAGAGGGATTTAACCTATTGAAGCTTTTTAACTATTGTTTGATGGCTCTCTCTAGCTTAGGGAACCATTTACCGTTGGCAGCTGCTCATGAGCTGGTCTCATGTTTATGTGTGAATAAGAACTCGTGATGATATGAATCTTCCAACGCACCCTGAGGGTTGGTTCCTTTTCTTATTATAATTGTATAAGTTAAATTGAGGAGACTGTAACATTAGCTAGATAACTAGCTATGATTTAATGCAAATGGGCCATTTAAACTTTTAAGGTTATGTAAACATAACATAAGTCATCACAAACCAAATGACAGCGGTATCAGTGGTATTGAAAGGTAAGGTGCAGACGAGCAGTAATAAGTTGGATTGGCTCCATGCCAGCATTTGCGGCAGCCGTATTGGATGTTTTTTAAATCGTGCCTGAAGGTTTACGAAGTTCTCCAAGGTGTTTCCATATCCATTCCAATGGGGGAAAGGGGATGAACAAGAACAAGAAACAAAACAGAGGACTCTCTAACAGTTCAACACGAGCACTGCACGGGATCAGGATGGACGTCGTGTCAGAGTTGGAGTGGTGTTGATATCTCAAAAGCACAGGAGCAGGATGGTCGTGTCAGAGTTGGAGTGGTGTTTCTCTCAAAAGCACTAGGATCAGGATGGACGTCGTGTAAGAGTTGGAGTGGTGTTGATATCTCAAAAGCACTAGGATCAGAAGCGGTGCCAAATAAAAAATGTGTGGAATAAAGAAAAAAAAATTTTTTTAGGAAAATAAGACTTAAGAAAACAGCACTGTGATTGCATCACGCTGACGCATGCTTATTCCTGATAATAATAAAACTTAAAAAGAGCAATATGTGATTTGTTTTATTATTTTTGCGCAACCACACAATTGCTTGCACAATTACACAATAACTAAAGGTAGGACCACTTAAGGTGCTTTCTGCTTGGTCCCCAAAAAGAAAAGATATAAATTCAATGGTGTCGATAATAATACGCCTTTGCTGCTTGGCCTACTTAGGCTACACCTCCTAGGCCATATTGCAGCGCCCAGAAAAAAGGATCAGTATCCACACCTCATGCGGATGGAAACGATGCAAATTGAAACATTTGCTTATTCACCTCATCAACTTGTTGGATGTACACACCTTGTTTTTCCATTTTTGTCTAAAAAACAAATGGCGGGACTAATGAAAAAGTATTGATTCCAATTCTCGATTTCTTTTGTCTTCCCTAGGCTAGACGGAACCGTGAGATCACTGTCCTTCAAAGAAAAATGGATGAGATCCCCAGTCGGGCGGAGCTCAATCAGTACCAGAAGAGGTTCATTGAGCTTTACTGCCAAGGTGTTTGTTCCTTGTTTCTGGATTCACCATAATTCCTTCTAACCTATCAGTTTCTCTTTCCCTCATATAAAACAAATCAATTGAAGATTCTTTGTCGTTCCTTTTCCAGTTTCAGCAACACATAAAGAAACGAAGCAATTCTTTACCCTGTACAACACACTTGACGACAAGAAGGTTTACCTGGAAAAGGAGGTCAGACAGAAACTGTACTTTGAACTACAATTTGCAATGTCATTTTCATGTCCTAAGGCTGTATATTCTGTCAAGTTGAGTAGGTTTATTGCTTCACGTTGTATTTAACCTCTGGGTATGTCTGTTGTCATTTACAAAATCATGTAAAGGATGTATATGATCCCAAAAATAGCAGTTTTTTCAATCACATTTGGATTACTGCGCCGAATGTTAATGTGCTGCTAACATTTCTGTTTGGTTATCTTCAGGTGAACTTGCTGAACTCCATTCATGACAATTTCCAGCAGTAAGTATTGCAGCATTTTAACCATTTTATTTGAGATATTGGAGTCAGTTAAGCATTAAGCAATAATATTTGAAGTGTACAAAGATAATGTTGCATATCATTTGTTTAGCACATGGGATAATAAGACCTACACATGCACATGTGGGCCTGTGACTAATATTGTCTATTTGCCGCTCAGGGCCATGGCATCAGCCGGAGCCAAAGAGCAGTTTCTGAGGCAGATGGAACAGATTGTGGAAGGCATCAAACAGAGTAGGATCAAGGTATTCAATCACTGTACTTTGATATCTGAATATGAAGTGGCAATATTGTAAGCAGCCTTTTAAAGATCATCATAAAGGTATTTCAGTTTAGCCTTAAAAATGACCCTTCCTTTAAAACGTGTCTTAGATTTTACGCTAGATGCATACAAATGTAGAATAGTCTAAGTCCAAAAAGGCTAACTTTTTCCCTAGGCGTATGTTTGTGTACATTCTAACAAATTACATTATTTGTGTCAGAAGTGTTATCTTTGCAATAAGTACAATATTCGTTGCAAAGTGATCAAATAATTTGACCACATGAACATTTTTGAAAACTTGATTAAACTGTGAGGACTGCAAAAGGGAATGAAGCTTACAGTATTGATATAATATAATAATATATTAAAGCAGCAGTAAGGAGTTTGGGTCTACAACTAACTATCTGAAAGGCATACAAACACCACCAACAGCCCAGCTGACATTGATAAAAGCTTGCTAACATGCAACTGGTGTCTTTTGGCAATATGTTTGGCTATGTCATGCTGTGAAAGCAGTTCTTACATTTTCAAGGTGTGTTCCATCCAAGAACACAGAACTACATAATGTACAGTACCAGTCAAAAGTTTGGACACACCTTCTCATTTTTTGAGAAGTGTTTTCTTTACTTTTATTATTTTCTACATGGTAGATAACACTTTTTTTGTTTAGTACATCATTCCATATGTGTTCTTTCGTAGTTAAAATGTCTTCAGTATTAATCTACAATGTAGAAAATAATAAAAGTAATGAAAAGACTTCTCAAAAATGTTTTACTTTTGACTGGTACTGTATATCCTGGATGGCTAGTGAGAATGACAGGTGTGTTTATCTGTTTTTCACATGACAATATACTATCTTAATTCATTTCAAGATGATACCAAAACTGGGATGTGTCTCTCACCACTGTCACAACTATGAGCAGCTTATGTTGTCAGCTGTATGAGGACGTTTTCAGAAATGTGAGACGAGAAACAGCCAGCAATGCCGGCAAAGTATAGTGACTAAAATAGAGCAATAGTTCATGGCAATGAATACAAATACAAAAGCAAGTCTCATGCTAGTTTACTTGGCTATCTAACTCTAGCTTAGGAAGTTCTCTTAACAATTGTCAGTTGCTAGGAAATCAATTGTTTGGAAGTTTTATAAAACGGACTGTTAAAATAAATAAATGTGCAGCAAATGTGAGTTTAGGATGGATTTCTCAAGGATGGCTGAAACATCGATTCTGTCATATAGTAGACTAGGCTACTACACTAATGTGGCTAAACAAAAGAATAGATACAAGCAATTATGACTAATTTCAGTTTGGGCTTACTAATGACCAGGTTTCACAGAATTTAGAGAAAAACACAAAAAGAACACTTGTTCTACCACACAGAACATTGTTACTGTGGAATGATGGTAACACACGCTTAATCATCCTTGGCATCAAACATACTTCACCATTACGTAGGTATGACTAAGAACATCATTTCATGCTTTGCTCTGTGTGCTGAGACCATCCCGAGCACCCCGTCAAACTTTGTCTTATTTTGCCAGATGCTAGTATATTTTGCGGCAGGTCTGATTTATATGGCTCGGCGATGATTTAAAAAGATATATGATGGTCCCTTTTGTACGGTCGGTTGCTCATGAAACAGATATAGATGCTTAAAGGCTAATTTACCTAGACGTCCAGTTAGGAGGAAACATGTCTCATTAGTAATCTTTTGAGCTAAATATTAAAGTAATTGTTTGATGCCTTTTTCTGGTGGATATATGTTTTACAGTTTGATTTTGCTTCTAGAATGAGAAAAAAAAGCAGGAGAACAAGATGCGGAGGGACCAGCTGAATGATGAATATCTGGAGCTTCTCGACAAACAGAGGCTATACTTCAAAACTGTAAAGGACTTCAAAGAGGTAATTTTTAGTGTTGGGTCTTGGTCCGTGTGCTGGTACAAGATTACTTGGGGTGAAACAATACAGTCCCAGTTGGTGTTGGAATGGTCACCAAATGCTTAAGGTATTTTATCACTGTTCTGGTGTTTTCTCTGCGTCATAGGTACTGTTGTTAAGGGACAAAAACATGACTATTGGTATTTTATTCTGTGGATCAGCTGCTGACCAGAGAAATAGGCAGGGCTTGTATGTTTAACCAAACACAAGTTTTATGTTTTGCAACGTATTGAACATGCGCATAGATTGCTGTGTTTGCCAGATGTTTGGGTCATATCCAAGCAAACTTAGAAGTGGTCACCATTTTGGGAAGAATTTGCCATTTTTGTAACCCCCTCTTTATTGTCATTTTTCACAGTCACATTGTAACATCACGTTGTACAACAATGTTAGCATGGCCCAACATGGCTCGCTTCATTAGGGGGGAGGCTGCCGGGAACCTATTGGGCCCTAGCTAGGTCTGCCGCACATGAACTTAAGCTAATGATAACTTGGCAAAATCATTTTGCTAATTTAATACCATGAGCAAGATCCTATGGGGGAAACATGGGTTGGTCAGTGCAATGCTGATGGCTTTAGTTCACATGTGACAGACTTTGCTGGTTGCTTGTTGCTTTGCTCATTAGGGCTCATTGCGTTTGTTCTGATAAAAAAAATAAATGATTGACCCTCACAGGTAAAATTACACATTCCTAACAATGTTCATACCTGGAGCACTACAAGTGCATCTCAAAAAATTAGAATATGGTGGAAAAGTAAAAAAACAATTGACAGCACTCATACAGTTTTACGATGTATAATAAAACTTCTTTTACCTTTTGATAATGACACTGATGACATCTTTGCCTTGTGTCCACATTTTTTTCCATAGGTCAATATTTTTTATCATTTGACAAGCCTACTCAATAAATTAAGCTTTAAGCAGCACATTTATGCCAGAATCTCAAAATTAACATGTTCATCCACGGGCTTCGCCCATATCTCAAAATGATGAGTTGTGACTTATTCTTATTCCGGGTTTTGCTCCGACGGGTCACATATGTTTACTCTCCACCTCAAGGTAACATCAACATTGTCTTTTTTACTTATGTGTAGGATATGACGAGGTAAATACTACTAGTATTGAATTTGTTATTTTATTTATTTATTTTTACAGGAATGTCGCAAGAATGAAGTGCTGCTCTCAAAATTCCGAACAAAAGGTGCCTCCTGACCGGTTCTCCAACGGATGTGCTGACACACAGAGACTTGTGAAGACGTGCTTAAAGAGAGGCTTCCTACTTATTTCATATTTTACCATTAACAAATTATTTTAAAACCTACAGTTTAGGTTAATGACTTCCCTGTGAGACAGAATATGTACATTCCTCATTCAAAAAATCCTATGCTATAAAATTCATCTGTCAATTTCTCTCATCGTGTTCTTGCAAGCTGACATCTGAACACATGTGATTTTTTTTGCATTAACTCTGCTATTACAGTACAATCATTTACAAAATTTCACTTTGAACGATTACATAAAAATATTGTTTACCTAAAGGTATACATAGTGATTAACAAGAAGATCAACAGATACATCTTGTTTATGAAGTTTTCTACCCAGCAGTAGTCTGAAAATGATCACATTTGAATCAGTGCAGTTTTAAGCAAAATGTTGATCATCAACAAATTTGTCGTTGCAATCACTAAAAACTGTAAAAGATTTCCATCATATCAGTGTTGGTTTGGTTGTCTGGGGAGACATTCTATATAGTTTTGCTTACCATGTGTTCTCAGACTTCATCAGAATATTTGAATGAAATAAAGACAGAATAATGAGAATCAAAAGGCGTATCTTGTTCATATTGCTCAGGTCAAAATCTGGGCTTCTCACTGCTACCTTTCACTGTCAAATCTAAGTGTTTTGGGGGCAAGAACCCTTACTATTGTTACAAGTATTTCATAGATAATTTGCCTATAGATTACACACACAGAATGAATTTACAAAATAATTTGAATTGAAAGCAAATGTGTCTTCAAAGGGTTGTACACCAGTCCCAAACCAGACGGTTGGTCTATTTATCCACTATAGATTGGCAAGTCTTTCTTTGTAAGACATTCAAAGCTCTCAGCTCTTATCCAGAGATCTATAAACAATAATGAAACAGTATTTTATAATTTACCAGTTTATATCTGTTTATATAAGCAGCTCATTGTGTGCTGTGCAAGCAATCACACTGTTTTCTTATTGCTATTCTCCTAAAGTTTAGGACATTAACACAACATTGACCTAATTCTATCACTCACAGGTCCGTCCTAATGCTGTGTACTGCACTGGCACACTGCTTTTATGATTGGTCATATATATTGATCACGTTTTAAGATTAATTTAGAAGTTGTTAATAGCTTATTTTCCCATTGAAAATGAATGGGGGGGAAGCCATTTGTCTCTAGTGGCATGTGTGAGTAGTGTTGTCTTCCCAGCGGCAGCTGAGGTTCCACATCAGACTTCAAATTTAAAACCCAATGGTGAGAGGCAACAGATGACAAGGCAGAAACAGTGTTGGTAGATGCATTTAACCCACATGAGATGGGTATTTTTATAGACTAACTGCATTTATTTATTATAAGACAACCCAAAGTGTTTCAAAATCTATGTTTCCATACCTGAGGTGCTACAGTAGACCAGGCATGTGAACAGCTTCGGGAAAGAGGGGGAGAGAGATTGATATTGAACTATGTTCAATAAAACTATAAACAAGTGTTGTATATAATGTATTTAATATGACGGTTTCTAAACTACAGGTAAGGCAGACAACTGATGAATGAATGAATGCCTTAAAAGTGTTGTATATAATGTATTTAATATGACGCTTTCTAAACTACAGGTAAGGCAGACAACTGATGAATGAATGAATGCCTTAAAAGTGTTGTATATAATGTATTTAATATGACGGTTTCTAAACTACAGGTAAGGCAGACAACTGATGAATGAATGCCTTAAAAGGGGACAAGGGTGGTCATGGAGGACAAGAGGTCAAACTGGGACTTCAGTCAAAGAATGGGTGATTGACAGGCTGGGATTGTGGAATCACAGAGAAAAAAAAGGTTGCAAAAGGAGTTTATAAAGTTAGCAAGATACGCCAATTTAACTGACTAAGATAGCAAACTACAGTTCCCACAAAACCGCCTTTAACCATTGACTGTACTCTACAGAATTGTACAGTATTTTCCTTTAATGTTAACGTTACCTAGCAAGGTAACACTTTTCCACTAGGGACTGAGTCAACAAAAGTCAGGGATACAGACTTTATTCAGTTAACTGTTAAATCTCGTTATATAGTGTTTCATATTGTGAGACCATCACCCAGCATTCTTGGGAGCCTGTGAGGGCCAACGGCTGCGAGTTTCTCGATGTTCTCACGTCATTTAACTGTTAGTCCTGGAATTCCGTTTCATCTCTCAGGCATTCTGGAGAGCTTTCAAGTGTCAAAAGCTGCTATTTAACCATGATGCTGTTTTCTGATCATGGTGAGAGATATAATACATGTAAACTTCCAGTAGAATTTATTATGCTATTTAACACCTTCCTTTTACAGTGCAGGAGCTGACGAGAACATTATTATTTCACACACACGTAAATAACAAGGGCTGTATCATAACTGATTCCAGATCAGCTTAAAATGTCCGACACACAGCTTGCTGCACCTATGTTGGTCAATGTTAATATCTAGCAAGGGCTAGCCTCCCCCGTTGTTGCCAGCAATACCGTACAACACGCATGGACGCCCATCCAAAAGAAGCTGAACTCCCGCCAGCTTGACAAGCCCCACTGTTCATTGATAGAAACTAAATACATTACTATTTAGTATACTTAATATACTCATACTTCTGTATTGTAAGATTGTGTGTGTGTGTGTGTGTGTGTGTGTGTGAGTATCTGTGGGTGCCATGTGTTTTAATTTAATTTAATTTAATTTAATTTAATTTAATTAGATTTATTTACTTACTTATTGTATTTATTTATCTATTTATGAATTATAATATATATGAATGGATCTAATCCACATTTTTAATCTGTCACTTTTTTCTGGCTACATTCCTAGCGTCTGGAAATCTGCATTAGTGGTACCCCTTCATAAAGGTGGAGACCCAAATGATATGAACAATTATAGGCCGATCTCCAAGCTCCCATGCCTAGTCAAAATGTTGGAATCCTTTGTAAATGAGCAGATTAGCTCTTTTCTATCTTTAAACTCAATTTCATGCCCCTTTCAATCAGGTTTCAGAGCTGGGCACAGTACCATTACTGCAACAACCCTTGTGGCTGTAGACAAGAAACAATGTTGTGCCGCTTTATTTATTGACCTGTCAAAAGCTTTTGATACAGTAAACCATGGACTGGACTCCCTGGGATTTGATAATGTCTCCCTTAGATGGTTCAAAAACTACTTCACGGGTAGAACACAATGTATAGATGTTGCAGTAATTAATGCTGGTGTCCCTCAGGGCTCTATTTTAGGCCCGGCATTGTTCTCACTTTACTTTAATAATATCTGTGACCATCTAGAACATTGCAAAGCCCATTTTTATGCCGATGATACAATTTTGTATGCCTCAGCGCCCTCTATAGATCAAGCAGTTTCAAACCTTCAACATGCTTTTGATTGTGTACAGGAATCCCTAAAGTCCCTCAAATTGATGCTGAATGAGTCTAAGATGGTAGAAATAATGTCCCCTCCACCCATAGGATATGCACCCGTTCTGGGACTATTATTGAGCAAGTTCCTTGCTATAAATACCTAGGTATCTGGCTAGATGATAGGCTGTCATTTAAATCACATGTTCTTGACCTAGCTAAGAAGGTTAAAATTAAACTGGGCGCTCCTTATAGAATAAGATCTTGTTTTAATTTTGGAAACCGAATGGAAATAGTGCAATCAACAATTTTGTGAGTTCTTGACTATGGTGACATTGTTTACATGTATGCTGCACCCTCTACCTTAAAACTCCTGGACTCTGTTTACCATAGTGCTATTCACTTTGTTACAGGAGACGCTTTCAGGACCCACCACTGTAACTTATACAAGAATGTTGGTTGGTCCCCTCTAGCAGACAGGAGGGAAAAACACTGTCTTTTATTTGTTTATAAAGCCTTAGTGGGAAAACTGCCTAATTATCTTATGTCACTTTTAAAATTAAAATCCATCTGTCATAACACACGGTCACAGAGCCTATCTCCCTTGAAATCCCCCTTACAAAAACTAATATAGGTAAAATAGCTTTTAAGTTATTTGCTTCCCATAAATGGAACACTGTTCAAGTGGATTTGAAACTAACCAAGTATTTGTCTGTCAACCAATTTAAGAGCCTTTTAGATGCTAAGGATGTGCCTCAATGCTGTTGTTTTAAATGATTCTCTGATTATTTTTGTTTTACTTTGTTATTTAATTATATATATATAAAAAATGTATACTTAATTTCTGAGTTGTTTAATGTGTTTTGTTCATTTATTTTGTCTTTTGTTTTGTTATGGTTTGTTTATTTATTGTTCATCTGTATTATGTACCCTCAATCGGGGCATTGCTGCAAAAGAGCCCTGTGCTCAGTCAATTCTCCCTGAATAAATAATGATGATGATGATGAATCACCTATTCATTCTCTCTTGGATAAACTTTTCTTGGACAGTGAACTCACATTTTCTCATACGAGTGATTCAAAATGTAATGTCAATAGTGTAATACTTGGATTTCACACAAACTGCTCAGTAGCCTACATTTTAATGTAGGAGTAATTATTGAACTACACTCGGATTGGTTACAAACGCAAACTTCGAAGTTTCCTGGCTGCGACCTGGAGGAACGAGGACGGAGGATGCACACAAATAGAGAAATGGCATGCACCCTATGTGTGCCACCGAGGAACAAGGACGGAGGAGGCATATAACTATCCCAAATCTCGTGACAGGACAACGTGACTCGAGTGATTCGATTAAATACGGAAGTAGACTACACTGAACAGTTGGTTAACTTGAGAAGTAGGTTAGCCTCGGCATCTAGCTTCCACAGAAGTGGACAACAGTAAACCTTTGCGAAGCATCATATATGTACCTTGATATGAAACACGCATTGTTTTGTATTTACTTACTTACTCACCTAACATCTGGGCAACTAACAGATTCACATCTTAGCAATGGGATGAGAAAATGGCCAGTGCCGTACAGGTAAGCTTATGTTGGCTGTGGAATAGGATTCACCTCTCAATAGCTAAACAACAAGGCTACACTGGAAAACCATTGGTTCATATAGCCATGCTGGCATCAAACTTAGAGTATGTCCTGTGTGTGCCTTACATTTTATCAGGCGGTTTGATCGGCGTCCAGAAGTGGATCCATTCTGCCAGGCATTATACCCTTTCTGCCCCACCGGTGACCGTGACAGTCGGATACCTTACATGCGAAATTCTGATGTCATCTCAGTGTTTCGACTTCAAGCTCCTGTGTGGGAATTTAAGTACGGCGACCTATTGGGAAAATTTGTAAGTATTCACCCACTCACTCACACATGGTACCGTATGATTTTGGTTTTACATTAGACATTGAGATTGAGCTGCATTAAAGTACCAGTTGCAACAATTTTGCCATAAAATAACACTTTTTGGCACCACCTCACACAACAACAACTAGACCCATGTGCTAGCTATAAGAGCAGTATTGTCTGTATGGACATAATGGCATAGGTGACGAAGAAACCGAGGAAGACGTTGTTGGAGGATAGGAAGAGAAAGAGAGAGAGAGTAACCGAGCAAGTCAGAGGCCGAGCTGGCCTTCTTTCTGTTTGACAGTAGTCAGTAATAACTTGTTGTTAGCTGTGTTGCTATGTCTTGTGTTGCGCTTAGCTTGATGTTTGGCTGTGTTAGGAAAGTTGTCGACTCGCTAGTTTTCATCATAAACATCCCTGTCAATGTTATGACGGTCTTTAAAGCAGCAATAAGTAGTTCTGTTTCAAAACTAGCAAGCTAACTACCTAAATGGCATGCAAAAAACTTGCAAACACCACCAACAGCCCAGTTGGCACTGATAGAAGCTTGCCAACACACTAACTGGTGTCTTTGGCAGTATAGCTGGCAATGTCATGCTGTGAAAGCTTTTCTTCCATTTTTGCAAGGTTTTCCAGCCGGAACACAGAACTACATAGTGCATATCCTGGATGGCTAGTGGGAAAGACACAGTGTTAATCTGTTCTTCACATGAATATATGCTATCAAAATTAATTTGAGGGTGCTACCAAAACTAGTTGCCTATAAAGCCATATCTCAAAAAGTGTCAAATTGTTGCATAGTGTTACTTTAAATGTTGTTGCAGCAGTGAAAACTGAGGTGGGCGGAGCCAGGCTACAACATTTCCGGCCTTTGAAAATGTTTAAACTTTAAACCTGTTGGTAAAATCCAATATGGCATCAATTGGGTTCCCCATGTCTTGGCCTTGGGACCTCCCACGGCAAAACCAAACACAAGAATGATTTTTCTATTTTTAAAAACTGAAAGTTATCATTTGAAATCTCAACAACCAACTGTAGTAGACGTCCACAGTGAGGCTTACTTAAAACAGTTACAGACATCAGAAACATAGGCTACTACAATTGCGTATCGATTGTTTCATAGTTTGATCTGTTTTGCCGTCTTTCAATAATGTTAACAACAGCCTTTTTAAAGGGTATTCTTACCTCCTCACTTTGGTTACAAACTGCTATTGCTGTTCACTTTAAAGTTTAAACAGCCTTTTTAAAGGCTAATTTCATCTCCCTTCATTTCTGTTTTGCAATCTCCATTGTAGTAGATTTTAATATTCCATCATCCCATATTAGTTGGCGATTATTTTTAAAGTCGATTTTAGTTACAGAAGTGGATTAGTTGTTGCAGCCCTGCTTAAAAACTTCTGTAAATGATAAGATAATCTAATGCTGTTAACATTGCCTGGTGTGGGATGGTTGTATAAATACTGGTCACGTCCATTGTGTACATTAATTATGACCCCCACTTATCAATGATTTTTGGTTGACAATATGATGTACTTAGACTACATTTCTCCACATTTTGTAAATAAATGGCAAGTACATTTATACAAAGAAGCTCATGTTGTTCTTAATGTATACATGTACATTTCACACAATGTTTAAATTTAACACACAAATATATCTGTTATAGTCACACTTGCACCTCATATTCACTAGACAGGTTGCAAAACCACAGACCATAACTCATGTATTCAGGTATTGCTTCACACCTTGTCAGTGTACAAGCCACCATATCCACTATAGTTCCTTACATTTTCACTCAGAATAATACATTAATATTATACTGCTCTAGGGTATTATACTGCTCTAGAGACCCTAAAAGGCCCCTAGCAATGCACATAGGGACACATGGGCCCCCAGCCTGAATGCAAGTTGTCTAGAGTCTGATCTTGTGGCGTTGCGAGGTCCGATCATTTGGACTAAAGTATGTTTGCCCTGAAAACTGAGGAGTTTATTGGAAAACAACAGACAGACTGTGTAACAGTCAAAGGCCACCGTACGTGTGGTAAAAGCCCAAACTGCAAGCACCACAACTGTTGTTTACCAGGCAAGAAGCTCTTATCCAAAGTACTGATAGCCTTAACAAAGAATTCCCTAAGCTCTGAAACCTGTTCTGGTCAGTCAATGTGGAATTGTACCACCTACCTAAACTCTTCACATGTTTTTCTATAATAAAAGTAATCACCTTACCATCCATCAATATAAAACCTCTCTTCCATCAGTTATCCTTTACTGATAAAATACAGAATGAACACTTCTACACTTCTACTTCTTCTACATTTGTTAGGTTGCACGTTCATCCTTGCCTTGTCATTCAACATGGCTAACAGCTGACTGGTACATGGAGCAGTTGTTGTCAGTGTCGTCATGTCATCCGTGTAGACTCGGATGGGAGGTAACCGGGTTCTGGCTGCAGCCTTTCACCACCACCAACCCATTAAGAGGCCCTTTTATAATGACTTCCATTGCCATGGTGAAAGCCCAGGGTGAAATAGTACATCCAGCCAAAATACCAATCTCTGCCAGGAGGTGTAGTTACTTATGTTAAAGCACAACTGGATATCCTCAAAACATGCCCTGATTAATGCTGACATTTTCTCAGGGCCCTGAAGGGACCTGTGTGGCACATTGACGTCTGTGAGGTCCAAACATGTGGCGGTCTCTGTCTTCTGTCCTTGCTGCCTGAATTGGATTCCAAATCTTGCTACCATGTTCTGAACATCCAGAAAAATTGCTTTCGGCACGTAAATATCTATCAAACAATGTGCTCCTTACTACCACACACTATAGAAGATCTTCCCTTCCACATTCAGAAGACATGGGCGTCACAGGTCTTCTTTGGAATGATAAATAACTGCTTGAGAGACCCCTCATCCGATTATGTTAATTAAATGCACCTGAATGTCGTCTCTGTATTATAGTATATTATCCATTATATCTCTAAAATATATCTGTTGCTTTCCCTGTGCTACCAGCAAAAAGTAAAAGACTACAACGCAAGTCACTTAGCTTAATACGTCACCAATTTCATAAGGTTTACCGATCAGAGATTACAAGTGTTCTCACAAGAACTGACTACTCCGGGCTCTATGGTTGAGTGTTGATTTACTAATGTGTCAGGAGAAGATTTAAAAAGATGTTAATCGTGTTTATTATAGCTCCTCAGAATGTTCCAAAAAGTTCCTGGGAGTTACCCAGGTCATTGGCATCAGCAAGCTAAGGATGTTGTGGATTCGTTTGAACAGGTCTTGTGAATAGAGGGCATAAGCTACCCACTCAGTGGATGTAAGACATTGGAGATAACAGAGAAAAAAGGATGTTCCAGGAAACGCACAGTACATTTAAAAAAGTAATATTCAGATATATGTAGCAGAGTGACCATTAGCTTCTTTGTGAGCCTGTTGTCTCAGACCTCTCCTTTCTCTGGTAGGGGATGTAGAAAACCGAATGAATGGACAGAGCGGCAGGCGTGGCAAGGTCATCCAAGTTTCTGGAAGGACAATTTACTGAATGGAGAAATTCAGGAGGACAAATGAAACATTTCTCACCCTCCAATTTCTTTCCAAAATAGTCAAACAAAGCATGTCAAAGGTAATAGGTTGTTGCAATCTGACCAGCATTGGAGTCATTTATGTTCTTACAACAGCAAGTTTTTCAGGGTTGTAAGGCATCTGTTTTATATTTGATGTCCATTCACAGAACACAGCATCTCTTGGGAAATTGTTGTATGTTGTGTCTCTGTCCTTATTTCATGAATTAGACTTCAAATGTAATCAATGACACCATATCTACCTCCTCTGCTGCCTGTATATCAAGGTCTTTTGATTTAATTTGATACCACCATATTTATTTTCTACTCCAACAAAATGCATTCCAATAGCTCATAGAATCATTTGATATCGGTCAATATATTAATGAATGAAAAGTTAACTTTCACATAAAATTGGCAATGCATAAGCCTACCATCTATACACAATCCGAAGGGTCTTGTGAGTATGGCCAAGCACATGTTACACATTAGTTTGATTAAAAGCTTTCACAGCATGACGCCACCATCACCAAAAGACACCAGTTAGCATGATCAGTGTCAACTGTGCTATTATAGGTATTTGATCAGTGTCAACTCTGCTATTATAGGTATTTGCAAGGTTGGCTCGCTAGTTTTTCAGCTGCTGTTGCATTAAAACATTTGCGATTTTCTTGCACCATCTTTCAGTGGCTAGTGAAAAGTTACATGTCAAATATGATGTAGGCGACTACTTTATTAACACTTAAGTCTAATTTCATTATACAGAATTCATAGATGAGAGTGAACTTTTTAACCTGTCCAAAACAATTGGACAAAGGTTAATGTCGAAGTCTGCAACTAAGCAGGTTGGTCTTTATAAAAGTGTTTTTACCCAACACTCTTAAATCCAACAGTCAGTTTGATTGTGTTTATTATTCGCAGTGTTGAAGAACCTTAATACCAATGTATTCCACAGAATATCATGCATGATGCAATTGGATTCAGAAGCAAGGAGACCGGCACAAACTACACCATGGAGTGGTACGAGCTGTTTCAGCTGGGGAACTGCACTTTTCCTCACCTAAAGCCCGGTGTCAGCGCCCCCTTCTGGTGTAATCAAGGTGCTGCATGCTTTTCTGAGGGAATAGATGACCTGCATTGGAAACAGAATGGAACTTTGGAAGAAGTGGGAGAAATCACAGGTTGGCTCAATAACTCTTTACACCTGCATGACCAAGAACATAGATCATATTGTTACCCAAAATGGGCATGAATGTAGAGCTGTATAGTGACTGTTTAGCTTTAGGCACTTCTGGGGTAGTCTGACAGGCCTTGATATGATTTAACAATACTATGATTATCGATATGATTTTGTATATCTCACATATTTAAAAACATTGATCCACATGTGCCACATGTTTATATTCAACACAAACTCCACAACAATGGAAGAAGTCCTTTAAAGTAGATCAAGTAAATGTACAGGTAATGGCCATCAGTCTTGAATGTTCTGGTAAGAGAAGAAAAGTCTTTTTAAAGTTTAGAATAGGGATGCACCACCAATCCTGAAAGTCTTGAACTAGGTACAAAATGTGGACAAAGGCAAGACGGAGATCGCTCACCTTGTTTGAGTAAACCGAATTTCATCCACCGCCCCGCCCCGCCCCGCCCCGCCCCGCCCTGCCCCGCCCCGCCCTCCCTCTCCCACACTGTGGAGGGCTCTCAGCTGCAAGCAGCCAGATCAGTTGGCAAGCAGCCCTTGTACCTCTTCTAAGCAAGGGCCAATCAGCCACCAGTGGGAAGTGGCTGAGGAAGACTTGGGTGGTGATGTGTTAAATTATATCGATACGCATTTTTAAAGTAGTATCTAGGGATCCACCAACATGCATTTTCCAATTCAATGTTAGGAACAGAATATCAGAAAATGTGACACACACACACACACGCATACATAAATAAATACACAATACACTGCCAGTTTTTTAAACATCAAATTCGTTCTACTGGGGCGTGCCAAAGTCTACCAGGGGTATTTAGCCGCTGTGCTCTGAAACCAACTTCCTAATGACATCAAAGTTTCAAATGTACCATCAAACCCAACTGTTTTCAGATGCTTTTGTTGACTGTTTTAATGCACTTTAACACTTTTAAAATCTCTATTTTTCTATTTTCGTTTATCTGCTCATTTGTAAAGCACTTTGAATTACTACTATCTATGAATTGTGCTCCATGCTTCATCCCTCTGATGTCCTGTTTGCCTGTGTGACATCCCAATATGTGGCTGAGCTGTTTGCCACCAGATGTTTACACTTACAGTTAACAGGGACTGTCAGTAGGGAAAACGTATGGCTAAGGAATGTGTATTAAAACCGGATGTTGTCACTTTAATCCGGTCTCTGGTTGGATAAAACTTTTCAACAGAAATGGACAAGGACCTTTGATTTATTCTTTAGGAACCATGCCGATGCCTGACTTTTAATGTTGTGTGACGTTGTTGAAGTTCAAGTTCAACATTAATAGCGATTGAATTACCCTTGTGTCGTGTAATCGCTAGCGGTAAATAAACGTTAATAACTTGAATGACTGATTAAGGATATATGTTACACATCACAAACACACATAATCGATGGGTTTTGGGGGAAATGAGGTAATTGGTTAGCTTAAATTGCAGTATCTTAGGCAAGCTAATTGACCTGGCTAGCTATAGCGGAATTAACAGTGCTAGCTTTGTGTTTGGTCATATAGCTTCGTAAAAGTTCGGTTAACAAGTCACTTGTGTGTTTAGTTGTATGACTTCGTAAAAGTTCGGTTAACTCTTCAAGCCCCACGGGGCCCCGTGGGGGACTTTTTGGTATTTTGATTAATATATTTAAAAATCTCTGCGAGTTTTTGTCCTAGAAACATAAAACTAACACCCACAGCAACCTCAAACCCTTTTCTTTTAAAATATGTAAAGTTTGAAACTAAAATATAAATAATCACTTTGTAAGGACAATATTACGAATCCCTTGCAAATTTCAGCCTCTGAGTGAGGTTTCGACCCTCCCATTAGCAAATGACAACTATTCATATGATAAGGAGATGGTAATTCAGTGATCACTATTGGGTCGTGATGTGTCAAGTAAACCTGTAGGAACAAAGACATTCCAGGCCCATTACGTCATGGCCATTGTTCTTGACCGAGGTGTCCCAGAATGTTCACACCTTTCTCATCAATATGCATAGTGGTCTAAGTGAAGGAAAGTGTTACATTGTATATTACTTAAAATGAGTATTGAAACCACACACACTTTCTGAATGATAAACTCACCTATGTGGGGCAAACACCTATGTTTACAGGGCTCAGAGTAAAGAAGAAAACTTCCAAAATATTAACAATGTGTTTTTGTACAAAGTCTGGGCACCTCTAAAACTAGATTTAATTTTAGTGTCTTTAGATTTCATTTTAATAAAAAACGTTTTTTACTACATTCCTTTTACTCTAATTTTATTATTGCTGAGGTGTTCTAGAATATAATCATAAATGCCACTTTTGCCTCATGGTTTTTAGTTAGGTGAAATATACAAAAATATCAGGCATGGCAGACTACCTAACATAGTAAAAAAAAAGCCTTGGGTCTGGAAGTGTTAACAAGTCAATTGAGCATTAAGCCACCTGACTATAATGGGTCTATTCATATCAGCATGCTAACGTTAGACTTATTACCAGTGAAGCTAGTTAGCTACTATGTGTTCCAATGGATTGTTGGTCTAAGCGTTAGCAGCATGGGTCAATTCATATCAGCATGCTAACATTATACTTATTAGCAGCGAGGCTAGCTAGCTACTATGTGTTCCAATGGATTGTTGGTCTAAGCGTTAGCAGCAACCTACCCCATGAACAACTAACCGAGTCAATGTAGACATATAAAAAGTCGTGTAGATAGCTTTATTCACATAAGCCGTATAACTTCACAAAAATAATAATAATTTAAAGAAAACCGATCGTTTGCATGTCAGGCGATCAACACAACTTCTCAACTAAAAAGTAAAGGTCCTTGTCCATTTCTGTTGAAAAGTTTTATCCAACCAGAGACCGGATTAAAGTGACGACATCTGGTTTTAATACACATTCCTTAGCCATACGTTTTCCCTACCGACAGGGACTAATCAAGTTGCTGTACCCATTCTGACCAGCTGATGTCATAATCACACAATATCCATAATTACTATTATTGATGACGCCAATTAAACACATTGACAGTATACATCGACTTTATTATGTAATGTATTATTGTGCTATTTGATGCTTCAGATACTACAGAATTAAGGAAACAATTAAAAAAAAAGAAATTATATTTACACAGAAGCCATTTTCAAATCATTGCCATAACCATCTGTTCTGTGGCATTAACAAAACTGTGTTAATGGCTGAGTTGCTATTTTTTCTGATGACTAATATTTGTTTATTTTCTTTTACCGAAACCATCAGGTAACCAGTTCAATGACCTGGCCCGCTGGGTCCAAGAGGACAATGAGACCGGGATTTACTATGAAACCTGGACTGCAAGATCTGACCCGAGTGGGAATGCAACCGTGTGGTTTGAATCGTATGACTGCTCCCAGTTTGTGCATCGAAGTTATCGAAAGCTATCTGAGCTAGGTGCCAAGCTCACAAGCAAAACCCAAACCAACTACACCAAGATCTACCTGTACAGTGGAGAGCCTACCTATTTGGGAGATGATGATACCATCTTTGGTCAAGCCTCCATGAAATCTCTGGCCTCGGACATAAGGAACTTCTATCATGACTTTCAGCCACATCAGTCTACACTGGATGCCATCATTAGCATCATTGAAGCGTACAAGAAGGTCGTCTTGGAGAAGAACTTCTATTTGTACTATAACTTTCAATATTGGCACCTGCCCATGAAACCGCCATATGTTCGAATCACATATGAGGAAATTCCTTTACCATGATTTATTTATTCATCTTTCAAATCAGGTTTTACATCTTATGTATGACCTATATTGTGTTACATTAAACTGCACTGGAAACATGTTGTTGCATGGGCATGTGCTTCATTGTGTTAAAGCCTCATAATGTAATGATGGTGAATTTTGTTGCTGTGGCAGCCTCTGGAACTACCATGTATAATGCATTTTTACATTGTCATAAATACAATCAGTTTTTTTTAATAATAATCAATAATAAATACTTTATTGTAACTTTTAAGTTTTGTCCTGTCATTTGACATGTCTTTTTTATTTAGGCAGACCAGGTTTTACATACCTTGTTATGTGCTGACCCTTTATTCAGGTAATTAGTGTTCATAGAGCTTTAAGTCTTGTGTATTACCCTGTATTTAATGCCATAGATAGCAAGTTCGTGATCTAAATGACAAACTAATGACGTTATTCCCATGTTTCTAGATGTAGCTAGAACCTTTTTAATCACCACTAGAGTAATTCAAATATATGGGTGTGACAAAATCAGTCCATTGTGTCGTCATCTGCATTGTCGTAAGCAAAGGTTTTGGTTTTCCTGGGTCTGATCACGTTTGATCAAGTTTGGTAAAACCATGTACCTCCTCAAGAGCTCCTCCTCAGGAATGTGCACTGAGAGTTTGAAGAAAAACAAGATTTTAGTCAACTGGAGAGCTTTTTAGAGGTTTACAAATAATAAATAAATGAAACCTACTGTTGTCAGTTAAGAGCTGACTTAAGAGCTGTAAGTTGTTTCTGGGGAATTAACATATAACATAGTAACATATTTGCCATAGACATACCCTCTTAAAAAAATTTCCGATGCGTCTCAGCCATGCATTACTTGTTTATGATGACAACTTTGAACTAAGAGTTAAAAACAGGGCGGCTATGAACTCTTTGGCAATGTATTTCTTTTCACGTGTAGAGCAGGGGTTTATTCAAGTTTTTGCAAGCAATTATTGTTATTATAATTATTATTAGTCTCTGATTATTATCATAGATTATTATCTGTCTCAGCTCAATGTGAAACATGAACCTGAAAGTGAAAGCTGCTTGGTTAAGGCAAGTGGCTATTGCTCAGTAGGCTAAGGGTGATTGCACTCTAAGAGCTCCAAGGTGCCCAGTCAAAGGCTGGAGCAGGACTGCACTCTTCAGCCTCAGTGTGCCCGCTATCTGGGATGAACTCAACTTCCCACTTCTCCAGATTGGATGAAAGACGTCAAATCTGACTGCTGTCCTCCTGACCTGGAACATCAGGCTGACCCACCACATGCCCAAAATCATCATTTGATTTGAACTGCCTGATAAGAGGTACCTAGTATCCAACATCACCTTCAAAAGGTATTGTGTGTAGGATTTAGGGGGATCTGTTAGCAGAAATAGAATATAGTATTCATAATTGTTTTTATTAGTGTGTAATCACCTGTGAATCATGTTTTCTTTATCTTAGAATTAACCCTTCATATCTGCATAGGAGTAGGTCCTCTTCCACGGAAGCCGCAATGTTGTGCTGCCATGTTTCTCCAGTAGCCCATAAGGGACAATACTGTCAATCATTTTGACCCTGATTCAGATTATAATACATTTCAGGTCAAACGTAACACTGCTTAAGGTTTTAAAACATACCAATATCTGTGAAATCCGGTCTCACCTGCACTGGGGACAAATCTGACAGAGAACAGGGATATTAGGAATCAATCTAAAAATATATCTTCAAAACCAGATGTTTTGTACAAAAATATGTTTTGTAGCGTTCAGTTTATCATAGTGACAATGACAAGTCCTGTTGGCCTAGTTGTAAGCAATAAACTGGCACATTTAGACACAACATATCCCACATATATTACAATACTGCTTTGAACAGTAGATAATAGAAAATAATTATGTGCATGACAAACAGCTACAATACCTTTTGAGGAAATTGCCCCGGATGTGGCAATGAGTCGATTGTGTCTGTGCAAAATATATATATATAAAAAAAAAGCATTTAATCAAGACATTGTCATGAATGTGTTAAAGGAATAGATAGACACACAATCATTTAAAGGCGTACCTCCTAACTTTCCTTCTGTGCTTCATGACCAGAATATTCTTCCAATCAATGCCAAAAAAAGCTTAAATGTTACTAAATTAATAACAACTTGGAACAAAATGTGATTCAGCAAAGTAAACTGACGGATGAAGAGTCCTTTGCAACCGAACATAAAGAATCGGTCTAGTTGTTAATTTTCAGAGAAATAGGGTGCCACCTAGTCTTATTTGGTATATGTGGTTGTGATGTAGAAACAAACAACCTTCCTTAAAAAACAACTGGACAAAAAACGTTTACCAAAAGGGACAGCTCATACTTTCACTGGAGGCTTAGCTGTGGTATGTATGGCTATATTCCTACTGGTGCAGTGGTAGTGCATTGGTGTAAGTCAGAGAAAGTTGATAGCCAAGCCTATTTGTAACAGTTAGAATTGCTTTGTCCACCACATCTGTTTATTGTTTTAGTGTCTGTGTTATTGTTTTTTGATTATGACTGCCTGCTCTTGTAGTGAAATTAGCCATTACTACTACATATAAGCCTATGTATATATAAATAATCATAAATTCACACTTTTACAGCATGTCTTATAATCCCTCTGAAATAATGTAGGTAGTGGTCTGACCGCAGGGCCGCGCTTTACTGCTGTCCGTTAGATGGCGTCAAAAAAGTGCGAAACAATGAACTGAAATGAGCTATGAAAGAACAATACAATCATTTAAAATGGTGATATCTTAACGATGTATTTGGGCAATTTCCAGCTCCAGCTCCTTCACTCCTCACCCCACACCCCCTACCTCCAACAAAACAATTTTTCTTTGATATATGCCTACGGGATTCAAGGGAACCGTATCTAATACAACGAACCAAATATCCTCACCACGGACCCTTTTTGTTGATGGACCAAGGATACAGGAACCCGCTCGGCTCGTAGATGGGCTCTAGTACGCCGGTAAATACCGTTGTGATGTGCGTATGTCCATGTCCCTGCAGTAAGTAACATTAACCTCTGAATATTTGAATATTTCGTTGTCTCTTCCTATATTCAAGAATTGTCTTAATTAATGTGACATATGTAAGTAAGAGGTACGAAAAGGTTTACTATGGTTTACTAAGTTTGACAAAATATGACGCCCAATGACAGACGTATATTAGCGTTTGGCTATGTTCACATATTTTGTGCACATATATTGTTGAACCTGATCACTGTATGTTTTGGGGTGCCTCTGAACTTATTATAAAATGTAATCTTTAGATTTCGGTTAGTTAATGAAATGCACTATCAAGAAATTGTTCTGATTGCGGTTCAATATAGACATCCGGTTTAGGGCTGTCTAGCATGACCTGGCGAATGACAGATTCATTTCAGTGGCCAATGCTAGCTGCATGCTATTTGTTTTTGCTGTGTTTTGTTCGTTCTGTTTTTGCTTCTCCTTGGTTATGGAATTCAGATTTAAACCCATGCATGTAACGTCTTTAAATGTGAGTGGACTTAGTGATGGTATTAAAAGGAAAGCACTTTTTTTATTGCAATCGTATTGATGCAGATACTATTCTGCCAAAAAACAACAACAACACTGACAGTGATGTGGAGGTTTGGAAATCTCCGGGAGCTGCTTGAAAATGAATAAGGGGTCACTTGTTTGTTTTCTTTTAGCTTCTTCTTGGTTATGGCACTCATGCGTGTAACGTCTTTAAATGTCAGTGGACTTCGTATTGGTATAAATAGGAAAGCAGATTTGTTTTATTGAAATCGTACAGATCCTATTCTGCGAAAAAAAAACACATGGACATGTATAGCAAAACAAAATGATCCAAATTGGTTCGTGGATATAAACTGTTCCATGAGCACTTTATGTTTAATTATGAAGGGAACGTCAGTAGCTACAGAGCTATCTAGCTAGCTATCTTTAATTATGAAGGTAATGTCCGCTAGCTAAGAGATACGATTTACAGCTTGCATCAATACATCTGTGTAATTAAATAATCCAGTTGTTCATTGTGTCATAAGATATGGTAAAGTGTCCAACGTATTAGATGGTATTGTCGTTAATACGAGCACGGCGCTACATGTCTCTTAAATAGAATAAGGAAGGAGCTACACAAATTGGAGATGTAGTGAAGATAACTTTGGCTTCAGCTAGGGGGCAAAAGAGCGCAGAATAAATGATTGTTTGCATGATTAGTCTGTTGAAGGAGACGCTTTGGCTGAAATAGTATTGAAAAGACAGGCAAAAAATGGCTATGGTTGTCCATAGTAGGAGTGGGCGATATACCGGTTTGATAGTGAAAACCGGTATCCATAGTATGTATTAGTAATCGAGAAACAAACACTCTGTACCACTTGTTTAGTGGCAAACACCACTGATTTTATGCAGTATTAGATGATTGATGGATTACTTAAAAAAAAAAACTGCTTCAGAAAGTAGCAAATTGTTGCATAGTGCAAGTTGTTGCAACACTATGCATTAATTTGCTACTTTATCTGATTAACCTTCCTGTTCTCTAAGGATCTAATGATAAGACAGCTCTTGCTTGCTAACACACGTTCTGCTTGTTGTTCCATGAGTGCAGGTTCTAGGGCTTTTATTCATTTGTCCCACTCATCCCGCCTCAAATAACAATACTAAATAACAAATAACAAATAACATGCATGACTGTCAGTCTTCTTCCTTGCTAGAGCTGCATCCAGTGCACCTGACTAAAGAGCGAACATGACAAGTATAAGCATACAAAGAGTACAGGCAAAAGAAATGCACAGCACACATCACATTAATGTGTATTTCACTCTTTGGACATGCCGTAAGACCATAACCACATACATTAATCAGGCATGAAAATCCCTCACCTTTCGGCGAAATTCGCCGTTTTAAAACCAAAATAGGTGACCTACGTGAATCGTGTAGATTCGATGAGAAATGTTTTTTGGGGGGGGGGGTGTAGGTATTCATATTCAGTGGACTGCGAACAGGTGCGCGTGCCAGAAGGGAGCGCGAGATTCAGTGAATTGCGAACAGGTGCGCGTGCAAGAAGGGAGCGCGAGTGCATGGAAATATTAACACGAAGTTGCCTTGCATCACCAGTGCAGACCACCATCAGAAGCTAAAAGCACGTCTGCTGAAGAAGAGAAAGGGGCGAGGCTGAGACGTGGCAAAACAGCGAAAGTGGGCCATGAAGACACTGGTGGTTCAGGCAAAGAAGAAAAAAATGATCTGGTTCTGAGAGTATTACGAACTGTAATGTAAATTGTTTTCTTTGCCAATAAAGTGTATTAAAATTAGGGCTGTCAAAGTTAACGCGTTAATCTATGAGATTATTGTGGCCGAGATTAATGCGATAAAATATTTTAAGGCAGTTAACGCAACTTTACTTCCGATGTGCATTGACACATGACACGAAACCGTCGCGTGCCTGCAGTCAGGAATAGGAGAGACCGAGACGGTAGTTGAAGATGGAGAGAGCAGAGGGATTGTTGGGCGGAAAGTTTCTGTTTAAGAGTAAAAATGACGGAACAACCGACAAAACTAAAGTTGTATGTAGCATTTGTCAAGCTGAATGTAGCTATCACAGAAGCAGCTCGTCTTTAAGTTATCACCTTAATGCAAAGCACCCGACAGAAAGCAGTCCCAGGTTAGATGGTCGCCAACCCACACTCCACGACTTCACTAAAATAACTAGACCAGTCCGTGAAAAGGTTACCAACGCTTACGCAGTTTAGGTTGAGATATTTTTTGAGATATTTTGCATTGGAAGTAAAAAAATTTTTTAAAAAAAACATTCGCGACATACAGCGGAGGACTGTGCAGAGGAATTCATCGACGTCTCAAACAGATGGGAGATAAGTGGCAAACTGACCACTTTAGGGACTGATAGTGCCCGTATTATGTTGGCAGCGGCCAGGCTACTTCCATTTTAACATCTACCCTGCGCGGCACACAGTCTGTACCTGGCTGGCACTTTATAGGTATGAGTTATAGGCCTGAGCCTCTTTGAAAACACAGTTCTGCGTGTAGTTTTGTGTTAAAAAAAAAATACAATTAAACAACAGTGTCTAAAATGTGATTACTCGTTAATTTATAAGATTTAGTCTTTAGAAGTCAAACAAACTTTTAATCACGATTAATTTAGATTAATGCATTTCAAAATGTGAGATTAATGAGTTAATTTTTTTGTATCTATTGACAGCCCAAATTAAAATTTGAATTACATAACATTGTACTGGCTGTCAATCATGATGGAAGAGTAGACAAGTTAAGTTACAGCATGTCCACCATCTCTTGTGGGGGCTATACATTAACCCATTTGTGGTGCCCTAATTTTGGACTCATGGCTGAAGTTAAGTTTCTCCAGCTCTCCCCAGGTTGGCAAAAAAAGCATCTCTAAATGCATCAGATTGATGCTTTAAAATATTTAATATTAAAAAATTTCTTAGGGGGAAGCATGCCCCCGGACCCCCCTAGAGGGGTAATATCCTTCTCACCTTTTTCACCCCTGACCCGTTTTCATGCCTGATTAATTCTATCTTCATAAATGAAGGACCATCTTCATTCAGTAGGCTGCACGAAAGTATAAGAATAACATTAATAGAAGCATTTTAAGAAGTACTGCGTATGGTGGTTAGGGTAGGCTACAGTACAGCTAAAGTCCAGCTATCAAAAGCATGCTAAGCTCCGCAAGCAATCTGGTTGAATTAAACGCTTAGAATTTGTCTTTCTTTAGTTAGCTAGGTTTAATAAACACTTCCAAAATTAAAGCATGAACGTTTAAAGAAGCACTTTGCAAGTACAGAAGTACTGTGTAGAGCACAGTAAAGCTACAGTCCAGCAATCATCATCAGTTTGTGCGCCTTTCTGAACTGATGAAAATGGCCATTGCTTGGCAGGCTGAATATTTTTTTGTAATCACAAAGAAAGCATTCAGTATGGTGATAACAACAACTTTTTTTTGTATTGCCAATTGTGTCTTTGTTAGAAAGAATACATTTGATACACAGCTAACATTTGTTATGGTGTAGTAATGTAGTCACATAATACTTGGTACTCCTTGCTAGCTTTCAGTAAATCATCATTGCATTTTTTTCTTATATTTTTTCTCATTGAATTTAATAGATTTCATACACAGCAAGTCTGTCAGAGCTTCCTACGCTAGCTTTCAGTTCTGATGGACTGATAGTTTTCTGTTGTCAAGCAAAGTGCATAGAAAGCGGCCAGCAGACTTCAGAAAGCTAGGTGTACTCCTGAGATTTGTCTCAACGAGTCAAAAGGGTTTGGAGATCATGACCGAGTGTCTGAAATGAATGTACCTACAGAGGTACAAGAGATTATCATATTTGATCAAATGTTGAGAGATTCTCGTAGATTTGAAAACCGTCCTTTCCTGACTATTTAACCGTGCTGTATATAAACCACAGTACAGTATTTTATGTCATTTTATAAAACGAACCGGTGTCTTGACCACACCAGCGCTACTAGCTATTTCCTTCACAAGTCCATATTCACACATATTAACATGAGTTCATCACACGCTAGCAGCTGCCAACTGTTAACATGGTTCCCTAAGCTAGAGATAGCTAGGATAGGTAAAAAGCTATGATGGGTAGAAACCCTCTGGGTGCCTCTGCAGCTTCATATTAGCATGAGTTTATATTCACTTCATTTTAAAATGAGTTAATATTACACACGCTAGCAACTACCAACTGTTAAGATGGCTCTCTAAGCTAAAGATGGCTAGGATCGTTCATAGCCAGGTTAACGGACATGAGACCTCACACATCTCTTGTGGTGGTTCACGCTCCATAGCGTCCTGTTAAATACAGTCTGTTAGGAATGCAGTATTATATTGTTAACTACTTTTAGCATCATCTTCAAATGAACTTTGATGGTATATGGTCATGTGAAGGACAGATAAACACACCTGTGGTTCCCTCTAGCCATCCAGACTATGCACTAAGCAGTGATGTGATTTGGGTCAGAACACCCTGCAAAAATACATACATAAATACATGACCATATACCATACACATGGATTTGAAGATGGTGTTAAAAGTAGTTTACAATATAACAGTAGCTCAAAACATACCTCAAAAAGTGGCAAATTGTTGCATACTGTTACTTTAACGAAAGAACATTCTTGCAGACTCGAGGGGGTTAATAAACCCCATCACTATCCTGGAGGTAATGGGATAAAACCCTGCCTCTGGAGGCCTGACGAGTTCAATAAACCCCATCACTATCCTGGAGGTAATGGGATAAAACCCTGCCTCTGGAGGCCTGACGAGTTCAATGTAATATAGTATTCTAAAGAGTGCTCAGAAGCTCAGGCACTTAACCTTAATTCAAGACACTCAATATCCAGCCTTGACCTGCCATAATTCTGTATCATTTTTTTTTACCAGGATATCCCCACCCATGGAATGCCTCTTGTCCAAGCAGAAATTAAGACATTCTTTGGCCAGATCTAACTGTTGTATAAATAGATGTGTTTAATCCTGATAAACTGTGAAATTAGTTCAATTCATAATTCATCCTCGGATTCTGAGATCCTCAGTTGCTGTACTCAGTAGTAATCAAAAGTGGGAGGGTTTAAAAAGTGGTTTTGTTTTAGCAGTTTTAAAATAGATTGGAGGGTTGCTATTATTAAATAATAATGGTATTTTTACAAATACACATTTTGAGAACGTAACTGTAGGTACGAGTACTTACATTTGTGTACTTGCTGATACCAAGTAGCAATACAAGTACAGTACTTAATTATTTGCCTCTGACGGTGTTCTATCAATGTGTCCTACCCACCTGTCTCCACTAGGGGAGTCTGATGGTCTGTCATAGAACCCTGCTAGCAGCGCCTTCAGGCAGGCAAATCTCATAGGGCAGCAAAAAAACTGCTGGCCGCAGCCTTGTGTTTAACGTAATGTTACCATGAAGTGGTATCGGATAAGTATGAGTTCAGGTAGATGGGCACAGTATTGGCCTGATACCAGGGGCGCAGATAGCACTGGGGACGGGGGGGACATGCCCCCCCCCCAGATTCATAGTGACCCCGATCCGTCCGCACCACTCTCCCTACGTAAGGCGACAATCATCATCAAATCCCATCTGCACCGATGCCTGATACCCGATACTGGTGTCGGTATTGGTCCATCCCTACTTGTTTTGTGGAAGCACTGTTGGTTCATCATAAAATGAACCAACTTTGGTTTTAAGAATCCTGTGCTGGTTTGAAGTTTCTTAGCTCTTCTTGCTTGGCTTCATAGAAACTTACAATGTGTTCTCTTTGTGATGCTTTGTCTTGTTGTGACAGTCTGGCAGTGATGGAAGGTTTGGAAGTTGAGGATATCAGCCCTGCCCTGGAGGCCACCGAAGACTTCCTGGAGGGTAGTCCGGGAGACGACCAGCTCCAGCCACATATGTTACAAGAGGTGTCTGTACTGTGCAAACTGAGTGGGATGTGGGACCGACGGGCTTGGCAGCACCAAGACGCTTTAAAAAGCTGGGTCTGGACTGAACAGTCCCCCCACAGTATCTTGGGCTATAGGCATGGCAAGAGGTGTCGAGCCCAGTCGACCAATGACCTTGCTGTTCAAAGCGCTGCTTGTAATAATGGGGGCTTTAAGCGGGGGCACAACCGATCCCACTCAGACATGAACTACACCACCTGCACAGATAATGGCTTGCCAGCGCTTGACAGGAATGTGTTGAAGAACGCGGCCTACAGTGCCAAAGGGGAAGGTAAGAGTCTTATCTTGTGTTTCCATCTTTGTGCTCTTCTCCCATTGATCTCTTTATATCTTCAGTCACATGAGCTTTTTGCAAACTAGTGGTCATTTTCTCTATTCAAATAAACTAATTAAATTCAATTCAATTCAATTTTATTTATATAGCGCCATAAACAATAATAAACTAATAACGTAGTATATTTTGAAAAGGTTAATTCTGACTGGGTCCAGGGTTTGAGAGCTACATCCGTCAGGCTGTCATTTTGATGGTTGCGAGATAACCCTGACGAACAATAAAAGAAGTCAAAACAGTATCCCCTTTTGTTATTGATGTGGCAGCGGGCAATCTGAAGGTTTGGTCAAAGACACTGAATGGTCTGAGCTTGAATAAAGTTAAATCGAAACCAATAGCATTGCTGAACAATCCCTTTAAATTAAAAATGAAATCACAATGAGAGCATTTTAGGATTTTAGGCCGTGTTTATCAAGAGTGCTTCTTCATGGAAGAAACTGATATTTGTGTATGGGAGGTAGAGGCCTGATACTGTAGGATATGTTAAGGGGTACCCATTATACTCCTAGGCTCTCGGATGCCCATGCAGCATTGGCAGAGGTAACACAGCTGTCGCCTTGGACGGAACGAAGTCATTATTTGTTCAGTCATTTCCTCCTAAATTAACTTGAAATGACATACAAACCGTAGTGCTTTTTCCGTTGTCATGGAGCAAGTCATGTCTTTTTAAATACCCAAGACACATCCCCTGTTATATTGTTAAGCAGTAAATGGTGTTTGATGTATGGTAATCAGTGAATTAAGTCAAAATGATATAATGACGTAATTACTTCAGATTTATTTACTCATATCATACCGCTAGCTATTTATCTGGAAATAATAATTACACTCTATTCTAAAGCATATAGGCGATTTAGTACGTAACATTTCAGTACACATACACAATCAAAAAACTCACTTTAATCCATGTAATGGAACAAGTTAGTAACTTCAGCTCAAAGAATGTTACCAGCAGCCACGATACCACTTGCCAGGTAGCGACCTGTGGTAGCAGGAGAGGCCAGCTCAACATCCCTTTGCCAGAAAGCAAACTGAACAACAGTTTTTGGATGTTCAGTGCGGAGGTTTTGCCGTCGGACTACTACTAGTAATCAGATCAGATTGGTATGTCCAAACATCACCAACCTATCTGCATTGGTTGCTGTGGTAATGACATAGGCGTCAGTAACTACGGTAGGTTCCTTACAGCTTTGCTTGTACAGAAGCCTCCCCCAAACTGCCAGCTGACAATTTATTTCAGCATCTGTCCACAGACTGTTGTTCTCCGTGTTATCTTTTCAATCAATGAAAGTTCTTTGGCGCTCTGCTAATAGCAGCATGAATTCAAGGACGCCTGTCACTCTAGATTTGACTGTGTCGTTGTGCATCACGTGGTGCATCACGTTGTGTATCATGTTGTGAGTGGCGCAAAAGACTAATTTAATTTCACGCATTTCAAACCACCTCCAATCTGGAGACAGTGTAGGTATGCCAAAAATGTGATCTGGGCTGGCAGTCTGAACCAGGCCTTTGAACCGTATATAGTTGGCAAATAGGCTTTCTGTGCCAGTTGTGATGAAATCCAATGGCAAATGACTGCATACTGCTGCTTTAAGATAAAAAGTCATGACTTTCCCAAGCTTTTTTCCCAGAATTGCTGGACACGACTTCTATCACATGGCAAAAAAGGCACGAAAGGCAAAATAGAGAAAAAATCTAATATATACCGTGCAGCTATTTTTTTTTAAACACTGGATTTACATTGCGTTACTAGTCTCTACTTACTTCTTGGTTCTATTTATGTTAAAAAACATCTTTGTTTTATTTGTCAATTAATTCATTTTCATAACCCTTCTGCAGGTTACACAGCTTCCTCTTAACTCTCTAGTGATGACTTGATGAAAATTATTTTGTTGAATAAAAAACTGAACTGAATATTAAATATTTATTTATATATATATATTATATCAGTCACTGGCTGTCACAATGTGTTTATTCCATCTCATCTTTGAACCTTCTGCAGCTGGGCCATTCTAGATCAGTACCGATGATGTTCAATCTTATGTCTGTGCTGTCCAGCCACCGTTTTCATCTGTGAAAACTTCCTTGTAAACATCACATGTTAAACAGTGAATTCATTGGTTAAGGGGTTTGTGGCGCTTAGTATTTTTTTTTATATTACAAAACTACAAAATCACTCTGCTTGCAACGCTGGAAAGAAGACATCACATATCATTCAACTTGACGTCGTCTGAGGGGGAAAACTACTTGATCAACTGAGGTAAAAAATAAATTGTATTTGTTATTTATACCATTTATCCAGGTTATTACTTGAAAAGCAGTCCTATTTAGTTATTTATACCAGTAGTTTCAAGGCTGGCTTGGCGTGAGACAGGACATAGAAGCATCTCTCGCGTGTGTGAGTGGACCGTATAGCTTTTTCATTTCAGCAGATAGCAGGTAACTTAGCAAGCTATAAACTGCAGTAAGTTGTCTTTATGTACTGTTTTAGGTTACTATATGTCAATCAAAGTTAGACACCTACTAGTACAGATATTTTTTAGATTTCTTCTATTTTGTGCGAAATAGTCTGGTAACATTTTACTTACCAGTTACACCTGATAGCGCCTTCTCTGAAGAACCAACTGTTTAGATGATAAATGACTGGATGGCAAGGAACTTCCATCAACTAAACCAAAACAAAACTGAAGTACTTATATTTGGACCTCCGAGTCACTAGCCTAAGCAATGTGCTTGGTCCCCTGTCTGTTCATTTGCAAAATTTGGTTCAAAATTTCTTCCATGTTCCTGTTCCAGTGAGTAGTTACTTTTTACCTTAGAACTACAGCCAAGTTAAAGCTGTTTTTATCCCAGAAGGACCTGGAAACAGTAGTCCATGCATTGACCACCTCTCACCTGAATTGCATCATCCCTGTCCTGGCCTTAGGTCATCACGTTTAGCTAAGTGTTCAACACAAACTTCCCCAAGCATTCTGTCAGCCCTCCAATGACCATGCTTTTAGTGAAAAGAACCATGGTTAGTGATGTAAAACAATGAACGTGGATGTGATCTTTTAATAAAACAAGATAACTTGCTCACAAATCCTTGTGTTTTTAATTTTCTTTTTTTTTAGATGGATGGAGAGAAGAGTCAGTATGTGCAGCTGCTGGGATCACTCGGGGGCAGGAGGCATGGATGGAGAGAAGAGTCAGTATGTGCAGCTGCTGGGATCACTCGGGGGCAGGAGGCAGCTCACTGCTGATGAGCTCTGGATCATGAAGGGATGGACATTGAAGAGGAGTACTTGGATAGGCAGTTGCTGAGCGAGGAGGAAGATGAGGAGGAGGAGGAAGAGCAGAGTGATCTCCTGTCATCTTCTGTGTGTGTACACGCGCACGCACATTCCTACCTATTAATATTCTTATTTGACAATTTCTTTATTTTGTGTTTGCTTAGCCATTTGATGACAGTTCCCACGTCAGTGGAAATGGTAGATGTTTCTCTGACACTGTCCTATTTCTCCTACACAGACAAATACACACAGGGATCTATTCATAATGAACATCCTGTGACCAAAAATGATCTTAGGAAGTTGTGTTATTTAATGGACCACCTCAAAACTAAATGTCAACAGCTTTTTCAGACAAGCCAACATATTATTGTAGATGAGAACATGGTTAAGTCAAAAGGTCGATCTGGATTTATATTAGGGGAAAACCAACTCCTTGGTGTTTCAAATTGCAATGTCACATTCAGGCTATACTTTAGATTTTAATGTTTACGCAGGTAGTTGTGATGGGTGTATACCTGATTTTGCCTCTAAAGTTGATGAAGAGCTGGTGCAACCATTTAAAGACATACAGTATGTCTCACAGTTTGGTTTGTTCATTTCTATACGTCTCCATGTTCAGGCTTATGGGGTGGAGCCAAGGTTGTGTGGTATGTGTAAGGGTAGTCGCAGGCAATTTCCAGTTGATTTTAAAGATAAGAGAGATAGGACATGAGGTGGTGTAGAATAGAGGGAGATGTTTTAGTGGTCCAGTGGAAGGACACACGTGCCTGTCCATTTTCCACAATGCTAAGAATTAAACAGAAGTCAATACAGAAGATTTGTAAGAAAGGATAGAGTCTGGTACAGGGAAGTAGTTTGCTAGCCTACCATAAGTAATGATTACAATAAAAACATGGGCAGTGTCGACTGGTCAGATCAGATCAAATGCATGAAGTTTTCTTCAAAAACAGAAATGGGGAAAACACTTTTCTTCCACTTTGTTGACGTTGCCGTCCCCAATAGTTTTCTTTTATTTCAGGATTGTCAACTAATACAACACCAGGACATAGGTCGGCTAGGTATAGTCAGCTACATTTTAGGAAATATCTAGCTTGTCAGCTGCCAGGGATTTCTGTAGATGCAATTTCTGCAATCACAGACTTCAGCAGCTCCAACAGCTTACCTGTTGTTGTTGTTGTTGTCGTCATTATTTCATATGGCTCATGATACTGTACTGTTGGAGACAAGAAAAAGCTGTTTTTGTAACAGAACATTTGAGGGGGAGAGCCCAGAGTGTAAAGGTAAAAGGTTTTGTTTAGTTAGTGATTGAAATTGCTTCCTTTGTGTGGCACTTTGCCGAAGGTGACGAGTTTGGAGATTAGATCTCTTGTGTCTACTGTCAATCACCCCCAACCCACTCTGTCTGTGTCTTTTTATTGCTCTCTGTTTATGCAAAAGATATTTGTAATATATTAAAATCTAATTTAATATATTGTACTGAAGTGTTGTATAATACATGAAATTGCTTGTATTCTTTTTTTGTGTTACCTTGTATTACCTGATTTTGTTAATAAAGTATGCTTTTCCATGTTAAACTAGTAGTCCAAGTCACTGATTGCTTGCTTGTAGAGTTGTTCCTGGTTATTTAATGTCTTTTTGTTTGAGACATACATACATAAATATATATTTTTCAAAACATGTGTCAGTGTCTTTTATATTCTGTTATTTTGTAGTAAAATTAGAGGTACAGCTTAGCTGTGTATAATATGACCACCACATAAAGTGAGAGAATGAGAAGAATTAAGTGAAACTAGGAAATAATGGCAAAGGTAAAGTTCAGGTATTTAGCAGAAGCTTTAATCCAAAGCGACATACAAAGACTGACACATCCAATTGTAGCCAAAACATTTTGATACGTCAACCCTTTATGGCAATTTATTTATCACTTTTTGTTTATTTTAGAAACAAAAACAAATATTGTTCATGGCATTTGGAACATTTTGGAATATTTCATGTGAATTGCTGAGAAGATCAATGGAGTGAATATTTATTGTGGGTTGGTTATTTTTCTTCATAGTTCATATACAAAGTTTCGTCTCATCAAAGAGTTGCTGAGAGTCTTTCTGTCAGCGTCATGAATTGCAATACAATGAAAATAGAGAGATTTACAGATAAATTGCCTAAAATACTTGTTTCATACTTGATATAGTTACCTTACATACCTGCTGTATCATATTTGATACATCCATTTTCAACATGATTTAACTACAAAATAAAATATGAAATATTAAGTAATAATAAGTTGCTTCAATACAGTACATTTTTCTATTGAAATATTAGTTACAATGTAAATTATATTCTCACTGTAACTTTTTCCAAATTGACAAAGATTTCCCTGACAAATACTTGAGTTACTACATGAAGGGAGACATTTTGGATATAGCTACTGCCTACAGTGCACAGATAATCCACCAGAGGGCAGAAGACATGTCAGAATGCATACGACAGGTTTTTCAGGAAAGTATTGATCGTGATGACGCAGACATAGTGTGAAGACAGAGTTTATAGTAGTGTCAAAGTAATGTGCAGTTACTTACCTTTCACACATTTTGGCTCATTTAAATTTCAGACCCTACCAATCCTTTGGATCAATAAACCAAGGTTATTTACTGAAAAAGCACTAAATAAGAAAGACCCTTAGCTTTACATAAATGTAAGGACCTTTACTTTGTGATTGCGTCAGCTGTACACTGAAAGTGTAAATGTGAAGTCAGTGTAAAAAAAAAATAGCCACAAGCAGCAATCATTGGGTTCAAAGCATAATGTGAAACTGCCCCAAGTAGTGAAAGATTGAATTATTTTGTAAATGTTTTGTAAGGATTTAGAGTCAAAATGAATTTTGAAGATTGACCCAATAATGTCAAAGGAAGAGGAAAACATGGTGTAACTTGTTGTAGCGAATTGTTTTTGATGGTTTGAAATAGTTTGAAATTGGGTAAATAGCTTCTCTATGCCATTATTAATGAGCCTACCAAATGCCTTTAAGATTGGCCATTCACACTGGCATGTATTTGCTGCAGAATTTCGATTGGCCATCAGTAACCATTTTGTTGAGAGAGCCAAATGGTACTTTAGTAGATATGTGTAAATGTAGCCAAGTATAAGCACACCAAATATCCAAGTTTTAGCTTAAGCAGTGCTTGAGATATTGAAATGTCAGTTGCAGTGCCCCCTATGAACAAAATTCACGAAATGTAGTGCACATCCCAAGATTTCGGCTAGTGAAGTGATAGATTTTTGCATTGAACATCATTCACTACTCACATCATTCACTATTCACATCATGGCGCTACTCAACAAATGAATTGTAATGAGCAAGGCATCTCCTAGAGGCCCAACTGCCAGGATATTTTTCTCCTGATTGGAATGGTCCCGATAGGCTGTGCGGGGTTAAATGAGGCGTTTCATGTTTACATTTACATTTAATCATTTAGCAGACGCTTTTGTCCAAAGCGACGTACAAGGGAGAGAATAGTCAAGTCATGTTGTGGTTAGTAGTGTGCTTGACATCAGAAAAAAATCATTGGTGTCTGCAGTTGTACCTCAAGTTTTTTTTAATGCGGTGGTGCAACTTTTGCTAAAAACAAAAAAGCCTAATCTGGATACCCAATTCCCCATCCAATTTCAGACTCATCTCTAAGCTCTTAAGAAGGCACTTAAATCAGTTAAAAATGTATTTGACTGAGAATAGGATCCTTGACGTGTACCAGTTTGGGTTCTGTGCTATACACAGCACTGAGTCTGCCCTCCTTAAATGATGATCTGCTGATGATCTGCTGCTCACCGCTGACTCAAAGAGCTGTTCCTCCTCCTTCCTGCCGGCTGCTCATGTGAAGTTCATTCATTCAATTGTGCTTGCTCTAAGGGGGACCAGGCACTGGGCTCTGTAAAGCGCCTTGAGACAATTGTATCATTTTGGCGCTAGATAGATACAATTTAATTGAATGTTGTTACATTTTGAAGTTGCTCTTTACGGTTTACTTCCTAGTTAAGTGTCTCTCTTTTTTTTTCTCTCTCCATAATTGAAGTATCTGTTTTCTCTTCCAGCACATCCAGAATGGCCTTCCAGTTTGGTTAAACAGGGGGAGCTGGACCAGAGGGAGGGTCCGAGGGGCCACTGGACTTCCTGTCACGTGGAACTTACCAACTGTGAACTGCGCTTGTACAGCCTAGACAGTAGTGGCAACAGGCAGCTCTGCACTGCGTTCTCGCTCTCTCACTGCCAGGCAGTTGGTCCTTTGCAAGGCCAAGATGGACATGTGCTTGAGGCGCTCTTTTTTAACAGTACTCGCCTGCAGCTTCGTGCCTCTTGCCAATGGGAGGCACAAGACTGGAGCCGGTTGTTGTGGGAGTGTGTAATGGCCACCCGACCACATAAAGACCTGGCCTCTTCCAGTAGAACTGCCTTTGAAGCGTCTGCTTCAGCCACATTTGTGACACAGTTCCCTACTACCAAGCGCCCTACCACCTTGCCTCTGTTCACAGAACATTGCACCAGTGTCCTCAAGGTAGGCCAGTTACAACAACTCAGTGACCTTAACAACTGGAGAGCTTTTAACTTTGTGCTCACACATACCCATCTGCAAGCTTTCCCAACTGAGGATAAAAATTGTGTGTCTGAACCAGTGCTCCAATATCCTCTTGCGTCCTGCCTTGCTGTGCAGCATGACGCATCTGAGGAAGGTGGTTGTGAACGCTTCCAGGCAGTCTTTGCAGATGAGGTACTCTGTCTGCAGGCAGCCAATGAGCCAAAGGCGCAGGGTTGGGTGGAGGCCCTGCGTTCTGCAGTAGCTGCACAGAGGACACAGGGCTCCTGGGGAGAGGATAGCAGGCCTGCTCTTCCGACCGAGACTCAAGAGGGGCTCCATGGAGATGTTCAGGAAGCCAATCACCAGTCAGACACCGCCAGCTTCCTAAGCATCCTTACCTGTTTGGCTGTGGAGAAGGGCCTGACTGCCCAGAACTTCAGGTGTGCAGGTATCCAGTCTTTTCCATTGTTTCTTGTGCTAAAGGTCAAAGGGTACACATCACAATCCTGGCGTGACCCATTGTATTGCCTTCTGAAAGTGTTCTCCTGCAGTTGTTTCAAATTTAGATATACTGTTATACAGTCAGTGGTTTGTAAATTATATTAAAATGTGCTTTGCAAAAGTCTAGTCAATCTAGCTCACTTTCTCAGATCTTGCCAAAGAAAGAGAGAACATCAGTGAACAGCAGTTTTCATGTCATGTCAGAGATTTCAGTTGGATTCAAAGCTATCTTTACATAGCAGGCACAATTCTGATTTCTTGTATCTGTTTTTTAAACCAAACAACAAATGTACAGGACTACTCATGAATACTGTTCTGAATATTGACAAGATGATTTTGTGAACTATTCAAACCAAGGCAGGACATTTTATTAACTTAATTCATTTCAATAACATTCTAGCATGGATGGAATGACCATATAAGTATAGTTGTGAAGGTTATCAGACATTTGTGAAATCAGATGATCTTTATGGCATGAAATGAAGACATAAGAACACAAAAAAACTAAAACTAAAATGAGCTAGTAGGAGACTCTCCTACTAGAGTCCTACTTTAGATAAAAAGAAACTTGCCTTGCATTGCTTATTGATGGAAATTCACCATATTCGTAGAATATCCAACTCAGCATTTGTATCAAGCATTTTATTGCAACCTCTAGTAGCAGTTGGTGGTAATTACACTTGTGGCGTTACAATGATGATACTAATTTTGAATTACAAGATAATTCTCTCCTTGCTTGGGCCACTAAAATAAACACCAAATGGCTGAATTGGGTAGTTACCCATTGGTGAGTCATGGTGAGGATCTTTCCTGTTAAAACAAAACCATTTTTTGTCAACTGGGTTTTGAATGTAGTAAAAGGTATACATTGCTTATCATTTAGCAACTGTCCAACATGCTAAACAGACACTTCCTTACCAATTATAGACTCAGTTGCCATAATCTTGCCATTGAAAAAAGGCACAAAAAAAGCTGCCACAAGAGCTAAGAATGTGGTCACCTCATAAAAGGTGAGGATGAGACATATGACCACTTAAATGCACATAACATGTGCAAATCCTGACATTACTTTAATCCGTTTCAAAGCACATCCAACTACCATAGCTACATTAACTGCCATCGTATATACTTACAAGGGTACTGTCCTCCATGCCACGGCAGCCTACAGACCACGTAGTATGGTGAAATCAACTCTTCAGAGAGCACTTCCCGTCCTAAGTGGCACTTCGACTAGTGCGTAACTTGCAATTACAGCAGTTACATTTCTGCACTTCTTTTTTTCTTTTTATTTCATTTTGTTATATTTCTTAGGTAAAGTACTATTTATTTATTGTTACGCCAGGTTCTATTGCTCGTAGCTTGACTATTCTCTCCCTTGTACGTCGCTTTGGAGAAAAGCGTCTGCTAAATGACTAAATGTAAATGTAAATCACTGACTGTACCCTACATAACACGTAGTATGGTGAAATCACTGACTGTACCCTACATAACACTTAGTATGGTGAAATCACTGACTGTACAGTTTAGTGTATAATACTCCCTGCATGTCAAAATGTCTGGATGTAGTGGATATGTAATTGAAGCCTAGAATAGTATGTGTCATATTTTCATCAGACTGACTTATGCTTCAGAGAGTTATCTTATATGTTTTTGTATTCTCTATAGGCTGTCAAAGACCAGTGGGGTTATCAGAAGAAAAAGCCAAGGTTTGCTGCTATAGTGGACGGTATTACTGCCAAAACTGTCACCAGGACAACTTGTTCATAATACCTGCACGATTGCTTCACAACTGGGACACAAACAGATACAAGGTAACTGTATGTTAGTATTTGAAAGAAAGCAGGGGGATTTGTGGTTTGTTAAATGTTTTTGTGTGATGTTTGTTCAATGAGCTTATGTTTCAGAGAACTAGGATATGAACTGGCCTATGTAAAAGTACTTCAAACACTTGTAGAGGGTCTGAAATGGGACACAAACAACAGCTTGACTGAAGAATGGGATTTAACACAGGCTAAGTTCAACAAAAGTTACAAAAAATAAAGGAACAAAACCAAACTGCCATTCGGCCTCCTGGGGAGAAGAAGTCTCCTGCAAAGGAAGGAAACGTGAGAGAGAGAACGGAGAGAGAGAGAGAGAGAGAAGAAAGAGAGAGAGCGAAGAAAGAGAGAGAGAAGAAAGAGAGAGATAAGAAAGACAAGAGAGAGAGAAGAGGAGAGAAGAGAGAAAGAGAGAAGAGAGAGAGAGAGATGAGAGGAAGAGAGAAGAGAGAAAGAGAGAGAGAGAGAGAGAGAGAGAGAGAGAGAGATCCAGGCTACAGAATGGGGAAAGATTTAAAAGTGCAAAGCACGGTGGGCCCAGGTGTGCTTCATGCAGTATACAGTCCTTCATTCAGTAAAACGTGCAACTGGCTGTCACACAACAAAGGTTGATCATTGATCAGGATAATAGCCTTCAAAACAAATCTTTAAGCATTAATGCTAGGTTTTGAATAGACAGATTTCTGGTGGTCTCAGGTAATTTTGAAATAGTTTTCAGTGGCTTTAAATCAAACATCTTGGCTTTATAGAACTTTATGTCGGTTGGAATTATACTGCACCAACACTGGCTCTTTCCAAGACCTGGTCATATTATATATTTATACGATTGAGTTTGATCTGCAAACCTTGATTAATTTGCAGCTGACACAAATCCAATAAGTTACTCTGATTCAGCAGATAGCAGTAAGCTGTGTTGTTGTCTCTGCAGCTGCCACTCAGAATGTTGTGCACTCATATTTTCGAAAAACATCTTGCATTAAAACCACTAACTTGACATGGAAGTGCATTGTGTAGGTCACTGTATTCTTACCGCACTTGAATTATGGAAGTAGACCTGTAGTCACTCCTTATTTGGTGTTCTGAAAGAAAGAACCCCACAGTTGGAGCTACTCCACTGTGTTTTTATTCTACTTCATGTACTTTCTTGTAATTATGTATCTTTTAATCATATAACTTTTAATCACATTTTATTCTAGTGTAGGTATGTACTTTGTACTCTCTTTTAATTATATATTTGAAACTTTGTTTTTCACTCTTCAGCACTTTGTCTTTATCTTTCCTTTTGATTTTTATGTAGAGCACACTGATTTACCTCTGTGTATGAAATATGCTACAGTGGTGCTAGAAAAATTGTGAACCATTTAGAAAAATTGTGAGCCATCTACATCCTAAAACTTGATAAACCCATTTCAACAAAAATTTAAAATTAAAAATTCTTTGTGGAAGTGTGCCATGGCTCGATCAAAGGAGATTCCAGGGAGCTCAGAAAACAAGTTGTCGATGCTCAGCAGGCTGGAAAAGGTTACAGAACCATCTCCAAACAGTTTGGGCTCCACCAATCCACTGTCAGAACCATCTCCAAACAGTTTGGGCTCCACCAATCCACTGTCAGAACCATCTCTAAACAGTTTGGGCTCCACCAATCCACTGTGGAAATGCAGCACCATTGTTCTCTCCCAAGGAGTGGTCGTCCAGCAAAAATCATTCCAAGAGCAAGACGTATAATATTCCAGGAGGTCACAAAGAACCCCAGGCCTTTCTTGCGTCAGCTAATGTCAGTGTTAATGAGTCCACCGTCAGGCAAACACTGAACAAGCATGGTGTGCATGGCAGAAGAGCAAGGAGGAAGCCACTACTCTCCAAGAAGAACATTGCTGCCCGTCTAAAGTTTGCTAAAGACCACATAGATGAATCAGAAGGCTTTTGGAAGAATGTTCTGTAGAACAATAGAACTTTTTGGTTTAAATGTTTGGTATGTTTGGCGAAAAACAAACACTGTATTCCAACATAAGAACCTGATCCCAACCGTGAAGCACGGTGGTGGCAGGATCATGGTTCGGGGCTGCTTTGCTGCCTTGAGACCCGAACGGCTTGCCATCATTGACGGAACTATGAATTCTGGATTGTACCAGCAAGTACTACAGGAGAATGTCAGGGTGTCTGTTTGTGAACCGAAGCTCAACAGAAGATGGATCTTGCAGCAAGACAACGACCCTAAACACACAAGTAAGTCTACCAAAGAATGGTTAAAGAAGAAGAAATGTTTTGTTTTGGAATGGCCAAGTCAAAGTCCAGACCTTAATCATATTGAAATGTTGTGGAAAGTTAAAGCAGTTTTGTAAGGATGAATGTGTGAAAACTCCTCCAAGCCGATGTATGGGACTGATTCACAGTTACAGAAAATGTTTGGATGAGGTTATTGCTGCTCAGGGAGGTCACACCAGCTACTGAAAGTGAGGGTTCACACTTTTTCCAACAAGGCATTTAATGTTTGATCATTTTGCTCAATAAATAAATAATAAAAGAATGTTTTCTGTGTTTTTTGTTGAACTGCGTTCACTTTATCAAATGTTCAGACTTAAATGAAGATATGATCACATTTCAGATCAAATTTTTGCAGATATACAGACAATTCTAAAGGGTTCACAAACTTTCTAGCACCACTGAATATAAATAAATTTGCCTTGCCTATTTCAACTTCACATCAATATTGGACTTAAATGGCCTGTCCAGGGGTCAGTGCTAAGAGTTCAAATATGTTCTCTGTATACTGTTTATGTTTAAATTGTTGTTATAATATATAATCTTATGGTAATCATTTTATAATAATTATTATTATTATTAACATTGTATTAATCCCAACCTTTCTGGAAGAGGGGTTGTATTTGGTATGCGTACTGTATGACTATAGGTTGTTTTTATTAAAATTCCATTTGATGGAATAACACAGACTCGAGTAATTAGAGGGGTCTCATTCATTTGCAAAAATAAAGTCATTTCTTGTTCATTCTCATCCATACATCATGATATCATATCAATGCAGTAGTTTTGTTTTTTGCAATGATGTATGGCTGTGTTTCTGTTCTGTGGTGATCCTCAGGTGTCCAAGCAGGCTAAGGAGTTCCTGGAGTTTGTGTATGAGGAGCCCCTGGTAGACATCCAGCTGCTGAACCCCTGTCTGTACCAGCACTGTGAGCCACTGGCCAACGTGCTGACGCTCCGGCAGAGACTGCAGTCACTGCGTGCCTACCTGTTCAGCTGCTGCGCTGCCATCGCTGAGGACCTCCGCCGCAGGTGAGCGACAGTGGTACAGGAGGTAGAGAAGTCGTTTAGTAATCAAAAGGTTGCTAGTTCGATTCCCTGTCGAAGCGTCCTTGAGCAAGACACTGAACCCCTAATTGCTCCTGATGTGCAGTGTGCCATCAGTGTAAATGTAAAATGTGTATACATTGTAAGTCGCTTTGGATAAAAGCCTCTGCTAAATGACTAAAATGTAAATGTAAATGTAAAGGTGAGCGCAGAAGAGAGGGAACACATCACTCCCCTGTTCAGAAACACATTCACTCCTGCACCACCGCAATACTTCAAATGTATTCATTGTAAATGTATTCTATCTATGTAAAACCGCATGCTTTTCATAATGCAACATCTTGACAAAATTAGATTACTTAGAATTTGAAAATGAAAAAATCATAAAATAACATTTTAGTTGCGCCATATTTAATTATCAAGTACAGTGAACTTAAAACACTAGTTCCTATAATAACCTTTAACCAGTTTAGTCATCTTAAACTAAATAATATGTGATACTATCCAAAAGCTCAGTTTACCAAAAGATTTCTAATGTGAATGTTGAATTTTATTAATTCTATAAACTTCTAACGTGACTTCTAACACTCCAAGTTCCAAGCTGGCCTCAGGCATCCTTTGAGGTAACGGGGGAAAGAGGATCACCAATATTAGAACAGACTTGTGATCGCAAATCACTTATCCAGTCGACACAATTCACCAAGATAACATCTTTTATTGTGTTGTAGGAAATGTTGAATTTGAGGTAACAAACAATGCCAAATCTCTTAAAAGTGAATACAAAAATAATTAAAAAAAACTAGGAAATAAATTAAGTAAAATCGAGGGGGGGGCGTCCCGGCCTGTTGATGAGGCCAACTGCAGCCGGGAATATACCAAAACAATATACCAATACAATATACCAAATACAGTATACCAATACAATATACCAAATACAGTATACCAATACAATATACCAATACAATATACCAAATACAGTATACCAATACAATATACCAATACAATATACCAAATACAGTATACCAAAACAATATCCCAATACAATATACCAAATACAATATACCAAATACAATATACCAATACAATATACCAAAACAATATACCAAAACAATATACCAATACAATATACCAAAACAATATACCAATACAATATACCAATACAATATACCAAAACAATATACCAAAACAATATACCAAAACAATATACCAATACAATATACCAAAACAATATACCAATACAATATACTAAAACATTATACCAAAACAATATACCAATACAATATACCAAAACAATATACCAATACAATATACCAAAACAATATACCAATACAATATACCAAAACAATATACCAAAACAATATACCAATACAATATACCAATACAATATACCAAAACAGTATACCAAAACAGTATACCAATACAGTATACCAATACAATATACCAATACAATATACCAAAACAATATACCAATACAGTATACCAAAACAATATACCAAAACAATATACCAAAACAATATACCAATACAATATACCAAAACAATATACCAATACAATATACCAATACAATATACCAATACAATATACCAAAACAATATACCAATACAATATACCAATACAATATACCACTACAATATACCAATACAATATACCAAAACAATATACCAAATACAATATACCACTACAATATACCAAAACAATATACCAAATACAATATACCACTACAATATACCAAAACAATATACCAAAACAATATACCAATACAATATACCAAAACAATATACCACTACAATATACCAAAACAATATACCAAAACAATATACCAAATACAATATACCAATACAATATACCACTACAATATACCAAAACAATAGGGATACTGCAGCTCCACTGCTTGGACACTACCAAATGAGAACACAGCAGGGGTAAAAACAAACTAACCCCTAATAAGAATTAGTAGAACAAATACATTAAAACCCCTAATAATCAGAGGGGTGCCCTAATACCCCTTTGTATTTCTTCAGAGGGCTAACTTGTCACTATTTTTGAGGTAATTGTTTGTTCTTACCTTCTGTCCTTAAATGATCATTGTCAGATCCTTGCCTACAAAATCTTTAAGTAACTGTGAATATTCTCCTGATGTTTTCAGAATCTTCCCAAGGGAGTACCTCCTTCAGCACATCCACCTGTACTCAATGGCAGACCTCCAGCAGGTAAAGCCCACTTAAATACATAGAAAGAATAGAACATTCATTGGAAATTGAGAAGAAAATGTACTTTCTTATTAAATGTGATTTTGTTCTTGGACATTTCAGGCTTTTTAACTCTCCATTGATGTTGTTTGAAATATTATTATTATTATTATTATTATTATTATTATTGATATGATGATACATTTCACAATGGTTTATGGCATGAATCAAAATAATATGTTCTCATAAAGCTTCCAGTCATGGTTTGGTAATTTATTTCCTTATTCATTTAATGGCGTAATGCAACTAGCCGTAAGTGAAGACCTGGCGATGACGCTTGTATCTATTTCACAAAAAGTTGTTGCTTCAGCAAAACATCGCTGAACTAGCTATATTTAAGACAGTGGAGTTCAAACATGTTTAGCTAGCTAACACACCTCATTATAAACAATGTTTTACTAGGGACAAAGAAATCCAAAACTGTATTTTATAGTTGATGAGCTGAGACACCCTTCTGATTCTGGACAGATTCAATGCCATTACCATATTGAAGTGGCTAATGTGGGTAATAGCCATGGCAACCTGCAAACGGTGGAAAAAATAGCCAGCTAGGGACTGTATGATTTAACATGTAGCTAGCTCTGTTGCATCTGTAAAACCAACTAAAATACAATCTCTTCTAAATATGTTCACTTTTGCATTTTGATAGAGAAGTAAATCTACTGTTAACAACTTCTCTTCATGTAGGTTATTAGCCCTATCATATAGCTTCAGACTTTGTTGCAAACTAAAGCTACAGTTAGTTAATCCATAGACAATGGGCCTCATTCTCGAACGCAGTTAAGAAGAATTTAAGAGGAATTTAAGAGGAATTTAAGAGGAATTGGATTTAGGACAACATTTGGCATTCATGAAAGTTTTCTCATCTGGGATTTGCTCTGAACTTCAGAAGACTTTCCGAACTCGAAATAGCAGTCGTAACTCGGCCAGAGTTTTCTCAAATGCGATTCCTTAAAAAACCACAAGATGGCCCCGTGGGCCATCTTGTGGTTTTTTGGGGAATCGCATTTAAGAAAACTCTCCGTGTTAATGAATTTGTGAGAAATCGTTGGTGATTGCGTTCACATCAACTCTACAGATCCTCGGATTAAAGTATCATTAACAATTACGTTTCACATGTAGGCCTATAGTCATGATTCTACGAGGCACTGTGATGTCATAAAATAAATAAAAGCACTACACCGGAATGCTGCGCTCGTCTAGTGAGCGTCGTTTGGCACTGCCGTCTGTGCAAGTACGGCAATCCAGAATTTTCAAGTAGTTCCACGTTGGTGGAACGAACTGCCTAGCACTACCAGAGCAGGCGCGTCCCTCTCTACCTTTAAGAAGCTTTTGAAGACCCAACTCTTCAGAGAGCACCTCCCTTCCTAACTGGCACTTCGACTAGTGCTTAACTTGCACTTATAGCAGTTACATTCCTGCACTTCGTTTTTATTTCCTATTTCGTTTTTCTATTTCTTATGTAAAGTAGTATTTATTGTTACACTAGGTCTCTATTGCTCGTAGCTTGACTGTTCTATCCCTTGTACGTCGCTTTGGACAAAATTGTCTGCTAAATGACTAAATGTAATGTACACGAACACTGCAAATGTAAGTGAATAAATAAATAAGCACTAAACTCAATTACGTTGATATAGCTATAGTGGAATAGAATGGACACATCTACATCCTGCAACAGTCCATCTCTGCACCGTTCAAGTCATAGACATATATAGTTGAAGTTAGATCTGCGTTTACTCGAGGGTGATCGCTTTCTGCTTTGACATGACTCGTTTACGAGTTGCTTTCGTGTAGATTCGGTCGATTCCGACTGCACACGTCACTACGGTTGCGTGCCCTTATAAGGAGCTGGCAGGGCGTGTATGTATGCAAATTCAGGAGCACGAGAACGCGCTTTCAATTTAAGAAAACTCTTCCGGGGGAGCACAGCCCAGAAAACTTCTGCTGCGTAGGACCACATTTTCAAGCGTGCATGAATTTGGCGGATGTCTTTTGCTTACGTTGTTTTTCCGAAGCCCGTAAGAAACATTTCAGAAGAAACTTCAGAAAATGTTCGAGAATGAGGGCCAATGTAAGCAAATGGCCAATCAAGAACAAAACTTCACATACTGGACATGCATGATATGGACAGAGTGTATTTTTGGAATATTTACTTTCACCAACGTCTAGACTATTTCTCTACACAAAAAGCAGCTAGCTAGTTGCACATTTTGCACGTTAACTAGCTAATTCACATTTTTAATTCTGTTGTTGGTATCTAATTCAGCTAGAATTCTCTGAAGCATTGGGCCTTCAAGTGAAACTTCAAGTGACCAACTTGTTTGTTGGTCTAATTTTTTTTAGCCCACAACATTCAATAGCCTCGACTACTTATTCTGGGCATATTTACTTGGTAAAGGAGTGAGGCTAATAAAAGGACTGGATAGGATTCTTGCCTGAGATTATCTAATGAAGTTAAATGAACCAGTCAGACTCATTGTTTCTAGCTTTTACTGCTGGTTGTATATAGTTAGTTATTCCATATATGTTTTAATAAATGATTATATAAATTATTAAGCTTTCAACACACCCCTTTCTCATTCAGCCCTTTTCCAGAGAGTCCACTGGGCTATCAAAACAGAATCCATTTTCTGGTAGCTGCTGTGGACTCCCTGCTGTGGGCGTGGTGCTGTCGGTTATGGTCACGCCAGTCAACTGGGGCCCAAATTCCTGTGGGACATGCAAACTGAAATCCGTTATAACTGCCTGTAGACTTATTTGCTTCTCTGATTGCGTTGTTTCTCTTCTCACTGTATTTTTCCCTACACTTGACCAAACGTCGTCTACGTCTCACACACACGTACGATGAAACATCAATGTTCAAGTCAGCAACACCCTGAGACCGTATTCAGAGATTAGGCTCCTTGACTGTGTGTTTGTGTTCTGTTCTCTTTCTCCATCTATTACTTTTTGTTTTTCCTCAGGTCATCGATGGGAAGCTAGCCCCCTTTCTGTTGAAAGTGATCAAGTTTGCCAGCTCACATGTGTACAGCTGCAGCCAGTGCAGTGAAAAGGGCTTCATCTGTGAGCTCTGCCAGAACAGCCAGGTCATCTACCCCTTCCAAGACAGTGCCTCCAAGAGGTGAGGCATCAGAGCGCACACAGGGGTTGGGTTTCTGAGACTATGTTTACACAATGTAAGGGGTTAGCTTTAGCTTCTCTGCTTCTGCACACTCTGTAAACTCTGCGTTGTGTTCTTGGTTTGTGTGAAGAAAGACTCGGACAAGACGTGAGGCCAAAGAGATCTAGATAGATAGATAGATAGATAGATAGATGGATACTTTATTAATCCCGAGGAAAATTTAGGAAAGATCTGGATTTTAATAGCAGACCAAATCTGTTTAAGACAGGCAGATGTTACACCAGAGACTAGCATTGAAAAAAAAAACAGCTAGCTAATGTCATGATTGCAGACCGATGTTAGCTTTTCAGAGACTGGCTTTAGAGACTAGTTTAAGAGGTAACGCTAGCCTTGTTTACTGGAGTGTTACTGGTATGGTGCCTGATTAGCTGCAATAGTATCTTCCCTATCTTCGCATGAAATTTTGGTGATATACTGTACATTCACGTATCATTTTATTATCTAGTCTTGAATGTGGTGCTATAGTGCCTAGCATAGGCTCCATCTGTGCGGGTTGGGAATTCCATAGACGGACACTGTCCTGTTGGCAAAACGATGGATGCCACTTCAATCTTTTGGTTCCACGGCAATGTTCCGAAAGCCCATTATTCCGACAGCCCGCTGTTCCGAAATTGTGAGCACAGCAACGTGAACCACTATAGCCCACATGCACATCACAATGAATTGATCACACAATCATAAACATATGAATTCCTTTATTTCACAAGCATGACCTTTAATTCAGAATATTATTATACACACATGGCATTTGCATCGCAATGATAAAATACTTTTATGATAGCCAACGCATTCATGCTTTGTCAGTGCTTGACAAGATCTGCGTAATGTCCTGCGACAATCTTCCTGTGATTTCCTTCGCACGAGTGGTACCCCATTCAAAACCAGAGTAGGCTAAGTTAACAAATATTGCCTAGGAAAAGTGATATGCGTGATAGCCCAGTGAGCGTCTCCGCTCCGCTGCGCAAACTAAATGCTGTGTGTGTTTTGTGCCACTTAAAATATTTCTAATTTATGCCAGGGGGACTATTTTTTGGAATATGGAGATTTCGGAATATCGGGCTTTCGGAACACTGGGCCGTCCCCAATCTTTTAGGGAGACAAAAGCTACTGAGTTTTTTTTTATTTATTTTTTGATCTGGCAATACATAATTCAGTTGGCAAGCAATAGAGACGCCTGAGTTTAGAACTTAGTTCTTTTTAACGGGACGATGCCCACTTGCCCGCTTCAATGCCAAAGTTTAGGACACAGTTCTATTTCTTGGTTTTTAATTAAATCCATTGCATGATGGCGTGCAGAAAAGCAAATACAGTCATGCCAATCTGTTTTTCTACACTTGTTGCTAGCAATATAGCATGCCTATTCCCTCAAACAGAAACCTGTAGTAAGTTTGTGAAATGTGTACGTTTCAATAGGTAAGCTAAACATAAATCACCACCTATGACAAAAGAAAATCAAACATAAATTTTGACATCATACTGGCTATAGAATTGGCACATTAATTAGTTGTAGTCTATACATGAGTAGAGGTTGGCTTGTATATATACATATCAGCACTATACAATAAACTCCCCTGTCACAATTTACACTTTTTTGGTCTCATAGAGTTGGCATACCAATAAGGCACACACGTGTGGCCTGTTGTAGATAGAGAAACTTCCTGCCAGTTGTTGTAATTGTGTGTAATATGTAAAATATGATTCTTTGTGTTTGTAGATGCGAGGGCTGTGGTGCTGTCTTCCATGCTGAGTGCTGTCTACGAGGGCAGCCATGCCCACGCTGTGTGCAACGGGAGCTGCATAAAAAACAGGCATCTTTCTGGAGGCGGCTGGAGACTGATGACAGTCCCAACAACAGTGCCCTCGGCTACTTTGAGTTGGGCAGCTGAGGTCCGCCGTTTCGAGAGGTCAAGAAGCAAACAGAATGAAGTCTCGTTCAAACCAGAGCCACTGAAGAGGCAAAGTAAACTTAAAGACATTTGGTTTCTGAATAAGAATGGAGGCACACAGAGCAAGGGAATCCACAGCAAGAGAGTAGCATGATGGCCATACTATACTATAGACAAATGGTTCTTGCTGTTATTCTCACAAAAATGCCAATACATATTTATGATGGACTCCTTTTTACACTCGACTAAAAGGAAAAGCCTAAAGATTACTCAATTGAACAATTGTTAATGTTATGTTTGGACTTCAGTTATGGCAGACTGCACAGATGGGGTTTCAGAATCCATTGACTTTTCTTTAGAAATAAAACCTTAATCACACCTTAATAAAAGTGAAAGCAAAGTTATGTATGAAATGGTACGGTGAATACAATAATGCCTAGAAAATCAATAACACAACTAAAGATTGAAATGGAACTTCCTGGAACTGCCCAGATGACTCATCACAATGACAAATAACTCACTAAACTAGTCTGATTTCTCCTCTTGAGACAGCAGCGATGTCTTTGTGGTCATTTGTGAAATTAAAGAAGGTACTGGATCACTGAATAGAGTTGAAGTTTTGAAACAGAGCAGTAGTAGCCAAAGAGCTGGGAAAAAACGCATACAGCCAAATTGGACAACCTACAACCTACCTGTTTAATTTCAGTAGATTTCTGATTTCAGTTGGTTTCTTCTAAAAAGCTAGTGAAGGCATATTAGGAGGCGGTCAGAGGGCCAGACGAGACTTTGACACTGGAGCCCCCTCGTTGTTAATGTGGGGTTTAAAAGAATGAGCTCTAACAATGCTGCAACTACACGCTCTCCCTTTAAGATACAACCCTAATGTGTTCTCCATCTTCCTGTACTTTCCTTCAAGCCTTACCTTCAGAAGATTAGACTGGTTTAGAACATTTAAAAAGTCATTAAAGGAGCAAATATGTAGCCTGGAAACTTTAGCGTTTAAAAATTCAAAATATTGGAGAGCGTTGCTTACCCCTTCCCCTCCTCCCCAGATCGAAGCTCACGCGGATTGCCAGGTTGAGGACAACCAAACGAATGAGCGGAAACAATCAGGAACATGGCAGATGAAACCATACACATGCTAGCATACATGTGGTAAATGTACATACAAAAATAACATGGTGTATACAACACATGATTCATACAAAATTGAAAGGCCCTCCTTCACAGTACAACATGTGCTGTCTGTAGCCCAGTTGTATTGATATTGGGAATTTGATTTATGTTAAGTTGTGATGAGTTATGACCGGTATAGTCCTGGTCCAAGATGCAGAGCGCAGAGAGGAACGACAGAGGGCAAAATTTGACCACATCCATTGACTGTCACAAAATTTTAGAAACTCTAAAATGGGTATATGGTTTGTATTGGATAAAATAGATGAATAGCTAGTAGCTAAGGATAGGTATGTGTCACGTTCCTTTATTTGGATGTCAGTATTCGTTCAACATATAGGTCATGCAGCTTTTCAGAAGGATGCCAAGGCTTTTTTTTAGGGTAGAATCAAACATTATCTCTGTTGGTCTACTTCCATGTCGGTCACACGCTGTGTTCGCGTTTTTATCTGGCAACCCGGGGGGTTGAAATAGTACTGGAGAAAGGGGGCCGTGGGCAGAATCACACAGGGGAAAACACAAACAGCCGTTCCGCTTCAGAACAGGAATTTTAAAAGGAAACTATAATGGCTTGTTGGAGAAGCCAGTATTTCAGTTTAGCATGTTTCCTTAATCTCTGATGACATGCCATGATCATTGTATAATTTAATACAGTAAATGTTTTACATATTGGTCCTTTAACGCTGTGATATTACCCACATTTAGCCCATATTTCAGTGATTGTCTCAAGATGGATGTTTACAAAAAACGACCCAAAACTCAACTTTTCATCACATACTTTTATTGAGAGTTTTGACAGCTTCTCAAGATGTTGATACCTACCATGCAATGCTCTTTCCTGGCCTTCCTGTAGAGGCTCAATGCTCAATGTAAAACATAAGCCTGCTTTGTTCAGCGAAGTTGCTAAAAAAAAACTTAAGCTCAATGTTGGACAAACACAACCTCAGGACATCCTCAACATGAGCACAAATTGCGATATTATGTTTTTAGTGCTGTCACTTTGGCAAAACCTACCTCGCAGAAGCATGTTGAAGCAAAAGGCAGGAGAAGACCACAAAAATGTTTTTGATTGTTTGGGGAGATATACTCTCACAGCACCCCAGCTAAAGACATAGAGGGGAGACCTCCCTGACTCAACATGGACAACTCATAAAGCACATAGTTCAGTCCATTACTCATATTTTAGAGAAGATGGCAGTAAAAAAGAACATTTCTGTTCAAACCATGTCACACGTACTAGACTGATAGATCAGTCAAGGGGTCATAAGAGACAGCTCGCTTACAAACAAAAATGTAGACTAACTGAGGTGAAGGAGAGTCCAGAGAAGAAACCACCCCCACACACACACACACACACACTCTTGATGAAGGTCAAGACACGTCAAGTTAGAAGTACATGAGAAATGAAGGGACAATCAGTAAGGTACTGTAAGCATATGTGTGTCACAACCCAGTCTTTGGGATGATCTATTTTGTGCTTACTGCCCAGATGGACTAGAACAGACCCTACGTGGTTTCCCCCTGATCTGATGAGTAATCAATGGTCTTGATGGTTTCCCCTGATCTGATGAGTAATCAATGGTCTCTATAGTTTCCCTAGAGCATGATGATGTGCGGTTGCTCTGTTAATATTTATACTTAGAATATTTATGCTTGGTAATATGGGAAATATGTACTGTCCTATACTAACAGAATACTACAGTGATTGGTGTTGCACCCCAAGCTGAGACCTATATATTTAAGACATAGCTGTAGATGTATTTAAGGTTTGAGTTATGGTTGGGAGGCGGAGGATGTGGAGACCCCTTCCATCTCTCCTGATACGTCTGTACACTGAAACTGTCTGAGGACAACACAGAATAAACTGCCTATCAGCAACAAGCTCAGAGTCATATTTCTTTTCGTGACCAACTTGGGGATCAAATCCTGTCAAGCCTTGTACCAAGCCATAAACCAACTCAAATGATGCTTCCTCCACATGACTACAGCAGGAGGAGGAGACCAGAGCATCCTGAGATCCTCACTGAGGTCCTCACTGCCTGGGTCTGCCCCTCTCTGGGAGTCACACACTAATTGGCTGTTTTTGTTGGATGTCTATTTCTTTTTCAGACCTCACTTGTGTCCCTACAGAAAGAGAGCACATTGAAGGGCTCGTATTATTCGCCAACTCAAGGTGCGGAACACAAAGGATGACACGAGGACATTTTAAATGCCTTGACATGCTATGTAAAATGGTTATTACATGTATCCAAACAACCACAAAGTAAACACAGCCACATACCATGATTACGGCAAAACACACTCAAATGTAGAATTTTGAGCTGCTATCCAATCAGAGTGTGTGAAAAACGTCTCAATTCACAACAATTTTTATAATTTGTGTTTGAGCGACACTATGAATTGGCCTCTAGATGGAGACAAGGGAAGAGACCTATTGGCAAATGCCACATTAGAAGGAATAACTGAACATTGGCTAATTGACACAGGTCTTAGTCCTAGCATTTTGAATGGAACACCTGATTCATGGGCTAATCAGCCAAACATGTCTGTCTATGGTTCTGACAGCGATGCTGCTTATGTCTGTGTTATACAGTTACCTGAATTACATATGGGGCTACGTGCTTGATCATGCAAACAACATGTCTGGGTTACACAGTTACCTGAATTACATATGGGGCAACGTGCTTGATCATACAAACAACATGTCTGGCTTATACAGTTACCTGAATTACATATGGGGCTACGTGCTTGATCATGCAAACAACATGTCTGGCTTATACAGTTACCTGAATTACATATGGGGCTACGTGCTTGATCATGCAAACAACATGCTTTCATGTGAAATTGATGTCATGGACATTTTATTAGCTGTTGTTGAAATGGTTATGTCAGACAAGGCCCTCCACCTACTCCAACTCCCCACTCCCCCCACCAACAACAACAACAACAACAACAACAACAACAATCCATGACCCCCCTTTGCGGTAAGGATGGATGGAGTAATAGGTAGTTATCACTGTTATTATTGTTATTGTTTTTATTATTGTTATTATTATTATTATTATTGTTATTATTATTATTACTATTATTTGCCAATGATAACAGGCCTATGTGCCCATGAAATATTATTAACGTAATTTGTGTCAAGAACCTATGTGACCCATGGCCTGAACGTGCTGGCTGGATATATGATAAACTGATTTTACATTCCCAACACAAACTTGAGAGAAAGGATGCAGCTGAACCTGAATAGCTTTTGCACAATGCAGGCTGACCTCTAACAAATTAGACCTCATTTTAAAACATGGCTTGGCAGGAAATAATGCATTGAATAAAGAGGTTAGTTCAAGTCAGGGGGTGAATTGAAATAGATAGAGATAGAGATAATGTGTTTTTGGAACATTGAAGCACGTAAATCTACACATTGAACAGGTCCTCTTTTTATAGAAGATGAGTCGTAATAATGAGTAAACAGGCAACGGGGCATTCGTACTTTCAATCTGACACTCAAAAAAAAACACTCAAAAAACTGAGCTCTCCATTGCCCTATTAATGAACAGAAAAAATATTCAGGATCAAACACCCAGGTTTATGTTTAATTCAAGAGTTTGACAACAGTGAGGATTATTGCCTGTAATTTGCTGAAAAGTCTGCAGCTGTCGAACCCCAAAACACTCTCTGCTATTTTTTTCCAGTTAGACTGACATCACTCTGCCACTCTGCCTCTTCAGCTGGAGTGCCCAGAGAGAGTGCCCAGAGAGAGTGCCCAGAGAGAGTGCCCAGAGAGCCCAGAGAGAGTGCCCAGAGAGAGTGCCCAGAGTGAGTGCCCAGAGAGAGTGCCCAGAGAGAGTGCCCAGAGTGCCCAGAGAGAGTGCCCAGAGAGAGAGTGCCCAGAGAGAGTGCCCAGAGTGCCCAGAGAGAGTGCCCAGAGAGAGAGTGCCCAGAGAGAGTGCCCAGAGTACCCAGAGAGAGTGCCCAGAGTGAGTGCCCAGAGAGAGTGCCCAGAGAGAGTGCCCAGAGAGAGTGCCCAGAGTACCCAGAGAGAGTGCCCAGAGTGAGTGCCCAGAGAGAGTGCCCAGAGAGAGTGCCCAGAGAGAGTGCCCAGAGAGAGAGTGCCCAGAGAGAGTGCCCAGAGTACCCAGAGAGAGTGCCCAGAGTGAGTGCCCAGAGAGAGTGCCCAGAGAGAGTGCCCAGAGAGAGTGCACAGAGAGAGTGCCCAGAGAGAGTGCCCAGAGTGAGTGCCCAGAGTGCCCAGTGAGAGTGCCCAGAGAGAGTGCCCAGAGAGAGTGCCCAGAGAGAGTGCACAGAGAGAGTGCCCAGAGAGAGTGCCCAGAGTGAGTGCCCAGAGTGCCCAGTGAGAGTGCCCAGAGTGAGTGCCCAGAGAGAGCTCACTGTGTGACAGTGTTCCAAGAGCATTCTGAATGTACAAACCTTTTCAAAGTGCAAGAGTATGCTCGGAGCGCTCAGAGAGGCACTTTAGGAATGCACCCTAGAATGAGGGGTAGGCTGTAATTCAAAGAGTCTGGGGGCTCATGGGAAGTGGGGACAAGAGTTGATGTGAATGGGGCTGTCATCTTTGGAAGGTCGGAAGAGAGTCGTAGAGCCGTGAAGAGTGAAGTGGCGACTCATCACCTCCAGTAGTAATGAGCCAGCCGGTAGTCTTGGTCTCATCACCTCCAGTAGTAATGAGCCAGCCGGTAGTCTTGGTCTCATCGCCTCCAGTAGTAATGAGCCAGCCGGTAGTCTTGGTCTCATCGCCTCCAGTAGTAATGAGCCAGCCGGTAGTCTTGGTCCAAGCAAAGAGGAAAAGTAACACTGGGGCTCGAGTCCAGGATTCCTATTATCATTTGGAGCATGCAAGACAACCTTACGTGTCAATTAATGGCGTCCACCAGTGAGGGCAACATGAAGGACATGCACCAGAACATTTGACAACGTATTTCAACCAAATCTATGCGTCCTCTTAAACTCCTTTTGACTCCTCTTGAAATGAGTTCATCTCTGTTATTGAAGCTGCAAGTGTCTAGGCAGTGTCTGCAGCTGCAAGTGTCTTGAACCGCTTGGTAGCAGATTCAAATTACAACGAGAAAAAGCTAATTCTTATTGAATACCTGCACCGTTGTCAAATCCAAACCCATTTTGGTAGATATAGTGAGTGAGAAGGGAGGTTGAGGATTCACACAGCTTGTTACCTAACTACACAAGATAAACCACTCCAAGATAACACTGATATGGCAGTATGTGTTTGTCCAGCCAAGGCCCTCCCCAAAATGGCCCATATGAACCCATATGCCCAGTCCACTCTTGCACTAAAAGCCCACCAATAGGAATGAACCCATTCACCGCAGCATGCATCCACCACCACCGCATTGCATCAACACGCAGCAGTTCCAGTGCATGGAGACGGTGTCTTAGGTCTGCATGCATTGACCTGTCCTCTGAGGATAACCACCATGAACACATTCCTACCTCAAAGCCCTGTTAGTATGATGGCACTGCATCGTGGAGAGAATGCATACCTGCTTGGCCGGAGCTTTACACTTGGCACCAATCAGAACAGTGTCCGCTGGCTAACGGGGATGAAGGAGCCTGAGGGGCAGTTAGCAAGGTGCTTGGAGAAGCTTGGTGTACAATTGAAGGATTAAACCTCTGGCCTGCTGCACTACTAGTCTTTGCAAGCTGCCAGTGGTCACCCAGGAGCATGTGATGGGGGAACAGCAGGGAGTACAGGGGGACCTGTTTAGAGATGGGTCTTATGTCTATGGTTCCAAGACATGATCTTTTTAGAGATGGGTCTTATGTCTATGGTAACAAGACATGACGTGACCTTTTGGAGCCTATAGGCAAAGATTTCAGAACGCATGAGGTATAGCCCAAGGTGAACATTCCTCTCCCCTTTCTTTCTATGGTTTCTGTCACATCTGTCAACCTACAATTGAAAATAAGTAGCCTAGTGGTTTATGAACGAAAGTAAATGATCAGTCCAACCAAGAAAAGATCTTCATATGCTTGAATTATCATGAATTATGCCAACTTTAACAAAAACAATTGTGTTGCCTATAGGATTGTGTTTAAACAACGATACATTCATTCCATGTCATGAGAACAGCTAATTATCACACCCCTTTCACAGGATTTGTTAATGGAGAATTCTAGCGGATTTCAACAGCATTAGTCTGGTAGGCCTTCTATCTAGGTCAGTATTGTCTGTTATTTCCACAGACTTCAACATAAAGTAGACCTAATTCAGTTGGTTTGTTTGTTTGTTATATTCAGTGTTTTGTTTAAAATGATTCACATAATGGACAAAAAAACATAATAAAGGATAATTAAATGAATGTAGACCTGTGTTAATGTACAAATCTTTGCAACAATTCTAATGGTTATTTGTTGCCTCTCCGATGACAAGTGCATGCAGTAGAATAAATGTTTTGACTGATCTTAAAGTCCTTAATTTCATATGCTGTATAAAACGACAGGTCCGTCTAGCAAGAGATGACGCTGCTGTGTCATCAGTAATTGACGCATCTTATAAGTGGTGCGTGACTGAGCGTTCACATCTCATTGGTCATGTATGTCTGTCCTTGATTCCTCCATCATCGATGCGATCCTTCCTCGTTTCCTTCACGTTTTTATTAGATGGAGAGGCTCGGCCAAAAGGAAGGAAGCAAGGGAGGATTGACAAATAAGAGATTTGAGAATTGCCCCCACTGTTGTATTCTGATGTACAAAGGTTATGCGGATGTAGGCGGGGTTTACTTTCTACGTAATGCATATGCAGTACAAGGAAACACGAAAGTTCTGTCAGCTAACGTCAAGGCTCAGCAGCACTTCTCCTTGAAGACAAGTCCCTCTTCCTTGCATCCACTGTTTTTACCACTGTTATTTTCTTTGTTTACAACCAGAACAAGGTAATAAGATACGGCTAGATATTTGTGTAAGTTTAGGTATATCTATAATCTCAGCCTTAAATTTGTATTGCCATTTGTAGTAATATTGTCATACTGTATGCTAACTTAGTTAGCAAATTGTCAACAGAGAAATAACCGGTGTAACCTTAAAAGTAGGATATTATTCGAGCACTATTGCATGATGTGTCATGATGAGCATTGAAGTAAATCGGTTTATATTGCATCAGGGAGTTCCCTATTTTAAGATGGCACTGCCTTGCTCCCATTTGTGAACATTATGGCTGCTGTTTAGCTTTCACACACAGTTTATAGACAGACATCGATAGGAAACATACTTTCTTGTTGTGCATGTTTTTTACGTTCGTGTTTCAAACGAATGAAATGTTTCTGATTTCCGGCGGTCGTTCTGATGCTCATGCTTATTCATTGATGTTGCGTAAACCTGTTGTACAATTTGTACACTGCAGGTAGAATATAACAACATCTCTTTCTTTCCACAGGTTTTAAAATGTCCAAGAAAATCAAGGCAGGCTCTGTGGTTGAAATGCAAGGAGATGAAATGACACGAATTATTTGGGAGCTGATTAAAGAGAAGCTAATCTTTCCCTACATTGAGATGGACTTACATAGGTAAGATGTCTATCAGAGACAGACATGTGGTTTGTAAATTCTGGTTTAACAAGCTTGCCTGCTTATAGTTATTTAAATTTGTTATTCTGATCACGTGAGTCTATGACCTTTTGCACAGAATACGGTTAGGGGCTGGCCAAAGTGCATCATACGATGACATAACGTTCAGATTTTTTTGCAATGCAGGACTCCAGACTAATATTTCACACAGTTGGCAGCAACCTTTACCAGTGGTGGCATCACCTGATTTGAAGGCATATACAGTAGCCTACCAGTCAAAAGTTTAGACACACTTTCTCATTTTTTTTTAGAAGTTTTTTCTTTACTTTTGTTATTTTCTACATGGTAGATAACACTTTGTTCGTAGTTTAAATGTCTTCAGTATTAATTTACAATGTAGAAAATAATAAAAGTAAAGAAAACACTTAAATTAAAGGTGTGTCCAAACTTTTGACTGGTACTGTAGGCATTTATATATTATTATTATTTTTCTTTTTAACAATTATCAGTTAATTTAGTAATTAGCTCTATGGGTGCTAAAATCTAAAGAAAATTGTGAAAAATAAATGGTGACTTTTGGGGAAACAAATTGAGACTTGAAACATATGGTCAAATATACTTGGTTATGTTCCTGGCTTTGGGGAATATAAACAGATGTCCATTCTCCTGCCTCAGTAGTACACAAACAAACCAAAGATTTAATCAAATGAATTAAATTAATATTAATCGAGGTTATTCTATTTTTTTTTAAAAGCACAGAGAGAGGCCAAAGCAACAATAAGTAAGGACAGCGAACACCTGTTTTAAATCACACCTACCGCAAAGCAAAACACCAGAAGCTAGTCTCATCCTACAAACTAGGAGGGCAAAACGTAGAAGAAATGTCTCCCAAACGCACTACCCACACTAAGTAATCAAAGTACAGGAACGGACATAAAAAGGTACAAATGCTTTGTGGCTATAGCTGTACCCTACAAGCACCCATTGTACAGTCTTGTTTCTGCCTCTTAAAGAATATTTCTGCACTCCTAGTGACAAAAATGTATCTTTATGTCCTGGTACAAACATTGGTACCTAAGCTAATTAGGAATCATGATATGGATGGGGCACTCAGCTGCTTGCCTCTCCTGCCGACAGGTGCAATGATCAGAGTCAGTGGAGCAGGGAGTGTTCTATTTACACACACACTTTCTTGTCCCTGATAGTCTGCTAAAGAAAACCTGTTTGTACACTGAAGTGTTTGTTTACAGGTTGAAGAACATAGTGCAGTGTTTTTCTCCCTCTACAGGTAGCCAAGAGTGTGTATGTGTGTTTTAGAGGGGACTATTGATTACAATTTTCCTTAAAACACACCATAACTGTGGTTAAGACATTAGCTGAACACATCTTTCTAAGTGATTATACAAGTGAACACTGCTAACCACAGCGCTAGTGGTTCCACTGTTTGTCTTAGCCTACCTTATCCACTGTTAATCAGGTGAAAGGCAACAGATGACAAAGCAGAAATCGTGTGGGTGGCTGCTGGAGTAGAAAATGTGCATTTTACTCACATGGGATAAATATATTTACATGGACCAACTGCATTTGATTATAAGACAAACCAAAATGTTGCAAATTCCATGTATAGTGTTACACTTAATCTAGTCAAAATAATGTTTTTAGCAAGAAACTACAGGTAAGACACTGATGTGTTAATGCCTTAAAAGAGGACAAATTGGAACAAAAAAATGGGGCAACGGCTGATTGACAGGATGTGATGTCGAGTAAAGAGCATACTTGAACATTGGAGAAACAGAATAACAGGACTTAAACTCTTTGATGAAAATTTCGTGTTATCTATAATGTTACTGTAAATAATGTTCTTTATGTTTATCATAACTTGCTAATGTAGGCAGCTAATGTTAGCTAACATTGACATTAATGAACCTTATGGACAGCAAGAAACTTTAACGTTAAATGTGACTGGCTTACTTCACTGGAAACCATCAAGGTGTAAGGTGGGGACCTGTAAGGAAGGGGGGCTGTATGGGGCCTACCTAGATATGAAAGGTGTGGATGTCAGCAGACAGGGAGCTCTTGCTGACTTTTTGTGTGTTAATAAAGGTGGTGGTGTGAATGTGATACTTTCTTGTGGGGGAGGTATTCACATGAGTTGCAACTCTTTAGAAAGTATATGGAACCTTGTCAGACCTGTTTTCAAATGCTCTAGCCACATTCCTTTGAACTGACCTGAACTTGTTAATCAGGTTATCAGCAGTGACCAGCCGCCTACATGGAGAATGCAGAGGAGGTTGCAAGATGATGAATTGAACACCTGGAGCGACCCCAAAATGCAATTTCTTTCTGCATTCTGTTGCGGCCAAGAAAATAAATATTTTGTATGAAGTGTGCTGGTGTGGCACGGCATCTCTTCTGCTCTAGTCTAATTAGACAGAGAAGAACATGTCGACACTCCTGCATCCAAGATCCATGGCTCTACAGAAAGTCATTTATTGCCAGCATTTAAAACAACCTGATCGGGCTGAATAGGCTGTCAAAATATATGTAGAACCAAAATAGCCCAATAGATGTGGTGTTTCAGGGCCCTTGCTAAATTGACAATATTATGCTAGGTGGCCCAATACTGTATGAACTACAAGTGGATTTAGGCCACAAGGTTCTCAATACTGTATGAACTACAAGTGGATCTAGGCCACAAGGTTCTCAATACTGTATGAACTACAAGTGGATTTAGGCCACAAGGTTCTCAATACTGTATGAACTACAAGTGGATTTAGGCCACAAGGTTCTCAATACTGTATGAACTACAAGTGGATTTAGGCCACAAGGTTCTCAATACTGTATGAACTACAAGTGGATTTAGGCCACAAGGTTCTCTCCTCATCCAGCAGGTGGCTGGGCCATCTCACATTGATGACCTCATCTACATGCAATTACACATCTCCAAACATGATCATAAAACATGTCATTACATCTGCAAAACAGTTGTCTTGCCTCTTGATCTTATGGAAAGTGTTACTGTCTTCCCTGATCTTTTTTGTAGTTATGACCTGGGAATGGAGAATCGCGATGCCACAGACGACAAGGTGACTGTGGATGCAGCTGAGGCTATCCGGAGATACAACGTGGGCATCAAATGTGCCACTATCACTCCGGATGAGAAACGTGTGGAGGAGTTCAAGCTCAAACAGATGTGGCGATCACCCAACGGCACCATCCGCAACATCCTGGGTGGCACAGTGTTCCGTGAGGCGATCATCTGCAAAAACATCCCACGCCTAGTTCCTGGCTGGCTCAAGCCAATCATCATAGGCAGACACGCCCATGGTGATCAGGTAACTGCTCGATTTATCTCCTCAACTTAGCGCAACAAAAAAAAATCAGATATTGATATTTTTAAAAAGTCAGATTAAGGCTTGGTGTGATTTCTCATGACATTTAATTTAGACACCCAAGTACTTGATCAGACTAACGTCAACAACCTAATGAGCATGAGGTTCCAAAATCTAGGAAGACCTATCCACAGGAATGATCCTGTCCACATTGCCAAATGTGCTCTAACTTTACAATCTTAAATGTTAACATTGTTGCTGAATACACACACTCCAAGAACACTACAGAATTGGCTACTCTTTAAATCTCATTTTTTTTTTTGCAACTTGTGTCTGTTGCATTCAAATTAATTTGAACAATTTATGGGTTTGTTCGATTTCGTTCGAACCTGACTTCTCGAAAAAAGTGACAGCCCTGTTCTATTACCTGTCTCATTAACAAGATTTGTTCACTGACATAACTGCGATTCCCTGGATGTTTTTTAGGTTTTCTCATCATTCTTTGTAAACTTTAGAGCCTTTTGTTTGAGAAAATCCCATGAAATCAGCAGTTCCTGAGATCCTGAAAGCACCCTTTTGGCACCAACATTCCTTCCACGATCATGTCTGCATGCTTTGATGCATTGAGATGCTTCCACCCTTTTGGCACCAACATTCACCTTCTCACATTGATATATTTGGTAAAAGTAGTTTTTAAAAAGTGCTTCCCTGAAATGCGGGACGTTGTTACTGACTGCCCTGGTGAAATTTCCTATTTCATAAATATTGAGGACGAAACGTGATTGTCGTTAGTTAGTTGGTGATGTTTAAGACGTGGTGGACATTTTTGTTGTTTCGAAATTCATGGATACTTCATGATTATTCAGTTGATATATTTAGGTTTGTGCTTTGAAGTAACCAGTAAACCTGCCATCCACAAATTAGACTTCATGAAAAAATCATGAATAATCACAACCTAATTGAGAGAATTCTGCATAAGTTGGTATCTAGATATCTCCTGTGTTTTGTTCATGGTATTTCTGTCAGTAACATTCTTTACCTCTTTCTACAGTACAAAGCAACCGACTTTGTGGTTCCTGGACCAGGAAGGGTAGAGATGACATACACACCCTCAAATGGAGAACCTGTGACATATGTCATATATGATTTTGAAGGTAGGCAGATACTACTCATGAATGAACTGATTCATGAATGAATGAACTGATTTCTTATTGCTCATCTTCACCTTTCTATGCCAAGTACAAGAAGGAATGTGATTCCACTGATGGCAAGTAGCAACCAAACGACCAGACAGAACAGAGATGTTTTTCAGACTAGAAGACAATTGGCTGAAGAATTAGCTACGAATCAAAATACAGAGCTGTCAAAACATTGTTAACAAAGAAATGCGTAATGTGTTTGCAAACATATTGATGGAAACAATTTTTTTCCGGCTCATAGAATCACATTTATGAAGTCTCTGAAAACAGTTATAAAGCCCCTAGTGAAAAAGAGAAATCGAGATGCTTCTGTACTCAACAATTGCTGGCCAATTTCCAATCTGCCATTTGTAGGCAAAAATCACTGAGAAATTAGTTTTCAATCAACAAGCAGCCATGACAACTTTCAGTCAGGTGTGCATGCTAATCATACCACTGAAACAGCTCTCATCGAGGAGAAAATGACATACCGTAATTTCATTTGGTTAATATGAAGATGCCTAGGCACCCTGAGGGTTTCTACCTTTTCCTATTATACTCTTATAATTGAGGAGATTGTAATATCAGCTAGCTAACTAACTATCATTTCATGCAAATGGACCTCTGCCATTTAAACTGTTTAAGGTTATTTAAAGTTTCATTAGCTAGTTAGCTAGCATAGCAACTAGACAACCATGGCAACCGATTGCTGCATAGCCTGAAGCAAGGTTTAATTTATCAAAGCAACTCACCAATAGAAGTTAGTTTTGGGTTCAAAGTGATCACAGTCCCTTGTGGATGGTGGTAAATGGCTTCACACAGACATTAAACAATCCTGAGAGAAGTAATGGGAGAGCAATGGGGCAAGGGCTTACTTTGGATATGGAAAGGGGAGGAAACACACTGTTGCACATACTGGAATATACTGAACGTCTTTTTTCTTTACGTTTATATTCTTGTTGAGAAACATTTGCTTCATGGTGAAAATGTTACGTTTGCTCTGTTTGAATGAAACTACCTAATGGTTTATCAATGAAACGGGTTGAGTTGAAGGAGGTTCGTGCTCTCAGTTTAGCGTGTCGAGAGAGAGACACACAGACTAAACCGCGCATGGACCAATGGACCAACTCTGTACCCGTGCCTTGATGTTTTTTTTCTGTGTTTGTTTAGTTGATAGAACCACTCCTCTCCGTTTACTGTTTAATTTTTTCTCTTGTTATGTATAAGGGTTCAGTAAATATTAATTGAGAAATTCGTTGAATGAATTCCTGAATTCTTTTGTAAGAGGACTGACTTGTGGTCCATTAGAGTACCATACTTGCCTTGCATCTCAGTGATTACTGCTTCAGTCTACTTGCACAAATGAAAAGGAACACACAGCTCGAACCTAAAACATGCACATAGGTTCAGAAAATAAGTGGAAGCAACAAGCACAAAATAACGCCTGTCATTTTGCTATATTTTTTTTTTATGTAAATGATGATCACTTCATCTCAGTGCCAGTATTGGTTAGTCTAACTATACCTTAACATCACCACCATACACAGTATCAGGTATGACTGCACTAGAAATGTTGTGTCAGGACTCAGGAATCGTGTTTCACGACAGTCCAAATCTGATGAAAGACAGAGAAGTCACCTGACCAGGATTGTAGAGGACAAAGAGTGGCTATCGGATTGTTCTCTCCCACTTCACATTGATGTTTCGAACTAAAGAGTGATTCCAAATTTGTTGCAAACATTTTGGAAGGCCTGTTGTGGTTTCTGCCTGGCCATGGCCAGAGGTTAATATTTTTTCTGAATTTGGTGTGGGAGAACTTGCCTTGGCCTTGATCTCACCGAATACCTTTGTGCTGTGAGTGGAGCCTTGTTGGCCAACATTAATGACTGACTTCACTAATCCTCTTGTCTGAATGAGAGTACATTCTTGCAGCCAGGCTCTTAACTCTTGTGATAAGCCTTCCCAGAGGAGTGAAGGCAGTGAGAGCAGCACATGTAGCCCAACACTCATTCATGCTCATGGTCATGGTCAATGTCCAACATATGATAACATGTCCATCAATCAAATGTTCAGGTGGAGTAGTTTTGGCCAATATTGTATTTGCCTGAAGCTGGTCACTCTATTAGCTTAGTAAACAGCACACTCTAGTTTGTGTTGCTTTTGATGTTGACATACAAAAAGTCATCAATAACTAAGGTCCATAGCATATATACTGAATTGTTACGGTTTGTGTACATATTCATGTATTTTGTATGTTTGTGTGTGTCTGGTGTTTGCCTGTCCAGGTGCTGGTGGAGTTGCGATGGGAATGTACAACACGGACAAGTCCATTCGGGAGTTTGCCCACAGTTCCTTCCAGATGGGCTTGGTCAAAGAGCTGCCACTCTACCTCAGCACCAAGAACACTATTCTGAAGAAGTACGATGGCCGTTTCAAGGACATATTCCAGGAAATCTATGAGAAGTAAGTTTAGACCTCATTTATTGTTTATTGAGGGTGATCCTGATGATGTCAATTAACTGTCCTAAAAATGTTTCATGAAGTCTGTCAAAGGCATCCAAACCGTTGTAGAATACAAGTTAAATCCTATTGTAGCTGTATTATTTTTACCATGGGCAGACTTGAACAAATGAATGATCCATAGTTGTTATCCAATATAAAATTGCCATATCTGTGTTTTTCACAAGTTTGTGAAATTCCAGAGCATGTGACTTCTGCATCCCAGAGGGTGTTATTTTGAAAACTGAGTTCCCTTTGTAAAAGCACTTCTATTTGAATTTACATCTTGGTAATCATCTCTGAAATTAACCGATTTTTAGTTGGCAGGAGAACATGGATTTACTGTGTTTATATTAGTGCTGTCAAACGATTCAAATATTTAATCGCGATTAATCGCATTTATGTCATAGTTAACTCAAAATGAATCGCGATTAATCGCAATTTTTTTATCTATTCTAAATGTCCCTTCGTTAATTTATTTTTTCCATCATTTTTTTTTATTATTTTAATGCCCTTATCAACATGGAAAAGTGGATTGGCTTGCTTTATGCAAAGGTTTCTACCTTTGTGTGTGACAAAATGCTGAGAGAGTACGGCTCAATAAAAGTGATAACACATTTACAGCACACGTGCACACAATATCAGTATCTGGCATGGGACCTGTACCCTGAACCTTCTGATGGCTAGGCAAACACCTTGCCACTGAGCCACTGGAGAAATATTTCACATGCATGTTTGCAGTGAAGAAAATAAAAGGTGTTGTAGGCATGGAAGTTCTTGTGATTTGAGTGAATTTTAGAGTTTAGATGTTAAATTGATACTCTTTGCACAATTTGATGCATATTTGAAAAGTTATGAATTGAGGTATATGTGACCGTAAGCCACAGTAGCAACTGCAGGTCTCAGCCTAAGGGCTTTGAGAATTGAGATTAAGTGCGGAACTTGAGGACTGTCGATGGTTGTAAAAAAGGTATTTGAGATTTGGTAATTGAGATATTTGTGACTAAGGCACAGTGGCAGACCTTTGAGAATTGAAATTGAGTGCAGACTTTGGTAACTGTCAATGCCTGAGGACTTTCAGAATCGAGATTGAGCCAAGACCTTGAGGACTTTTCATGATTATTTAAAAAGTATGAGTTCAGTATTCAGTTTGTGACTGTAAGGCAAAGTGCCCACAGCAGATCCCAGCCTTTAAGCATTGAGATTTTTGCAAAGATTGAGGCAACACGCACATGGTAGAATCGGGCCTCGAACTCTGAACCTTCAGATTGGGAGACAGACACTTTGCCACTGGGAAGGACATGCTTCACATTACTCCAGTAGCAGCCCATAGGTTGAGTATGAAGTATGAGCGGCATGACATTTTTCAAGGGTTTCTGGCTAATTTGACCATGAGGAACAAAACTAGGGTGCTGTCATTTACTGTAACCCGAGCGAACCGCAAGATTTTGCCACGCCCTTTTAGAACGCGTCCAGCGTGTATCTCAGCTTCTGAAGGTCGTAGACACTTGAATGTTTATATACCGGTATGCACTGTGAAGGTTTCGAAGCTCTAAAACCTTTACTTTTCGAGATATTTCATTTCTGTCTGAAAATGGCTTTTGTGTGCAGTTTTGGACACATCACTAAGTCAGGGCCATTATTGTTTCCAGAGAATACAAAGCCCAGTTTGAGGCCAAGGAGATCTGGTATGAGCACCGGCTCATAGATGACATGGTGGCACAGGCCATGAAGTCAGAGGGTGGTTTCATCTGGGCCTGTAAGAACTATGACGGAGATGTCCAGTCGGACTCAGTGGCCCAAGGTAAGAGAACTACAACTCTCTAAAAGCATTTGAGATCTTACTTATGAGATCTTACTTACTTCTGATCTGATTTAATGTGCTCAATCACTCTCCTCCCCCTGTTCATGGTGACTATAGGCTACGGTTCTCTGGGCATGATGACCAGCGTGCTGATCTGTCCTGATGGCCGCACTGTGGAAGCTGAAGCGGCACATGGAACAGTAACGCGACACTACCGTCAGCACCAGCAGGGCAAGGAGACCTCCACTAACCCCATTGGTGAGACACACACACACACACTTTCCAGACTTTTCTGTCCATTGTACCTTGGTAGTGGAATAAGCTAGCCTAGCCTGCTAGCCACGTATCACATTTTTTTAATTCTACGTCTCGTCAATCCTCTAGTGTGAGTTAGCCTGTTGCTTTTTAGTGGAATAAACTACCCAACTCGCATGATGATTCCCAAGGTACTTCTGGTTTGATAGTGCAGACCATTCTGTACTACGGGCTGGAGGCCGGACAACCCACACTGGCCGTCCACCCAAGATGAGGTCATCTTTATCTGACAAGGGATCTATTGTTGCGGTCCTCCTTAGGGTAGCCTCTTCCTCTGTTGGTAGAACACACACGCTCTGGCCCTCTGCAGCAGTACAAAACACGCCTATACAATTGAATCCCAAGGGGCAAGCATTGCCCCCCCCCCCAATCGATTTCATGCGGCCCAGAACTTGAAGAAGTGGGAAATGGATTATTAGATGATTATGTGATGTATTAAAGCAAGAATGCCTACATTTATGTGAATGTTTAGCGCATGTAGTGTAAATTACTGACACTGGGCAACCACATCTCCGGTCTGGGCAAGCAAGTGGGCAACCTCAAAAAAATAGGATTTGTCCATCCACGAATCTCAGATAAGAAAACTTTTTGGGTGGTTGAATAATGTTGCAAATGGACTTTTTGACTAATTTAGATTTCTTATTTGAACTATTTGTGAACTCAGCTTTATGTTTGCTACTGTGTAAAATAAACATTTGTCATGGGTGTTAGTTCATATGTTTTCATTAAACTGTCTCCAAATAACCAAATTTGAGTAATTTCGAGTTTTGGTTGAATCATTTTGAAGTGTATGGGACTTATAAAGATCACCAGATTATAGTTGATGGTTGTAAACATCCGTCCTGAGACTATCATTCTCTCTACCTAGCCTCTATCTTTGCATGGACTCGAGGCTTGCTCCACCGTGCAGAGCTGGATAAGAACAATGAGCTGCGGGTATTCGCAGAGGCACTGGAAGCTGTTTGCATTGAAACCATTGAGGCTGGATTCATGACCAAGGACTTGGCAGCTTGTATCAAGGGGCTGCCAAAGTGAGTCATCTTGATCAATATTCATTCTTGCTGAATAACCTCCAAATAGTTCTTAGTCTGCTAAATACCTTAACCTTGTGTTCTGTTCTTTATGCAGTGTCAAGCGCTCAGATTATCTGAACACCTTTGAATTCCTGGATAAACTGGCCGAGAACCTGAAGACCAAGATGTCCAATCAGCCCAAACTCTGAATCCTCTCGGGTTCTCAGAAGGAAAACAGACATACGCACACATGCATTAACAAACATTAACTTGTATGCCTTTAAATTGGGAGACTTAGAGACTTCTCCACTGATGTACATCTGTAGATTTGGTAGGTCCATCCACATACCAACACACGAGGCTCTGTGCATCCAGTGGACATACTCAAGTGCCTTTTTAGGGCTCATGCTAAAAAATTGTTTTATTTAGTTTTAGCTTAGTTTTTTAACTGTAGTTTAAACAGATTTGAAAACACAACTTGCAGCATTTACTTGTTAATATGAATGGTGGTTCATAACACTTACAAATGTTTATTTGTTTGACTACTAATGAATTAGTTTGCTAATTTTGTATTGGCCCAAAGGCACTCTAAAGAGACTGCACGCCATACTACTCTTAGAGGTCTCATACAAGTCCTACATGTTTCCAGTCAGTGCAGTTAGCATGACAGGGTGTCTGTGTCAACACCTCTAGCATCCTAACAGTAATGTCTTTGTTTTCAAGTCTGAGTGGAAGAATATTAAAAGAAAACATTCCTGTCCCTGATTTATTGCTGTTCATTTTATGGTTCATTTTTACCAACTTAATGACACTAACCGTCTGAAATTAGGGAACTTAAGTATTATTATTTTTATTAAGAGCGGTTGAAGCAGTAGCATGCTCGCACTGCAAATATGTCAACATGTAAGGTTTGACATTCATGCTTTTCCAATCTTACTGTGAGACTAGAACCAGTTTTTCAGACCAATACGAAAACTTAGATGCTCCTGCTATGCTGTGTTCCACTCCAGGTGAGGATGATTTAACTGTCGTCAACCACTACTTTCTTAACTCTGTCATCTCTCTTATAGTTTACCTCTAATTTAGATTAGGAAATTGTAACGGTAGGCAGCAGGTAAACCTCCCCTCCTGCCACCGTAAGAGAAGTAACAGCGACAGACGCTCACATCTCGAGTTTGAGCCTCTCATATCAGATGTTGCAAGTCCCGAGTCCAATGCGGGACTGTGCTTGTGCCTTAGCATGGCCTGTTATAAATCATTTTCTGATTATGTCAGCCATCTCACCAGTGATGGCCTTTTCTATTGACCAAAAAGGTGGGAAAAGGTTTTGACGCTGTTAAAAGGAAGGAACCTTAAGCAGAACCACGGCACATAAGGGGGGACCCATCTGCTTGAGGTCGGCCGGGTGGAGATAGGAAGGGGGGATGGGGGAGGGTTGTGTGGCAGAAGGGGATGGGAAACAACAGGTGTTGTACATATCCTGCATTTGGTAGGTGTACATAATATATATACAGACATCCGGTGGTAAATACATGATACAAACAAGACCAGTTTAGTGGGTATACACTGTGCTCAAAGGTTTACTGTTACAGGGGTAAGGGGAGTAGGAACAGAGAAACATGTTGATGGTGGCAATATTATATATTGTATATAAATGCTAGCATAGGGTATGAGGTAGAGTAAGTGTACGGCAGTGCGGTGGGGGTGGGTGCAATTGGCAGAGGGTTTCTACGGGTAGACCGGGTGGAGAGATTACAGCAGCGTCCCATAGCGAATAGTCTGGATTAGGAGAAAAAGAAAAAGAACAGAGTGAGTGGGTAGAGTTTGGCTGTCCATATGCGTAGTTGAGGAGTAGTGGGGGTGAGGAGCAATGTTTCCACTTCCATCAGCAATTGGAACATGCTACAAGGGAGAGAGAACATTTTTGTTAGTAGACATTTATTTCAGAACCAGATAAGGAGATACCTTTGGGTAGTAGATTTACAGTAGGCAATATGGCCATTTTATCAGTATTATTATAAGCATTAGCGATGTGATATGAGAGGAGAGGGAGGGAGAGAGAGAGCGAGAGAGAGAGGGAGAGGGGCTGCCTGGCTAGGTGTAAGGGAATATTATTTAATATATTATTTAGATTTTAGTCCAGTTTAGTTGATTAGGGGGGTATTGCATGTGTTTAGATTTGTTTGGTTTATGTAATTTTGTCTTACACTAGCATCTGTTTACCTATCTACCAAGTGGTCCATGGAAAGCATCACAGGATTGAGAGAACTAAGAGGTGCGCCACCGGGTCTGGCAGGACAGTCTCCCTGCCGTGTCTGGCATTGTCTCTCTCACCCGCTCAGCCCCCAGGCCCAACTAAGCAGGACGGGCAGAGCGGGTGTGTATCTATTTTTATTTATTTTTTTTAAGTCCACCAATGGGTTTCTGATGTTCTTAATTGTCCTTTAGGGTTGGCCTAGATTCTAGGTGTATGTTTCGGTTTTTTGACCTTTAAGTACACCTTTCTAAAGTGCCCTCAATGTAGGTTTTGGTTTAATTTTGTCTCACACTAGCAACTGTTTACCTATCTACCAAGTGGCCCTATGGAAAAGCATCACAGGAGTGAGGGATGAGAGGCGCGCCACCAAAATGGGCAGGGTAACCTCCATGCCGGGATTGGCCTTGTTGTCTCTCGCCCCTGCTCAGCCCCTAGGCTTAGTTGACGCAGTTACTTATGGCTATAGGATGCACTGAAGAGGAATGTCTTTAGTCTCGATTTGAATATCGGTAGGGTGTCTGCATCTCGAATGGAGGCAGGGAGATTGTTCCAGAGGAGGGGGGCTCGGTAGCTAAAGGCTCATGATTCAAGGGTCAAGGGTCATGATTCATCATATTTTTTTTTCTCCCCACGTCTGACGTTTGAATGCAAGCCCAATGACGTGATACCAGGACTAGACAACTGCTAAGACCAAATGATGGCGCTGTGTTTGCTTCTTTATCATTTAATTAAATTCTAGTCAGTGGAAGAGCTTTTTAGGCTATTATCATTAGCCTATTATTAGTAGAAACATACAGCCTATATTACACTGTGACATGACAATAGCTCTGCGTAGGCCTATGTGTGGACACTGTAGAAGGCTGTCGCGGACTTCGAGCATGAACTTGAGAACATCGGACATGTTCACACTTGACAGGTAGGCCTATGATTCTCTGATAATATGCATCATAATGTGTTCGTTACCTGTTGCTCCTTGGTGACTGATATCAATATTGACATTGCACACTGTGCAGAAAGCATGGTGGGGAAGTCTGAAACTAACGGAGGCATGGCCATCTCTGCCGGTGACTATCAATTATTTTTTTTAGGCGCATGCGATCTTTTTTATTTTATCCGGTGGTTCTGCCATGGTAGCATACTACAAGAGTTTTTTCTGAAATTAGTAATATCAAAAACACCAAGAAAGCTTAACGTCAAACCATTTGTAACACAGCCAAGACACTTCGATATATTTGCCATTTTAAATCGATGGCGAACATAAAGACCGCATGGTTAACATCGTTGGGCTAAAATTAAATTAATTTAACGTCTTATCTCTGCATTACTCGTTAGTTTACCTTTCAGTGATTTTTAACTTGGTTAAATGTCCTCACTTGAAGAATTGGCCAGACGTTGGCGAGAAGGGAGAGTTAGGTAAGTATGAATGAAAAATCGTTAACTGAGACAAAAACAGCGGTTGATTCTACTGACTGCAGAGTAACCTAGTACTTTCTGATTTCGAGGGTCATACAGAGGATAGTAACGGCAGGGGGTCTGTGATTGGTCAAACTCCTCTTCTGCTTCTTGCTCTGCTGCAGCTGCCTATGTACGCCTTGGCGACTCGACACAGACAGACTTTGAAGGTTGAACCCGTTTTTATTTTGTATTTTTTGTTTTGCGTACTTTTAGAGCATCAACTCGTACCAGCGTACTTTAATGTCAAAATGCGTGCCAGGTACGCAAAATGCGTACATGTTGGCAGGTCTGCATATGAACTATATATAAGTGCTATATATAACCCATGTTCCTGTTCATGTATCCTGTCCTTGTCTCAGGAATAGTAGATAGCTGTGAGCATTAGCATTCAAATAGCATTTGTGAGGATTCAGGGCCCAAGCAATCTTAGAAAGGTTATCTGACCTATTAAATAATGAATTCCATATCCGAAAGACATTTTGATGTGCTAGAACGATTATCTAATTAAAAAAGAAATACATTGCAGTTGGAGAGAAGCAAACCCAAGCTGAGAACACAATATGAAAAGCTGCTGCGTCGTGTGGTGGTGACGAAGAACTAGAAATGGATAGTGAAGAACTTGGGTTTTTATGACCATTTGTGTCCCAAAGGGTTTCTCAGATGTGGTTAGAGCTTGTAAAACGATGTTTTAGGCTATTAGATAAAACATTTAGATTTTTGAATTTCATGACTTTTTTTTACATAAAAATCAACTACTTTCAGTGCCCATGAGTAAATCCTATTTTCATCCCAGGATACAGATAAAACAGATGTTTTGAAAGTAAGTACACGACTAGATCATATTTGAATGCCAGGGAACAGATCCAGCAGGTGACAGAAAGTATGCCTTCAACTGGTCTCGCTGTTCTTCTGCTGTTGTGGCCTCCCGTGTCCTGCTCACTGCCATCCCTTCCCCAGGGTCCATGGATGAAAACCACGCAATCATTCTCAATATCAACAAAGGATGGGGGCAGGTACACATCGGATGCCTTGTCCATGACAAAGTTGTGAACAGTGAGAGTGGCGAGTGTGATCGTTGTCATTTTGTCAGGGTCAAGTGAAATGTTGGTCAGGATTACACGTAGTCTGTTGGCCAAAATTCTAAACGCCTTGCCCTCGACAGGCGATAATTAAATATTGGCTGTCCATCGTCCAGGTTCAGGTTCAGGTTGGGGTGTAGCTCAGATGGGGAACATTCAACAGATCTCTGGCCTCTCTGGCCTCCGTGATGCCATGGACAAACAGCCTTGACACTGCTCCCTGTATGCCATTGCCAACATTGGCAGATAAACTTGCAGCTTGCGTTGACTACTGCCATGAGAACCACTGAAAATCTGGATTTGTAATTATGGTAGGTACTTCCACCTAGCAGGAGGGCTGGATGTATGTGTGCTTTCCATCTATGGCGCCTAGACATTGAGGAAACTGCCACTTCTCTTGGAAGGCCCCCGCCACCTCTCAGCACTCTGCCTCTGTTGTAGGCAGTGCCGGATTACAATGTCTGCCTCTTCTAATATGCCGATTGGAGTTCTAAAACGAAATAGTGCATTATGTGTTTGTTTTGTTACAAATGAAAGGCAGACACCTTATGGGGGTAGGCGAGGAGTTTAAACATTAGGCCTAGGTCTCTTGGTTCTTCTGTCAAACATCCCCATCCCACTCTGTGTGTATCTGTGTATGTTTCCATCTCTGTGTGGTTCTTCTGTCATTACTCTTTATTCCAGAAGTTTTATCATTCTCTCTTTATAGGGTTCATGCTAGCATTAGAAATGTGTTAAAATCGAATTAATATATTGTAGCATTGTATAATACATTAAATTGCTTCTATATTTTAAATATTCATATTTTTGAATTGCCTTAAAATGATTTAATTCAGACTTTGTTGTATTGTTATTGTTGTAGTTCTAATAAAGTTACTGATTGCTTGTAAATAAGTTAACAAACTGCAGATAATAAGTTGTTGTCATTCATAAATACAATAAAAATATATTTCTTTTCACTATAAAATTTGAACACGTGTCAGTGTTGTGTATATTATGGTTTTGTAGTAAAATGAAGAACATGGAAAAGCCGTCTGCATCAGGTACAATCTTTCTCTCCTCCCATACACTAGTTATTTCTAAGCCACAGTGACACCTACAGTACAGTAAGATATACCACATCTGGCTTAGATGGTTAAAACAACTTATATTGCTACATGACCATAATGTCTATGTATTATGGGATAAAATATCAAACGGGGTAATGCAAACGTTCTACTCGTTCAACATTCTGCTTGTTACTGCAAATTGCCAGTAAATTGATCATGACATAAATGTCCTCAGTAAATGACAAAAGGGGACAAATTGATTCTGTTTTTTTCACTGAGTACATGACAAAATTATGAATGTTTCAAACACTAGATTTTTGTCTATCTAGAATAATTTTTTAGGTTATTATAAAAAAATGAAATGCGTTGCTCTTAAACTTCCTCTTTGTGTTTTATACCATTTAAAGGGCTATTTTCTTTGGACTACATTGGTGGATATATTTGATCTCGGCTATGAAGCATAACCACACAACAAGCCTTTTTGTGCAACAAGGTCAAGTATAAAAAAAATGGAACATTCCGCTTTGGCTGTGAAGGGTTAAACTTTGACAATGACAAGCAGATCAGCCAATCTACATTTGCAGTGTTTCTATTGTTTGCAAATTATAAACCAGCTGGCATGGATTTTTTTTTATAACTCTGTCAGTGTTAGCTATAGATGCATGGCTGGCTATGTGTGTTAGCCAAGGCTAAGCCTGTTATCCCGTAAACAAAACAAAAACAAACAAGGCTGACTTCAGTCAGTTCTTTATTACCACAAGCGGCACACTGCAACACACACGTGTATTTTATGGAGGCGACACAGGACACACACACACAAACACACACGCAGGCCTAAGGACGCCGTGAAATGTATGCTCTGCATTTCACCCATCCCGGACCGTCCTTCCTCCAGGACCCCCCAGGAGCAGTGGGTAGCTTCTCAGCGCCCGGGGACCAAGTGAACCGTCCGTCTCGGTCACGGACGGAAAGGAGAATGTTCTGTTTTTGCATGTTTTTTCTGTTGGGGTCTGGAGGAAACCCCTTGTGAAGACGGGGAGAACATGCAAACTCCACACAGAAAGGCCCGGGAGATAGCCCACCTGAGCACTGAAGCCCATTGCTCTGAAATTAGGCTGCATACTTTGGTATTGGAGTTACTTCTTTCCATGCCCCGATAGCATATTTTTCAATTTAATAGATAACGTGTAAATCTTTTGACATCTATTTCAGATTAGTAGCCTACTGTTCTTCCTTGTTGCAGCCCAATGCAGATCTCAGTTATGAAGTGTTATCACCAGTGTCAAGTGGCGGCGGTGCTGAGAGGCAGAGGGGGTGAGGTAGATGGACATCCAATACTGGACAGTGCAGGGGCCATTAAAGTATGCCTCTTCCACTGCCTCTTACTAGGGGTACTTCAACCCTGGTAGCTAAGAATGTGCCATAATCAATCTATGTACACAAAAAAATTGTACATCAGTTCACCAAAAAATCTACATAGCAATCTAATGCTGGCGAATTTTGACCACATCCATTGAACAAACTCTTCTAAAATGGGTATATGGCTTCTATTCGATAAGATAGATGTATAGCTAGTAGCTACGGATGGGCATGAGTAATGTTACTCTATTTGGATTTGTTCGACGTATAGCTTAATCGTGTTTGAAAACGGAGTCAATTTAGAGTCAAACTTGACGTTTCTGTCACGCTAGTTGTTGCCAAGTAATAAACAGCCGTGGCCCGTCGGCTCCTCCGGTTTAACTGATCGCAGTTAACCTAACATTAGCATGACTCTATTTGAGACACACAGCTGGTTAAGTGATCCCAAGTAGTCACTGCCTTGATAACCCAGCTGCACATGGACCACAGATTATGAATGAGTACTTGAATGTTTACATGACCTAAAATACCCATCCCTACTAGTAGCCATGATAAAATTAGTTAAAGCAGCCATAAGTCGTGTTTGGCTTGTAGCTCCCCCTAGCTGCGAAACCTGTTGAAATTTGCTTTCCTCGTTTATGACAAACTAGCGAGTCAACAACTTTGCTAACACAGTCAAGAAAAGATGGCTAGCTCTGAATCGAACTTGTATCCAAATGTGTCTTTCAGCTCTCGCCAAGGCGTAAAAGCTGTTCTGATAGTGACTGTCACTACCCGATCCTAGTCGCGCATGCTCAGACACAAATGACCGGGCGGCTCCAGAAATCTTACATACCGCAGTATCTTCCCTATAGACCCCCGATGGCAATGGTGGAGAGGCCATTCTCCATATTAAAAGTAATTGTAGCGGCACAATTTTTTTCAAGCTGTTATTTTAAGGTAAAATTGTTACATATTGTTACTTTAAGGTTAGCTAAGTTTAGCTGAAGCTCAATGCTTACCTGTTCAGCAGATAATTAGCCAACTCGGCATCCGTCTTAAAATCCTTGAGGGCTCTTAGCCATCTCCATCCTTCAAATGCATCTCCAACATGTATCCATGTTTTACTACATCTCTGGTCATGGAGCTTTTTAGTAGGGGACCAAGGCTTTTTTGGTCAGGTAGAATCAAATAATATCTTTGTTGTCCCAGTTTATATCAAGGAAATTTGGCCAAGCATTCAAAATTGCAACTTTGTAAGTTGAGCAAATTTTACATATATATTTACATATTAGTTCAGTTACTATAGTCATTATAGTGTACTCTTGATGAAATTTGTGAAGCATCCGCAGATTGGTGTGTTGATTATGTACCAGGTGTCATGAAGTGTAGACCTTTTCTTATCCAGATATAAGCACCTATCTTAGGGTGACCAGACGTTTCCGGGGAGAGTCCCCGTTTTTTGTTTACAAAGGTAAAAACATTACACTGTTTTGGAGGTGTTTACGTGTCTGAACTGAAAAATGTCCCTGAATTTTTCTCAGAAATCTGGTCATCTTAACCTATCTGCCATCACCTTTTTGTAAGCAGAACATTTGTCAGATATGAGAAGAATAGGAGAGGGCAAGGAACACTACAAATAATTAATGAAAACAAGTAATAATACTGAACGGCTGGATACCTTCCTGTAGATTTAGCAGTTTAACTGTCATCGCAGATTCTCTAGATGCTTTAGGAGATGTGCAAGGAAGATTTGTAGGATGACATGTATGGATGTATTATCAACACATTTTTTCCCAGCTTTGGCCTATTTTTTGTACAGAAAATAACGTCTGATATTTATACAATTTAACACATTTCCCCTGACCCTGTTAATGCAAAACAGACACAGAACACAAAACTCTGGGTAAAAGATTGCATGTGTATTCTATAAGACATTTCCACTCTAACTGAGCTTCCAAACCATTGCACTGCTTGAGGAGGGACGAGAAACAGGAGCATCAGTTCTGACAGCAAAGAAGTGCACTGAAAGTAAGTGCCACTTTAATTCTTTTTCAAGGTGTTAGTTCCAATACTAAGTTTGAATATGTACTTTTTTTTCAGACCCCCCAATGGCATTTACTTCATCTCTGAAAAAAAGACACACAGAACAGGTATCTGATGGGGAAGGAGGTATTAAAAATCAAAAAATATATATATTTATACATTTGAGGTATTTATCCACAAGGAAAAAAAATCTGTTTCATATCCCCTCCTGACAAAGCATTTAAAATAACATTTATAACAATATTATTTACTGACACTCAAATGATAATCCAACTTTGCGCAGAGATTGCTCAGATTCCATTAGAGTCCCAAGCACCAATCTGTCTTTGACACAGTGCCTCTTAAACACAGTGAGTAATATCTTCACATCCAGAAGGTACATTAAAATAGATCAACACCAAATAAAGCTGGGATCACCGTAATCACGGGCCCGCAACCTTTTTTGAGCGACAGAGTGCCTTGGCTCAAAATCAAAAGGTGTCTTGTGCGACAGAAAAAGATCAACTTCCAAGCAATAGGTTCCGCTGAGGTCATGCCAAGTACTGCTGCATTGCTGTCTTTGCACTAAGAGAGAGAGAGAGAGAGAGAGAGAGAAAGATGGTGGTAAGGAATACATGTACTGCTTAGAGGTTTTGTTAATTGAGGTTGTGTGTGCTACGAACGTACCGGTCACAAAGGTTGGGGTCTAAAGCCTGAGTAAGTTTGTGCAGCACATCCACAAATCCCATCTCTCTCAGCTTGTCCTGTCGCACTTGAGAACCTGAGACACGGGCCAGTCAGGTGTTGAAAAGAAGATTAAACATACAGCCTTAAAAGGCTTTGGAATAAAATCATGTGAAATCACCCAAGGGCTCCCAACCCAAGTGTATAATACCACTGTGCACAACAACTTGGTAGCAGAATTAGGCCTTAATCTTAGAAATCCTGACATATTGTGTATAGAAGCACTTGTCATGCTATGTTCATTTTGTGACCAGAACTTGTAAAACAGAATTCCATTGTGTTCAAATATGACCATTGTATGCAAACTCACTGGTCAGACATGAGATTGGATCTTGCTTTCCCACTCAGTATCAAAACTAGAACGTCAGTAGGCGGTAAGAGAAGGCACTGGGCTCTGGCTCTTAAAGGTTCACTAATCACATTATTGACATTGTGAAAGGCTGGAAGTAATTGTGACATATTTTTCAGAAAAATATTTGGTGATGATATTTTTCCTTTAAACATTGTATTCCCATGTAAGTGCTCATACATTTTCTTGATCTTGTGGAATGATACAGGATTGTGGTTGGTGTTATTTAGCAATATTGCCAATAATAGTGGAATGATCTGTTTATGCCAAGTGTTTAATGCAGGCTTGTCAAAGACAACCACATCAGCTACATCTCAACATTGGTATACACTATTTATCAATATCCCTGAAGAATGTCTCCCATCCCCTGATCCCCCTGAAAGTCTTCTTCATATGGGAATCTGTACTTACCGTCCTCCTCATTCCAGATGAGGTTGGAGATACAGAACGTGGCAGCCAGCTGCAACTTTACATTTGAGTGTCCCTGAGAAAAAGGATTCAGGAAGTTGTCAGGAAGAGAATATCTCAAACTAATTATCCTGCAGGTGACATGGCAGTTACAGTTGATTATTCCGTATGTCAATTTGCGGACAGTATACAGCTGTGGCCAGAAGGAGATTTCTGCATAAGTGAGCAGGCTCTTGATTGCTGGTGTGTCAGAGGCAGAGCTTCCTGACGGCGTTCACTGGTCAACAGCTCACCAGCCACCAGCCAGACAGAGCAGTTCTTCTCTTCCATGTTAATATGTCTTTTAATATAATATGAATCTGTGTTTGAATAATATCATTTTGATAAGGCATCACTTCTGTTAGCCAAAAGGCACAGAAACCATTTTTAAAACTAATCCGGCTCTGTGGTGTACTAACCTACAAAGGTAGGATTAGTATGACTCATTGAATTGGTTCACTTCGATCAAACACACACAACTTCTGAAGAACCTTTAAAATAAAAATTCAGAACATTTATCTTCATCTATAATGAAAGAATAATATTGCATTAATTAGTTGCATGATGCGTTGTAAGTAGGCGGGCCTAGCATCACAGTGAGTAGGCCGAGGTTCATCCTTTGGTTACGCCCCTGGAGTATAGAGAGATATTTTCCTCTTTCATTTGGTTGGTTCTTCAAATGACTTATTTTCTACTGTCAACCAGGTGGTCTCTGCATGTAAAGGATGATGATTAGAAGTTGTGTGTCCTATGACTGACAGATGAATTACTTGTAAAAGTGGCAACCCTTTAATACATTTTGTTTTGTTTTTAAAGTTGCATTATAAAACATTTTTGTAGTAACATGCAACACTATGCTGCCTTCTTGTTCATCTCAGTATTAAACACACAGTTGCAGTAGCACCCTTTATGTTCATTTCATTGAACATAGCAGACAGTTTGAATTCTGAAGCCTATGTCACATGCCTATGTACTTACTATTTAGGTGTGGCTAACTGAAATGGCTGTAGAGCATTTCTTTACCTTTTGTTACTGTTTTGTGTATACCAATACTCTCACAGAGTGATAACAGTTAGTGTGGTTCCTGATGTGTTCTGATGCTTAACACCGTTTAGCTGACCTTGTACATCCCTTTCACAGCAGGGTCGTGCTGGAGCATTCTGTAGTGCCTTTCAATGTGCATCACAAGCAAACCACAAAACTATTCATAGGTGGTCCCATGCATGCACCAAGTAGTAGGCTAGTTAAGGTAAATGGGATGTTACTGATCGTCACCTCTCCACCTTACTGATTTGTGAACATTGTGAACATCTCGCCCAAGTTTATGCTGTGAAATGGATTTAAATTTGTTTTTAGGTTGAGTAGAAAGGCACATCGAGACAGAAAACTTACCATGTAGTACTTAATCTTCTGCAGTATGTCATCATTCGTCATGATCAGCTCCTTGGCTGAGTTGCCATCAGCGATGTTGGCCAGGATGCATAAGGTCTAAAAAATGGAGAGAAAATTGTCAAAATGTTACAGTAGTCAAGGATTTATCAAAGCCCCCTTCTTCAAGCAATACCCTCTATGTATCTGCCCGCCCCACTACACATCAGAACATCTTTATTAATATCTGAGTGAATTATCTGCATTTTGAGTGAAGGGACACCTCACACATTTCAAATATTAATTTGATGAACACCGCACACATTTTGTAGGAGGAGAATTCGTTTTGGCAAAATGGCAGATGCAGCAATACGGTTGACCTTGAAATCACCCCCTATGCACCTAACACAAATGCATCAACGGCTATTAGCAGACGTGGTATTTTCCTAATTCTAGCGGCCTGTAGTCATGACGTGGGACAAGAGCAGACTTCAGTAAGGTAATGCATGAGTTGAGAATAAAAGAAAAAGAGAATGCTCAGTACAATATGCTTTCAATATGACTACATTTAGGAGAAACCCTTTACAAAATACCTTTCTATCCCCTACAAAGCTACTGCATCCTTCAATGTCATACTGAAAATCCCCCGAGTTATAGGATGGAAGAGAATGACCTACCTGCTCCTTGATGTCCATACTATTCTCGCCCTCCAGGATGAGAGTCACTGCCTGCATTATTTGTTTTCCATGGGAGCTCATAATCTGGTCTATGTGCTGGAAGACAACAAGTTTGGAAAGGTGTAAACGTATTTGAGATAACACAGATAATGCTATTGCATGTCTCAATGGTATGATTGGACTTTGTGGAGCACACCCTGATGACAATACAAATGACACTCCCTTAGGTTCCCTTCAAAAGACCTGAAATCAACGTTTAGCTTTCTCTCTCTATATATATACACACTATAGACTACTTGTATACTACTATATATATATTTTTTTATATATATTGTATCCTATATACTGTGTTTTATCTGAAGTACTTCTCTCATGTGTAGTACTTAGTGTGTTGTTATGTTTTATGTTATGTGTAGTACTTAGTGTGTTTGTATGTTTTATGTTCACTGTATGCACCTATGCACCAGAACAAATTCCAGGTAGTTGTAAACCTACTTGGCAATAAATACTATTCTGATTCTGATTGGGGTTGTGAATGAATTTGAACTAAAACTGAGATGGGTGAAATCGTGTTGCGGTATCTTGAGATGTATCTGTGGTTGTCTGACAGGGACAGGAGGATTGCTGTTCTGGGAGAGAGACACCATGCACATTCAAACTGTACTGGCAGGCAATTGACAATTAAGAATTATTAATTCAAATGATTTCATAATGATGACAAAATACAAATGCCGTTGATTTTTATATATGTGTAAAATGGTTTCTGGTGCTTTTAAGTTAAAAGTAAATAGAGTAAAAATAATGCCTTTTATTGAAGGAGAACATAATTTACAGGATTAATGTAAACATCAACAGGCTCATCCAGACGATGTGCACATCATAGCGGGTGACTTTAATCAGGCGTGTTTGAAGACAGTGCTACCTAAGTTCACCCAATATGTCAAGTGTGCTACCAGAGGGAACAATACGCTCGACCACGTATACTCCAACTTAAAGCATGCCTACAGAGCCACACCCCTCCCCCATATAGGATAGTCAGACCACCTTTCACTGCTCCTCATCCCGGCATACACACCCACATACAACAGGTCATTTTCTGGGTGGTTCCAAACTTTTGAACGGGAGTGGAAGTATTCCCCCTCTGTAGTCTGAGGCCTGTCAGACACGTTTGAGGTCTACATGCTTATTTATAACCAGCATAAACTCACCGCCAATAACTTGAGAGCATTAAGAATGTCATTCATCTATTTCTTGTTTAAATACCTATTTTCTGAGGTTCTAAGATGTTGTAAAAAAAACACATTATAAACAAACATTTCTGGCCAAGACTTTAGAGCTCTGAGCTCTAGGTTTGTTTTAGGTAGGCCATTTGAATTGCAGCGCTGATACGCTATTGAACCATGTTAGCACATTCATGGGCCAAATCATACATCTTGTCCCTAGAAAAGCTAGGAAACAGAGCATTTGTTTGATACACTTGACACAAAAATCCTCCTCAATGGAACTGCGTGAATCAAATGAGCTGCTTTGATCCAATACACAGTACCTAAATACAGCTGTAACTGCTAAATACAGCTGAGCTACTATACCCTAGCTCTACTGTACTGACTGCTGATATTTGCTGCATTGACAGAAATGTTTGTATGAATCTACACGACTAACCGGACGTGTGGATAGGAGGTTGCGGAGCAGACCAAGTGTCTTCATCAGCACATTGGCATCAGTGTCGGAGAGGAGGCAGAAGAGCTGGTCCGTCCCTAACGACCGCAGAATCTCCATCTTCACTTTCTGATCTCCTTGAAATGCCATGTTCTGCACACATGCAAACACACACAAAAAGTATCTACAATTACACAACATTTCTAGTCCATCACTGTCTTTCAATCAAAAGTTTGGGGGAGTTAAATGGTTTGAATAGGTATTGGGAAATATTATATTGTTGTAACATTGTATTTGACCTTAGGTGTCCTGAAAGGCACTTTAAGATTGAATGTACTATAATTGTACTATACATGCCATGAGTCACCCATAAAAATGCAGATAAGAAATGTTTGTATACATGCCCAAAATCTGAAGAATAAATACATTTTAACTACATAAAACAAAAGTGATGAAATACAGTTCATTCAATCAAATTGTCTCAAGGTGCTTTCCAGAGCCCAGAGCCTGAACCCCCTGGAGGAGGCACAATGGGACAGGACTGTTGCTTTGTGACACCAACCAGAGCTTGGCTCCGGCCACTTATTTGACAGTCTATGGGTAAAGCACACAGAGGAAGTAGCCTATAGAATTGAAGCACTAGGTTCAGCCTATTAAACATCTTTGGTTTAATGATCTAACAGTTAGCACCTGACTGAGAGGGTGAAGAGTCTAATTGTATCTGTTCTCTTTGTGATGAATGGAATAATGAGTTTAGCCTTGTCATGTCCAGATCACTGTTAGCTGGGCAAATGTGCATGCTCCAGGGGGTATCTAACGGTTGACAGGGGGAGAATTGATTTTGTGCGAGAGAGGCAATAAAGTGGGGTAAAACGGGGCAAGGCGGCGAACTTCAAGTTCCACGGCGTATTGTTGTGACTGTTATGAGAGCAGACATAGTGTTGTATTCTCAGTGTGAGCACACTGTTTACACATACTTTCACTTTTTTAGCCCAACGGTCAAAGGATGTGGAGTACCATTCTTTAGAGCCAGAATAGAAAAGAAACTGACACGTTTTAAGGTTTATAATAACATATTGATTATAATGATTTTACTTATAAATGTCTCAAACAAAAATGTATTAAATAACCAGGAACAACTTGTTAGGCATATACCACACACAAATTAACACACACGCAATCAGTAACTTTATTAGAACTAAAAAAAGACAACATAACAGTTCAACAAAATAGTAACAACTGTCCCATTTGACCACTCAGAGTTACTACAGTGTGATGATGATGTATGTAACCATCCTTTACATTTTTTTTAAATAAAATAAAAATGTTTTAATATTGTTTAAACATACAAACTATTTTATATATTATACAACACTACAATATATTTAATTTGATTTCAATAAATGAAAAATAAATTTTCCTGACTCCTCCAGTACAGTAACATGAACATATGAAACAACAACAACGACGGATAAGCTGTTGGGCTGCTGAACACTGCGTCTGCAAACTGCAGAAAGAGAGGCGCCTACACTTTCTACCTTACATGGGAAGCTACCCATCTGGGGATGGCTAACTAAACCCAAAATAAAGAAAGTGTCATGAAAGAATATTAATAGATAGAAATGTAAATAGAAATGTAAACTCACTTACTAATACTACTACTATTATTATGACAAGCAATACTCTTGTAACAACCAGACATGGGCACGTGTGCGTTCACAGACATACATAAACACACACACACACACACACACACACACACACACACACACACACACACACACACACACACACACACACACACACACACACACACACACACACACACACACACACACACACACACACACACACACAGCTGAGGATGATGGGAGGTCACTCTCCTCTTCTTCCTCATCCTCTTCACCCAGCAGCTGCCTCTTGTGGTCCTCAAGGTCATGTTCAAGGTCATGTTCAAGGTCATGTTCAAGGTCATGTTCAAGGTCATGTTCAAGGTCATGTTCTCATGCAGCTGTACACTGGCTCCATCCATCTCAAATCTAAAAAAAACCACATAATTGTGAGTCATTTTGTTTTTTCCCCGTTTCACTAAAAGCCTGGTCACTGGAGGGCTGACAGAATGCTTGGTGAAGTTTGTGTCGAACACTTAAACTATAGGAGCATATAAGCTTGTAAACCAATAATGAGTACTGAACATTTTAAGGAAAACAGCTAGATAACACAATGTTATTTCCTATGTAAAGACAAAATACAGCAGTAAACACAATATATATCACAATATAATACAACAAAAACAATAAAAGAGTTTGCGCTCTTGACATGTTAGTTAGCCAACATCTTATCCAGCAGACTGCCTACAAACCAACCAATACTTTGACATATTTACACTATTTACAACTTACAGTAAATAAAAACCTATACTAGAGCGCTCCACAACTCAGATTCATCAGAACGTTATATCTGGAGTCTTTGATGTGCAGTTCATTTGACAGATTAGCTAGCAAGCAATCCAACTGGGCTACAGACAATAGTAAATTGTGTGGCAAATATTTCTGGAGTGTGGTAGAACTAGTTGGCTATATCCTCACATACTTTTTCGTACAAAATCTCATAACAGTCCTAGTAGTAGTCATAAACTTGCTCGTCACATAGTAACCTAAAATAAATCATATAAGAGTAATGTCTTTTATTATACTATATTTCTGCTGAAATGAAAAAGCTATACGGTCATACTCACACCGTCAAACTACTGGCATAAATAACTAAACACTGCTTTTCAAGTTATAACCTGGATAAATGGTAACAATGACAAATAAATGTACTTTTTACCTTAGTTGAAAGGACGTCAAGTTGAACGATGTGTAATGCCTCCTGGTGCTCCTCCTTCCAGCGTAGTGAGCAGAGTGAGTGGTCTTTCGTCTTCAAGTAGTAAAAGAAATTTGTATCACAAACCCCTTAACCAAGGATATTGCCGTATAGCCCATGGCCCACCCGTGTATTAACCACAGTTTATTCAACGTTAAACTTAAATTTAAAACTTAAAACTAAATGTCCTGTAGTTGTGGTATGAGCACCATTTAAAAGTTAAATCAAATCAAATTAAACGTTGCTTCAGGCTATGCAGCAAACTGTGTTTCCTGGCTGCTATGATTCTCTAGTTACACTTCTAGCTAACTAACTAGCTAAAGAATATTTTAGGCAAAGATTCCATTTGCATGAAATAATAGCTAGTTATCTAGCTGATGTTATGATCTCCTCAATTTAACTTTTTCTTTTAACTTTTAAAATTATACGGAAAAGGTCGAAACCGTCTGAGTGCCTTGCAGCTTCATATATTCATATGATTTCTTATTTACTTCATATTAAAATGAGTTCATATTACACACGATAGCAACTATACCAACTGTTAAAATGGTTCCCTAAGCTAGAGACGGATAGCTAGGATAGTTCCTTGCTAGGTTAACTGGCATGAGGCCTTGCATGTTTCACACCTCTGGCGGAGGGTCATGCTCCGTGGCATCCCGTTAAATAGAGTTGGATGGGAATAAACAACACCTGGTACTTTATCGTTATGGAAGACTATGTGTGAACGAAAATTTGTTATTCCATATTTTCTTACCTGAGACATTAATGGGATTCATATGGGAAAGAGGTGGAGAGAGAGAGAGAGAGAGAGAGAGAGAGACTCATTTGCGCTTTACCTGGCACAGTTACCGAGCCTTGTTACTAACTTCCAAAAAGTTCCAAAATGCATTCCCATGTATAGGCCGCAATCGAGTATTTAATTTAAATGTAACAAAATCAATGTATAAACTGTGGTCAATAGTTAGGATGTTACGGTATAATAGTGCCCCTTTGTAGACGATGTGTTCCATATTGGGTATATAGCTTCAATGTGCCATTGTGAATGAGACTATGAAGTTTCATGAAGATCAGCCATTCACACTGGCACATTTTGGCTGCTGAATTTTGATTGGCCGTTTGGTGGCAATTTTGAAACATTAAACACTCACTCACTCACTCACTCATTGAGGTAAGGGCATAGCCACAAACACACTGTTAAATATTCATCCACACGCTTATGTCTCACATGCTTCAAGCATGTGTATGTCTAGTACTGTTTCCTTCAGTTGTTTGTTTTCTATTACAACATATTTCAGTTTAGTATGGAGGGCATCGGCAGATTGTTGTGTGAAATATCTTGAATATTCCAGGCTTTCACAGATAGTTCCTCTACGATGAAGATACAGACGTCAAGTGTGTTGAGTTTAGATTCAATGTTTAGTAGGTTTTCCCTTACCAATGGCAATGAGTACTTTGTGAGATACGAACCCAAGAGTAAGGGGTGTGAATTTCCAACTAATTTGAACACAAATTGCGTCTAATGGTAGCCTGGATGCCAGACGAACTTAGCCACGCCCACAACATTTTAGGTCGGGAAGTTCGGTCTGGTGTCGCTCCGTTGGGGAGAAACTATCTCCTCACAAAAATCTGTGAGGAGATAGATAGACCAATCAAATTGTCAGGGCGGGCTTTATACGATGATGGACAGATGATCAACCCTAACGTAATCAACCACGTCACCAAAGAGCTTTTGGGGTGAATTCGTTTTCAACAAACATGGCTGCCGTTGGAGAGCTGAAATGTGGAAATTCGAGTCTGTTTTAGAAGACATTGACAGCACATTAATTTTGAAAGAGGAACAGAGAAACGCGATCAAGGCATTTGTCGATCGAAAAGATGTTTTTGCCGTCCTTCCTACGGGATCCGGTAAAAGTTTAATGTATCAGCTGGCCCCATGGTCTACGTTATGGTCATACTACGTTGCTCTGATTGGTTCTAGATATATCCAATTGAGCGAAGAGGCATTTTTTTTTCCTGGTTCGGTTGAAACACACCCCATAATCACAGCCCAACGGAGTGGTATCAGACTCATATTCTGACTAGAATTATGAGTATGACATCGTCAGGCTAGTCTAATGGTGTTTTACATTTTAATCACCTTGTTTCTTTAGTCTTCTAAAAGGCACCTTAGTCTCATTTGCAAATAATGTCATCTGCTTTAATCTGGAACTAAATATATATTTCAGTTTTTAAATGTATTTATTTTTTTTGTAAATAAAATACATAGTCTTTGGAAACACACTAGAGCATAAATGTTCGCAATAAAAAGACTGCTTAGGAAAATGTGCATAAATATCTTTTAAAGGTGAAAATGATGATGACTGGGAGGTTGAACACTTTCCCCACCTCATTGTGAGTGTGTTAGGTCATTTATTTGTGTGTTTTTCCCACGTCATTGTGAGTGTGTTAGGTCATTTATGTGTGTGTTTTTGATTTCAGTGAATTGCTGCTGCAACACTACAATTTCACCTCGGAGATAAATAAAGTACTCTCTCTCTGTCTATTAATCTATCCATCTATCTGTAATGGTACTACAAATTATTCGATCTGTTTTGAAACTTTTGTGACACAGTAACAGTTAACTTTAAACTTCAGATTCAACTTGGCAAATTGATGTGAGAGTTTAATATGGTTGATGAAAAAATGGAACAACTCACTAGGTGTGCAAATGTCCCAATTGAATTAATATTGCATCACCATGAAGAATTCAATAAAGCTGGAGGTATTATCAAATCTAATCCATGAATAGACTGCTGCAGTGCATCTAAACGTGTCTGTGTTTAAGTACTTGTTTCTCTTCTGCTCAAATTTCAGCAGGCAGGCACACGCAGTTTGTGGAAATGAGGGAAGTGCATGTTTTGACATATTTCACTCAATTAAAAAAACTAAAAGGTAAAATAAATATTTTTCTTATAAACAGGACACAATTGTTGGGACTGTATGACCTATAAGAATATAAATATGGAGGAAGGAACCTTACCATGAGTGCCCAGATGCCATTAACCCTCAGAGCTGGACTTTCACTCTGAGTGAGACTACAGAGGAGGTCAATCACTCCCGACTCTAGGATAGGCTGCACACATAGAACCAACAAATGAGCATCATCACAAAGAGGCTTAACATTTACACCACCCACTCTTTAAGCTATTCCCTCATTATTTCTTAATGAAAACACGTCTGATATTACTGTAATTATGACTAGAACTGAACATGAAAGTAATGGATGATGTAATGGATGATGAAAGACATTTCCATCTTAAAACACTGAGACATAATGGAGGATAAAGTGACCCATCATGGCAAAACCTGGCATGAAATGCAAAAAGAGAAAGAAAATTGAGATATTTTATTAAGCTGATTTTCCATGAAAAAAAGCTACAAAATGGTGTTTCATGAAAGTAGCACTTGGCAGGATTGGTGATCGGTGCCCCTAGACTTTAATGGTGCAAATAAATCATGGTCCCACAATGCATGGTGAACAATTTATCTTAAAATATTAAGAAATGAAGCCCATTTAACATGAATATTCAGTAAAATAGGATGATGACGTTTCACCAAATACTGTCATTAAGATACCGTGTTTGGATACTAAGCAGAACATTTTTGTTCAGGTAGGCTTCAGTTACTCGTAGCTTAAAATTATGATTTGCATCTTATGCTGGGTTTTCCCCATGGTCGGTCACGAATATTGCATATGAACTCAAAAGATGCAAAATGCTTCACCTCCTTGCTTGGTGAAAACTCCAACAGCAGATTGCATAGCGTGGATGAAGCCATTACCAGAACCTCATCAGGGGCATTCTGTAACAACTAGGATAGAAAACAGCATTACCTTAGCACATTGTGTTGGAGCAGTTTTATGTGCTAAGGTCTATGAGTAATCACGTGGGTATCCAGTAAGTATTCTTACCTTCATAAGAGGCTTCCAGACAGCATGGTCATGAAAACTAGTTCTGAGCTGCTGAACTGACCGAGACAAACTGTGGAGACATCTAGAGAGGGTTCAAGAAGAGAGGGAATCACGGCTAGTTCTCCAGTGAAACAAATACATCTAATTCAATTCACAGAGACATTTAGTGGTAAAATAAGTCATACCTTACAGCTGCAAGACGGACCTTGATACTGGACTCTGATAAGCCACTGACAATCCTGTCCATCATGTTCTCAGTCTCCGTGATCTGGAATTGATAACATGTTTACTGTTAACTGTTGACTGTTTAAAATAAGTCATCAGAGGCTTTTACTTATTTTCAGGGATGGGGAATGGGGGGGGGGGGGAACCGTAGTATATCTTCCAAACTTAAGCAGTCCTCATCAAGTCCACGCAACAAAACAGTATCAGTATCTCAAACTTGTGTTTGCATGTTGCAAGGTTTTTGTGAGAACATAAGATGACATGGCAGAAGTAAAGATTATTGAGGCTGTACACAAATATAGCCAAAGTGTATAGTGTGGTTGGTCTGGAGATCAATGAGGTTCCATTAGGAAGCATGAATTAACCATTGGGCTTCTTGCAGTTCTGTCTAGCCAAACACCTCACCCCGCACCACATCCTTCACAAAACAGTGGAACTGGGCTTCAACCAGGACAGGCAGAGAAGCTAGAGGCCCCAGTGCACAACTGTGGAAGAGCATCAAAACTGATGAATCTTTCATCAGAGAAACAGGTGCCTCACAGGTCCTCAGCTGGCAGCTTTATTAAACAGGACCCAGAAAAAAGTGTTATCTTCAGCAGTGAGGGGAAAGAGTATCAAAGAAAAAAGCCATATCTATAGATTGACAAATCTAAGATGAGGTGTTTGGATCGCAGACAAGAAACTTTGCGAGGCACAGAACAAATGAAACAATGCACACAGCGTGCTTCTAGTGTCTCTCAAAAAGGAATCTTCATCAAGGAAGGCTCCAACACGATGTTACCGTAATTCCATTGCCATGCACTAACCCTCACCCTGTAGATGGCACTTGATTAGAGTTTAAGTTTCATCCTACAGCAAGACAGTGACCCATATGAAACCTGTCAGGCATACACGTGTTGTGATCTTGTGATCTCAGGTGTGTGACTCACCTTCTTCCGGATGTCCTCATCATTAGAGCCAAGTGAGGCGTACAGCTTGAAGGCAGCTTGCCTGAGCTCATGAGCATGCTTCAGGTCATGGTCCAGCTACAAGCAGAGAGAGGACAGAGTTACTTGCTGTTGGATACATGAGCATTGAAAGCATTACTTTTTGGAACACACAAGTTAGCCGTCTTCACATTCTGATAGCCATCACAAAAATAGATGCTCTGAGAAAAAAAAATTGTGTTTATAATATAAGTAATATAGTGTTCCTCAATGATTGTTAGACCAATGGTCTTGAACATGTTTAAAAAAGCATGGAAGTATGTCAAAATTGCCCCAAAATATCCAAAATATTCTGCATTTTCAAACCCTAAGACAAAATGACAAAAAATTATAGACAACACACAAAAAAAGATTGTTAGCCTTGCTAACCCCTGAAAGTCCACACCCCTTTCTAGACTGTACAAGATACCTGCACATAATCAGCATGTTTGATTGTGAACATTTATGCACTGGTATATTTCCAAAAGCAAAATAAGTAATGTGTCTAAAACAAAAAAATGACTGAAATATACCTCTTGTAAATGTGTATGGCGTGTATTCAATGCCTATTCACTCATACTTAGTAGAGAAGCCTTTTGCTGCAATAACAGCCTGAAGAACAGCAGTCAGTTGTAACTTCACACCTAGTCATAGCTCTCTCTACATGGCTCTGCTTCCAGTTAATAGCTGAATAGGGATACTACTACAGAGCCTGAAAGAATTGTGGATCCAACACGGAATTGCTAATGAAGCAACGATGAACATGTACAAATATAACGGGAGTAAGCAATGTTGGTCACAACTTTGTCCCTAGGTAGACCTGTGTGGTACTGCTGGTTTTAGGCAGTAGTTTTCACCTGCATTATGGTAGGGATATCCGGCTGATTGATGAGTCTAGGATGACAAACTTTACTCTTGTATTGAGGACATTATTTCTATAATTAGCAAATGAAAGTAACCCCTGTAAATACTCTCTCTCCTGCCCAGCCAAATGAAAGGCCATATGAGACTGGGTCAATGGCCTACTATATTGGCACTGCCTGATACAATCTACTTAGACACACCAAGTCAAGCCAAGTTTAAAGCCCCCTACTCACCAGCACATTGAATTGAACATCACATTCAGTTTGAGCTTTATATACAGTTAGAGTACCGTAAGAACATCACATTCAGTTTGAGCTTTATATACAGTTAGAGTACCGTAAGAACATCACATTCTGTTTGAGCTTTATATACAGTTAAAGTACAGTAAAGGGACACTTTCCAATTAACTGGTACAAACTGATAATGAATGAAGGCTTCAAAAACGTCTCACCCTCTTAATATCAGTGATGGCGCTCACAGAACTGGGGTACTTGAAGTAGTCTGCCAGCATGGCCACCAGCTGGTCCGTGACACTGGCGATGCGCTGGAGCTCTACATCAGGCTCCAACAGGAAGGCCAAGGTCTCTGCACCCTCCACCCTCTGCTCCAGCAGGTGCTCCTTGCTGCACATACGCACTAGACATGGCAGGGTCTACACACACACACACACACACACACACACACACACACACACACACACACACACACACACACACACACACACACACACACACACACACACACACACACACACACAATCAGTCATTATCAGTGTAACACTTTTGCACATCCATGCACATGCACTACTGTTCAGAAGTTTGGAATCACTGAGAAATGTTCTTGTTTTTAATTAAAATAAGGTCAAATTAATCAGAAATACACTGTTAATGTTGTTAACGACTGATTTTGAATAGAATATCTACAAAAAGGCCCATTTTCTGTAACCATCAATGGCACATTATGTTAGCTAATCCTAAATCATGTTAAGAAAAGCTGAAAAGTGGCCTTTATTGGGGTACTCAGTATCTGGAGAATCAACTCTTGTGGATTGTATTATGGTCTCAAAATGATCAGAAAGAAAGCGCTTCAGAAACTCATCAGCCTGTTGTTGTTGTAAGATATTAAGGTTATTCGACGCAATAAATTCCCAAGAAACTGAATATTTCTAACAGAGATATGCACCACACCCTTCACACAACAGTACAAAATGGCTCTTATCAGGGTAGAAGGGGACGAGGCCCCAGTGTGGCCCCAGTACACAACTGTGTGTGAGGATACACATATTAGAATCTCTAGTTTGAGGAACAAATGCATCACATCTTCCATCCCCAAGTGTATATCTACTGCAGTGATGGAGATGTTTCACTTTTTCAACAGCTTGCAAACTAGGCTGGATACTCCACTGAGACTACACTGGTTAAAGCTGCCTGTGCTCTGCCTGTGTCGAGTGTGTCTGTGTCAAGTGTGCATGTATGTGCTGCAGAGTCATCTGGAAGAACAGAGACTAGCTGGGTTTTAATATAGATTTTTGTCAATTCGAATCAGAAGTCCTCAGTAGAAACACTTGAACTCGAATTGAAAGTATTCGCTGGAAGAGGACGGATGAACTCCCAATTCATATAGGGTAAACTGCAATGAAAATGAATAATGACTGCTGCCATTGACAACAGGTTTTGTGCTTTTGATTTACATCTTTCATATCACTCCACAAGTAGTCAGTTCACTTCTCGTGACGGACATGCATTGCAACTTGAGCTCAGCAAGTAATACTGACTTAAAATATAACTGAAACATAAAGATTAAAATATAATAAAGATTCTGAAGCCTATTATATAATACAAATAATTTCCGGACACTGGGCAAGTAAGACAAAATCCTACTGGAAACCCTGATGCACACACACATAACCAACAGCTTCATATACGACAAACTGAAAAGCACTGCTGGTGTTATCCTGTCCACTAACCTTGAGAACAATACAACAGTCATCTGTCCTGATGGCACCAGCTCTGCACATGTATGTTAAGCTGTGGCAGAGAATAACATTTGTGAGAGGTGACTCATATGGGTGGACTCGACCCCATACACACGTGAGATGAAACAGTGCTACAACACTTACCATTTGGCAGCTGTCAGCTGCATTTCTATTGGTTTGTCCCGCTGCATCATTCGGACGAATACCTCAGAGAGCAGCTCTCCATCCACAAGCACTGAGAGACAGAAGGACAGAAGGGAAACTCAATGAGCAGATATTCAATGAGCAGATGCTCTTATCCAAGCACCTTATAGTGCACACAACAGTGCTGATATTCAATGAGCAGATGCTCTTATCCAAGCACCTTATAGTGCACACAACAGTGCTGATATTCAACCAAGACCTTGGTGTTTTTAGCACCTGGCTCTACCAGTAGACATGTCAGTTGAATTTGTGTTTTTGATTTAAAACATTGACATACAGACAGAGTGAAAGACCCAAGCGTGCAGAGACACACACACACACACACACACACACACACACACACACACACACACACACACACACACAGAGACACACAGACACACAGACAGACAGACAGACTCACACAAACAGACACACTGCTGTTCACAAATGGGGCTTGGCACAACAAAAACGGTCTAGTGCTGTAAGTTGTGATTTGAAATGAGACTGTGTCAAAAAATGCCATAAATACATTCCTTAATCAATCATTTATCCATCACCAAAATATTGTACTGTAAAACAACCCACAAATATGACTTTATCAGCCCAAGAGATACACCAGTGTTGATGAATTCATCTTTTTTTGTTCTGTCAAAGTTTTGGCAGAACAAAAGAAAATTACTATTTTGGCCAATGGGAGAGCATTTAGAGGTTCACAAGTAGTAAACAAATTACAAATACCGTTGTCTTAGTCAGAGATTGCACAATTTTTTAGATGGTACAAATCGAGCTCCTTGATTGGCTTTTCTGAAACCGTTTTTATGAACTTCCAACACTTACTCTTAAAATTATTGTAATTATTTATATACTTGTACGTTGAAATACATTTTGGAAATTATCCATTGGAAGTTATTCATAATTGATGGATGTGAAGTATATGGTTGCTATATATTCATTTCACATCATAACAATGTACAGCAGATTTTCTCTAAAATTGATTGATGACACGGTATACATTTCCGCTAAATTTATTGGATTGACTGCACCAAATCCTTAGCCTGACGATGTCATACTCATAATTCTAGTCAGAATATGAGTCTGATATCGCTCCATTGGGCTGTGATTATGGGGCGTGTTTCAACCGAACCAGGAGAAAAAATGCCTCTTCGCTCAATGTGACCAGGGCCAGCTGATAAATTAAACTTTTACTGGATCCCGTAGGAAGGAAGGCAAAAACATCTTTTCGATTGACAAATGCCTTGATCGCGTTTCTCTGTTCCTCTTTCAAAATGAATGCACTGTCAATGTCTAAATGGACTCGAATCTATACATTTCAGCTCTCCAGCGGCAGCCATGTTTGTTGAAAACTAATTCAACTCGTGTGTTGGTGACGTGCTTGATTACGTTACTGTTGATCATCTGTCCATCATCGTATAAAGCCCGCCTTGACAATTTGATTGGTCCGGCAATGTCTGTCCGCAGATAATTTCTCCTCAATGGAGTAACGCCAGACCGAACTTCCTGACTTCAAATGTTGTGGGCGGGGCTAAGTTCGGTCTGGTATCCAGGCTACTAAATCCTACTAATTGAACTACTTAACTAAAGATTTAAAATGTTCAATGAAACCATTTTTCATGTTTTAAGCAACTAGACTGATTGTGTTGTGCCATGCCCCAAATGTGTACACACAAAAGTCAGTTCTTTGTTCTTTGGAAAGTTGATGAAAAAGTTAAGGCCTGTTGGTGTTCAGTCTCTTAAACACTCAAATCTAACTTGAGATTTATAGTATGGGTTGCTGTTGGCGCAGCCTCTCCCATTTTAAAAGTAAGGTTTTCTTGGCTTAGCCAAATAATGACCCTCTTTGATTCCTAGGAGTGTTGAGCTCTGATTTAGCATAGCTCAACATAAGTGTTGGCTACATCGATCTACTATTTCAGTCATTTCTTCTCCTGATTTTACAGCTTTTACAACTGAAGTGGAATAAACAACTTGTAAAGTAGCTTGTGCCAGAGAAAGCTCCGAATTTTGAGACTTCTTTCCACTTACCCTTCACTTAGCCCAAGATATACACAAGTACTAGTTTTAACTCAACATATCGCACTGTAATTAAATAAGCTATATGCAGTTATGGCTAGTTGTCAGCTAAATTGTCACATTTCACATGAATTGTTCCATTGTGCTATAAAAGATAGGCACACTTCAGGTTGTTCAAGTACACATAAAACCGAACACTACATGTAGATTTGGAAAGATTTTGAATTTGAAATGACTCACCATTAACCAAGGTCAGGGAGACCTGATTGTTCTCATAAGCCAGAACTGAAAAACATTTCAAAGCCTGCATCCGCACCTGATGGTGAAAGAAGGAAGAAAGAAAACTCATTCATAATCTGAAGGTTAAATGTTTGAACTATATTCTTAGTTTTGGCACAAATTAAGTCAACGGCACAAAAAAAATGAAATCAGAAAGAAAATCCATGGAATTGATCTTACATGGTGAAAATTACAATCAAATATTCTTAGACTTACTAACAATTTCATGGAGCTCAGATATTGGGAATAAATACAAAATGTACTTTATTTAAAAGTGCCTTTCAAAACACCTAAGGTCACTTACACATACAACTAAATAAAATTCACAAACAGGGAAGAGAAATGTTACTTGGTCTTTTAGAACAGTTTTAAATTCAGTGATCATTTTTAAGCAGTTTAGATAGTAAACGTATGCCTTTATCCATCTAACCACCAAAAAAAATTGCAGTTGGCAAAGCACTGCACTTGCCAGATTGCTTTCGTTTTCTCAGCACTGCATTGGACGAAACCAGAGAAAATCACAATCATAAAGGTTTCTTAGCAGGTAGGGTCTTTTTGAGAAGTACGTTAATTTAGAAAGGAGCAGCTCCTGGCTGAAGTTGGCTGACAAACCATGTCACAAAGTGTGGAGCTGTATTTGACCATAAAGTTAATGTTAAAACTTACTTAAGTCCAACACGGAAAATACAAGTTACATCTCCAATAGCGATGAGATGCACAACATCCTTCTTGACTGGACAGCTGTGGCCGCTTCCATGCTGATATTTTGGTGATAGTTGACACGTTATGAGAGAGCTGGCTACATTCTGAGCTGTTTTGCTCTCCAATATTTTGAGTTTGGAATGCAGAACCGATTTAAAACGCTTGGGTTCATTGCACCTTTAAGAATACTTCCATGCTTTTATACCTATACCTAACAGTAGGACCAAAATTACATTATTCTGAGGATTTCCGGTTAGTTAGGACCAATTTCCTACACCAGCATTGCTGTACGTTAGCCAATATCATTCGATTTGTTTGCTGATGTAGCATGGACCAAGGTTTGTATTGCTCTTCAACGTGATCGTGTTAAGTTTGGAAGCTGGAGTACGATGACGTAAAATGACACTTTCACTTAACATTTCGGGCAACTTCAAAAATCTGCATTATACGCAGCACTTACAGCATGGTTTGTGCAGCCTAAATATGATGTAGTCATTTTTGAAGAAAAGAAAGAAACGTGTAAAAGCCACGATGGTAGTGTCGTGGATATTTGAGCAATAATCTTAATTAGAGACCATCAGGTGTGGCCATATGGCCTGCCATGTTGTGAACAGGCCTCCACATTGACCATATAGGGAATACTATGAAATGTCTTCCCATAGCAGAAAAAGGTAATGAACAGAAGTGCTTGTACCTTAAAGGATGGCGAGACCAGCAGAGGCGCTATGCTCTGGATGGCACCATGGTTGAAGAGGACAGTCTGATGCTCTGGGGTCTGAGGGGCACACACACAATCACACATTCACACATTGTGGGCTGACTTTGGATTTATCATATGACCATTGATGATTTGACATTATGTCTGATTTTTAGCAGTCAACAAAGTGTTGCTAGGGTAGCCGTCATAGCAACAGGTCTGTAACCTCAAACCTTACACAGAGCAAGCTCGTCACATATGAAACTACCCCAAGCCATTCCATCCCAGTACGAGCACAGTAAACCGTGCAAGGAGAAATGCACCTGCAATATATTCTGTGAGATCAACAAAACCATATGGATTTTCATACATCCCTACAGTTTAATTCAAGATGGAATTATTTACATTGACATTAGGGCTGTACAATTAAATCGATATTCAATTACCATTATGGCTTCCAACGATTATGAAAACAATGCAATCGAGATTAAACAATTAATGTGCCGCATTCTATTCGCAGTGATGCTCTCATTTTGTCTTATGTTATAAATCAAGCACACTAACTTCTGTGGTCACCCCTTCCTAAAAACCCAAACCCACTCTTAGCTGAATGAGTAGCACCACTGCGGACATTTCTCATGATTAACTATGCATGATGAAACATACCGTTACATTCGTTAGCAAGCTAAGATATTACAGTTGAATACAGCCCAGGGCAAATAAATAACGCCAGCCAGAATTTAAAAGGAAACGTGAATTTTTTAGGACAGTATAAACTTTAGGAGTCGCAAAAATCTTCTGTGGTAAACACTGCCATTGCCTGCACAGCTGTTCCAAGCCATGAGTAAATCTCAATGAAAGGCACACCGTTACGCTTGGTCAATAAATCTTGGAGCTCCGGTTACGCTTTAGCAGATCAGACCTTTAAATTACTCAAAGACAGGTAATGGGCGTATCATTTTAAACCTAAGAACGAGTACTATTGGATAAAATAGGTGTCAATCAGTTTCTAGTGACTTGATAGGAGGAACAATCTATTCTATCCTGTATAACTCAAATTCAGATGCACCATGTCAGCAACATGACTCATCATAACATGGCAAAATTCTCCCTCTCCCTCTTTGTCTCCTTCTATATCATATTATGCTAAGGCATTACTACTGATAAAGTCACCATGTTACCTTCTGTTAATTGCTTATCCAAATGTATCTCTTTTAGTTATCCGAATTGATATTTACTAACCAAATTTTTCTCTTTCCTTTAGCGCCCGCAAATGCCGATGCTGTGAAACCATTGTTCCTCATCACCATAACCATTTAGTGCATATACGCATAATAGGCAACCAACCTCTACCCACTCACTTTGTCTCTTTTCTTCCCCTCCTAGTCTAGACCGTCTACACCGTGGGTTGCTGCGGTGGCCTCTCCATCTGCCCACACATCCCCACCGCTGGTCATGCATTCATTCTACCCGCTCATAATGCATCTACATACTCTGTTCTAGCTCTACCTGTAATGTAAATAATTGCCACCATCAAATCAAATCAGTTTTCTGTGTCACTGCTCTACTTACCATTCTACTAGTAACCTTGCGAGCAGACTGTACACACACTAACCTGCTCTACAAGACACCAATGCAGACTGTATACACACACTAAGCTGCTCTACAAGACTCCAATGCAGATACACACACTAAACTCCTCTACAAGACTCCAATGCAGACTGTACACACACACTAAACTCCTCTACAAGACTCCAATGCAGATACACACACTAAACTCCTCTACAAGACTCCAATGCAGACTGTACACACACACTAAACTCCTCTACAAGACTCCAATGCAGACTGTACACACACACTAAACTGCTCTACAAGACTCCAATGCAGACTGTACACACACACTAAACTGCTCTACAAGACTCCAATGCAGACTGTACACACACACTAAACTGCTCTACAAGACTCCAATGCAGACTGTATACACACACTCTACAAGACTCCAATGCAGACTGTATACACACACTAAACTGCTCTACAAGACTCCAATGCAGACTGTATACACACACTAAACTGCTTTACAAGACTCCAATGCAGACTGTATACACACACTAAACTGCTCTACACACTAAGACTCCAATGCAGACTGTATACACACACCAAGCTGCTGTACAAGACTCCAATGCTCTCTCCCCATTTGAATCCACTATTAATGTATGCAACATGTACAGTACCAGTCAAAAGTTTGGACACACCTTCTCATTTTTTGAGAAGTTTCTTCTTTACTTTTATTATTTTCTACATGGTAGATAACACTTTTTTTGTTTAGTACATCATTCCATATGTGTTCCTTTGTAGTTTAAATGTATTCAGTATTAATCTACAATGTAGAAAATAATAAAAGTAAAGAAAACACTTCTCAAAAAAATGAAAGGTGTGTCCAAACTTTTGACTGGTACTGTATATACCATCTTATGCTTCTTTGTAGCATGTACATTTGTCACATGTATGCCAGCATGCTTATCCTGATGACTTGTATGAATTCATCTGCCATGTTTCTGATTCTCTCCATTTCTCCTCCCTTCCCTTCTACCTACTGACTATATCATTTCATATCGTTCGGATTACAAGGTAAAATACTCAACCATTTGTAGGAAACTAACTATCCTTGTCCCTATCCTTGAAAGCAGGCAAGCAATGATTCTGACACAAAGAATGTCAAACCAATAAAAGCCTCAACTTCGACCTTCAAGGAACGAGAACTCAATTTTTGATATAAATCAGATCTGCCCCGTTCCATGGGGAGGTAAAGTGAATGAGGCCAGATTCTCGTTTGGTCTTAATCATTAGGGCCAAAATGCATCCAACAGTTCACATACACATACAAGAGTAATAATATGTTTTCCTTCAATGTCTAATATCTAAGAGCTGAGATGAAATGCATGGTAAATGATAATAATCATCAAATTCACAAACGGCGATTGAGGAATTAAACCAGACATTTACAGCTACATACTTAGTTACTAACATCTATGGAGTATATACAACCACATATCCATGCAAAATCAGTAAACGGACATGACCTTGCAGCAGTGAGAGATGATCTGTGTAATGTACTCCTGTGTGCGTAGACTCTGGTTCATCAGAGACATGAGATGGGGAATCACAGAGGGATCCTTGGAGAGAAAACATGTTTATGCACACACACACACACACACACACACAAATGACTAATAAGTGGACATTTGACAAAAACAGACAATCTTACATCTATACAATATATTAAATGGGAACATTGACAGTGACACAGCTTAACGAGTCTCTTCAACATAGTAGCTATGTGCTAGGGCATCTCTTACCGTATAGAGTAGTTGCACAGGCGTCACGGGACTGATGAGCACTGTTCTTAGGCAACGCAGGCACGCCTCAATGAAGATCAGGTCCGGACAGAGCAGGCCTGCAAAAAAGGCGCACAGATATGTTTTGGGCAATACAATGACAGATTTAAATAGGTTCCTCTGTATCAAATAGAGCCTAATAAAAGCTGACAGATGTATGTGAAATGTCCATCAATTAATTGTGTCTTGTGTCAATTAACCGTTTGTTAGTTTAATGCAGTGGTCCGCCGTTAATACAATAGTTATTTCAAAGTAAAAACCTATCCTCCTGTTCTCCCATTCCGTGTGTGTGACTGTGTATATGTGTACGTAAAGCACATAAACAGCTTACACCTGGGGTTGTGTGGGGTTGTGTGGGGTTGTGTGGGGTTAGGGTTCTGCTCAAGGTTTCCTTCTGTTAGAAGTGAGTTTCTTCCTTGCTAACGTCACCTACATGCTTGCTCTAAAGGGTTCAGGCCTTGGGCTCTGTAGTCTAGTGATTTTAGACTGTCAATTGCTAAAGCTGCCATGTTGTGGAAAACTGTTCTTTTTTTGCAGGTTTTGAAATCAACATATGGGAGCTCATAGAAACATGGATAAGGAAGATGTTGCAGCAGTATGCTAATAATAAGGAACTCTTCAGACTGCATTAAAGAGACAGTATGCAACAATGCCACATTTATGCCACTAAATTGCCAAAAACCATTGGTTAGCATGCTAGCAAGCCTTTCATCAGTTCCAGCTGGGCTGTTGTTTGTAAGGTTTGTGCATGCCTTTTCAGTAGTTAGATTACTAGTTCTTGACCAAAACTCCTTACTGATGCTCTAAGGAGGGACACACACACACACTCCATCTTTTCTCCTTCTTTCTTCCATGTCATCATGTCTTCCATTCTATCCATTGATTATTCCAACTCTCTCCTTCCTCCACCATGTCTTTCTCTCTATGCCACTCTCACTCTTCAGAACCTCCCTTCACTGTTAGCATCAAGCTGCCTTCTTGGGGCTTTAGGGAGATGGTTAGCCATCGCGCTCATTTCAACAGCAAGAGTGAACACCTACCGATAACTCAATTTTCAGTCACAGATGAAATATTAAGCCTTACCACAAAATTCTGTACCTCAAAATACAACAGTCAGTTTTTGGGCTTGCTCCTAAAATGGTTTCAGTTAAACATTAATTTAAAAATGTGTTTTTGTTTGTGTGAGCACCTTGCAACAGGGCAGGTATGATGTGACAATCCACCAGGGACTTGATGTTGTTCTCTGTGCCCATGGCCAGACTGCCTAGCACCACCGCACACTCCGTCCTCAGTTCCTCGCTGGAGGAGCCTTGCTGGAGCAAATACAGGAGCCTGGAGGTCAAACAGGCAGGTAGCTCAATTACACCTTGATGAAGTGCTACACCCACCAACACATCTACGTTCTATGCCTACATCAGCATGTTAGTCAACAGGTAGCTCAATTACACCTTGATGAAGTGCTACACCCACCAACACATCTACGTTCTATGCCTACATCAGCATGTTAGTCAACAGGTAGCTCAATTACACCTTGATGAAGTACTACACCCACCAACACATCTACGTTCTACGCCTACATCAGCATGTTAGTCAACAACTAAGGATATGGTATAAGAATGTTTTTAAAACAGTGATATGTGTATGTGAATTATGAGAGAGTAGGAAAGTATGTCTGCACCTGGGCACGGCTCCCAGTACAATTAGGTTGGCCTTTTGCTTGTTGTTTCCAATCACTGCGTTCTTCATGTCACTTTAAAAGAAAAGAGAGTTGTTGTCTTAGAATCATTATGCAACATTCAGAATGTAAATTACTGCAGACAAATTCAAGTTCAATTGTAAATCTTGTTACACAAGATTATGTAGGAATATTATTGGAATGAATATTAATACTTTATTTGGGTCATTATGCTCCATGCAAACTCGTATCGCTACCTTTTGATTTTTAGTGGACACTCCTTTGAACATTTATCACTTAGGAAACCCAATTTTAAGACCCATGTTCAATTCTCAGTCAAGACAACATACTGAATGAAATGTCAACACACACAGTCCCCTAGACAATTATTGGCACCCCGATAAAAATGAGTAAACAGGGTTATAAGAAATTCACCTTATGGTAAATTAGCTTATTCTCAAACTGAAAAATGGGAAAAATCCAACCTTTAACTGAAGTAAATATTTTCTGAGAAAAAAGCATCAGGAAATGGTTCTTTATTGGCACACCCGGAAATTCCTATAAACGAAATGTAACTGTAGCATTTAACTTTTCTAATTTTTATCAGAGTGTTTAGGAACTTTCAAGCGGTAAACCATAGCTTCGTGTTTCAGTGGGGTATAAATATGACATGACAAGAGAGGCCAAATTCCCTTATTCATTCATGGGAAAGACAAGAGAACACACAAATCAAACAAGGGAAAGTGTGCTGACCCTCATAAGTCAGGGAATTGCTATAAAATAAATATGTACTCCCCTGAAAATGCCCATATCTACCGTTAGGGCAATAGCTGAAAAGTTTAATCAACTGAAACTGCTACAAACTTGCTTAGAAGAGGACCAAAGTTAATGTTTCCTCCACGGACAGTGAGGAGGATAGTAAGAGAGGCAAAAAAATGTTGGGGTCACCAAGTCTTTAAAACTACTATCACACGCCATCTCCATGCCAACAGATCATTTGGAAGGCAAGCCAGAAAAACATCTTGTCATTTAACCACAGACGTAAGCGCCTACTAAACGCTCCTGAGAATTGGACTTGAGCCTTGTTCTATGGTCAGATGAAGCAAAAAATGAGCTTTTTGGCAACAAACACTCAAAGTGGGTTTGGTGTAAAAAGAAGGAAGACTATACTGAAAAGAACCTGATCCCCACTGTTAAGTATGGGGAAAGGGCTGTGATGATGTGGGGCTGTTTTTCCTTCAAAGGCCCTGGGAACGTTGTTAGGGTATATGGCATCACGAACTGCGTGAAATACCAGGACATTTTTAATCAAAATCTGGCTGCCTCTGCCAAGAAACCTGGGTCGCCGTTCTTCAGATATTCGCTGGATATTCCAACAGGACAATGATCCAAAACATATGTCCAGATCAACAGAAAAATTGACCTTCTGGCTAATCTAAACCCAATAGAAAACCTGTGGGGTGGGCTAAAGACAAGAGTGCACAAGAGAGGACCTAGCACCACTGAAGAAGAGAATAAGAAAACAGAAAAGACTCGCCCCATGGTATACTGTAGGTACACCTAGAATACGTCCATTGCGTTTGACTCTAATCAGAAACTTGCGTATGGATTAAACCGGAACCTACGTATACCTCCAGTTTACTGTAACCAGATCCCACTTTAACCACGCCCCCTGAGCTGGGACAAAAGCCACGTCTTTACAGATGTGAGCTCTCCCTCTCTTCCTCCGGCGTCGCCCGGCACACATCTCTCACCTCAGGCATTGCCTGGAGCACATCTGTCTTTGTTCGGCCACTAAAGGGTGAACAACTCTCTTTGTTCTCTCGCACGAAAGAGAACAAAAAACGCTCTCACTTTTGTCTTACGGCAAACAAGCGCCTTCTCATTAGCCAACGAACTGCTAACTGAGACTAAGTAAGTTTAGCACAAGCAGCTCACGAGAGACCTGCTAGCCGACAACAGAAGACCTGCAACGGAACGAGCGCTCAAACTCTTCGAGCTAAACTGCAGTGTAACACAGACGACATCTCAGCTACGACCTCCTTCATCTACGGACACATCATCATCTCTTCTCTGCCCCATCAACATCGGATCTGTCATGGCAATAAAAGTGACCGGGCGCCAAAAAGAGCCCGGGTGACGTAATATTGGCTTTCAAACGATTCTTGAGTGACAGTTGCTAACCCAGCCACTTTTTGGCTATCAGTCAGAGAGTCTCAAGAGTCGTTCGAAAGCCATCAGCTACTTTTTAGTCACTTAATATTGTGCCTAAACTATGAAGTATTCCGTTTTAGCTACACCTTATTATTGTGCCTAAACTATGAAGTATTCCGTTTTAGCTACACCTGCCAGTATCCTGTAAGTAAGCAAATTTCAACAGGTTTAGCATCTCGTTAGCGATTAGCAATTCCTCCCTTTGAGCTCTTTAGTTAAAGGTGGTGCAAACAATTCCCTGTTTTGTGAAAATGTAATTGTGGGTGCCGTCAGATATGTCTATTAATCACAACACATTAAGGACCTTCTTAAAGCAGCCACCGGAGGAATTGCTAATCGCTAACGAGATGCTAGCGGCGAAACCTGTTGAAATGTGGTTACTTTGACACTATAACTAGTGAGTCAACAACTTTCCTAACACAGTCAAACATCAAGCACATGGTTGTTTTGCTTGGTTTATTGCAGGTAAAATACAGGCAAGCTGGTCTCAGGTAGCGAAGTATAATGCGAGATGCTCTGGGGTAAATCGCGTTATTGAGGTATTTAATGCAGCGCCAGTCTGTGACTTCCAAAAAGAGCCCGGGTGACATAATGCTATGCTAGTGTTGGTATAGCAACCGTCACTCAAGAGTCGTTCGAAAGCCAATATTACGGCGCCCGGTCACTTTTTGCCATGACAGATCCGCCAACACGACACCTTTTCCAAAGGACTGGTAACTCCGACATAACAGCATTTAGCTATCATAATTGTATAATTGTCAGATTTTAACAACCTGGCTAAGCATAGGACTGTTTACTTTTGCCATTGTTCATGTACCTGATCTGTTTTGTTCACCGAACATAACTGTTGATATATACTTTCATGGTTATTTTGTAGTTGGCTTCGCCACACCATCTAAGGGTTATCGTTAGGATTGCTCCTCAGAGACATAGGGTCTTGCATGCATCACTAACCATTTCCCTCTTCTAACATGGCATCGTAATCACACAACATTACATGTACATTGGCCTTCACATAGCCACATATGCGAAGGAAACACTCAAACACGCGCTGCACATAGGCACGTCCTTGTTCACATCACATGTATGTTCGCGAACGTGCACACACATGCACGCGGAACTACGGTGATCGAACAAAGGAACACACACAGCGTAACCCGAGCCCACAAGCTCACACACACACTCCCTCCCTCTCTCTTACACATACACACAGTCCTTCAATTCATTAGTTATCTACATTTAGTTAGATTACATATTGTGTGTTATTTCTTATCATTGTGTAATTAAATACTTTGATTATATATGCTGGTCTATTTAATGTTACACAAGAATGAATGCTGCCAACCTCTTCTATTCAGAACTTCAATGACCTTCAACCATACTATTAATAAGGTAACTTTGGTTGTAGTTATTCATTTAATTATTAATCAGAGTTCCAAATTGATAGTTTAATATATTTAATGAGACTGATTACTGGATTATCTTTACTTTGACCACTGTGGAGGACACTACACTTGTGTGGCGCCCCCTAGGTGTTCAACTTAATTGATCTGCCTTTGTTGTGAATGGTGGATGCCTATCCAATCATATGAGATCAATGTGTCTTGGTGGCCCTCGCGAAGACGGTATCAGATTACACACTATTGCACCCACTTTCACCTGGTGCCTGCTCACAGGGTAAGGTACCTACATAGTCTGGTACTCCCATGTGATGCTGGTACCAATTACACCCACAACACTGACCAGAAGTCATGCACTTAAACAAATGACTCGAAAACTAGAAAGAAAAACGGTACTCCACCAAACTTGACATATTTCACCTGGCATGAAAATAAGCTACAAAAAAGCACTTTCTGATGCAAAATCAGCCTACTACTCTTCATCGATTGAAAACAATAAAAACTACTTCTTTATATTTATTTTTTATAAATAAAATTGTAAATGTATCTGTTTACTAATCACATTTTCTCTCTCTTATAGCATGACTTTTGCTCGCAAATGTCGATGGGTGTTGAAATATTCTCACTCATCACCATATCCATTTAGCCTCCCAATGTTCCATCTCTACCTCTGTACCTGGCAGACTCCAAGTGATGGGCCCCTGCTTATGTGCCGAGGTTCTGCTCAAGGTTTATTCTTGTTAACAGGACGTTTTTCCTCGCCCGTCACCACTTTGCTTGTTCAAGGGCGGTTGAGGTCCTGGTCTCTGTAAAGCGCCTTGAGACCGTTTTAGTTTTGGCACTATATAAATACATTTGAATTGAAATGAATGTCAGAGATTATTGTAACGCAGTGTTTCCCAAACTTTTTACAATCCCGCACCCCTTCAGACATTCAATCTCCAGCTACGTACCCAATCCCCCCCCCCCCGCACTCATATTTATATTGTTTTCATGTTTGTAAGTCCCGTCCCGTCCCCCCAAACACACACACACAGGTAATGAGAAGTGTGTGCTTCAGAGGATGCACATAACTCTGCATTGTCTGGCTGAATTTGAGAAAGTCTTAAATCGTGTGCCTGCATTTTGTTTTCATGCTCTTCAGAGCTGAGAACCCACTCTCACATAAGTACGTCGTGGCAAAGGGCATCAAAGTCCTTTCACTGAGGTGTGTTGTTATGTTGCGTTTGACAATATCTGTCACACCGAGTTGATTTGCACACAAAAAAGCTAGTAGCTTGGCTAGCAACAACTGTACTGCTGCTAACATCCTGATCCGCGGTAGACTTGGAAGAGCAACCTGGGTTGCTGTTGCCGGCAGGTGCATCCTTGATTGTAGGCCTTCTACTAGTAGTAGCGGTTGGTGTTTCTCTGGACCGGGGATTAACTATTTTTAACCATTTTCGTGCAGAAACCGGAATGAGCTCCCGCTTCTCTACACAGGGCATCATCGAGTGGAATTCTGACGAGGGAGCTAACCGTTGAGCCTATGTTTTGACTAAGTAGCTACCTGTAGCTATTTTTGGCAGTGAAATTATTTTGCTGAAGACTACAATGTATACATGAGTGTATTTTTGCCATTGCGACTGGGCTATTCAGACCATTTAAGATGTCATGTCTATAGGTCAGTTTGAAAATGTAATGGGCTGTTTCACTTTGAATATGCAAATCACATTTCTTCCAGTTTGGGAAACACTGTTGTAACACATATTTTCAGCTCGAGTCATGACAGGAACTTATACAGGCGGGCAAAAAAACATCATGACAGGAAATTTCACAAAGACAGAAACAAGCTAACAAGTGAGAGCATCATGGACAGCTGAGTGAGGAATTTGCAAGGGAAGTACTCACATGACTCCCTGCAGAACCTTCTGAGGATCTGGGTCAAAGAGCCGGTCCACATAATGTCGACTGGTTGCTGTGACTTCCTGCATAGTAAATGAAACAATTGTTGAGTGATTTGAGAGATCTTTGAGAAATGGTCTGGTACAGATGGTAACCACAAATAAAAATGCCACCAGATGGACACCAACGCACCATCACCATCATTCTTGCAGTCATGTTTCAGCACAATGGATGTCCATCACTCCTAGTTTTTTATATGTTTAACAAAACGTGTTGTTTATTTACATTTAGTCATTTAGCAGACGCTTTTGTCCAAAGCGACGTACAAGGGAGAGAACAGTCAAGCTACGATTTATTTCTAGAAATGTATTTTTTTATTTCTATTATTTAGTACCATATGCTCTGGCTCCGAATAGCCCTAACTACTGAAGCTTTGATACAATGTCCGTTATTAAACCCAGTCACAAAAAAGGCATGACCAAAAACATGAATGTAATGTTTTGTTTTAATATATTTACTTGCTAGCTCAAAGATGCAAAGAAGAGTTCTTCCTATGTAACTGTGCTAGCTTTTAGGTAGTTTGAGATAACAGCAAAGCCAACTACCTTGCTAAATTTTCAGACCCTCCAGGAAGTTGCGATGTTGCTATCGCACCAATTCACGCGAATTCAACGATTCCCCGCGAATTCAGCGCGACGTTGCAATTTTAACACATCACCGCAACTTTCCCGCAAATCTCCCTTCCGCGGCTACACCGAGGGCGGAAATTCTGCCCTGCAGACACTAGCAGAGTTCTGAGAATGGCTACACCAGACGTGGAAACCGAACGCAGCCCATATCCTCTGAGAATTCAGAAATAGATCTGGCTTCAATTTTTATAATTTTCTGCGAGGTGTGCGTGGCCCTTTTTACATAGAGTCTGGTAATACATCAATGAAATGTAATGAAAATATTTATTTTGCTGTGAATAATGAAGGAAGCAATGAATCCGATTATTTCCCAAACCCCTGAGAGCTGTTGCCATGGAGATTTAACATTACTTTCTGTTTGAAGATAAGGTAGCAGCTAGTGTTGAAGAATGGATAACTTGAAATTGGACGACTTTAAATTAATATATGAAATTATAACATAAACTATTATAACATAAACACCTATACGGATCAAATAAATCAACAAAGATAGCAAAACAGATTGATCTGCATAGAATGAGAACGGCAGAAACGCAGGAAGGACGTCAGACAGACAGATCAGTGACACAGGCTGTTTTTTCCCGCTATATGTGAAGGCTGAAACATTCAAAACATAGTATTCAGTCTTACTGGTGGTCCTTTTGTAATACCAACAGGTGCACTTCGTTGTGGATAAGTAAAGCCTATGTACTGTTCCCGCTACGTGTTTTACACCACCAGTGCGTTAACGTAGGTAAACAGACAGCCAAACTCGAGTACACTACTTTATTGATTGTCAGGTGAAATTTATGAAACTGTAATACAGAAAATACTTAGAAGGTATACTAAACACAGCAAGTTACTATTATACTCGTTACATCAAGAATCAGAGCAATAACAGATTACAGCACAGCTGGCTAACAAGTGCTAACGTTAGCCATTAACGGAATTATGAATGAATAACGGTCATATCGCTATATTACTAATAATTAACACTAACACAGTTCATGGAAATAATATTTAGGTCACTTAAACATGTTTATCACAGTATGAAACAGTCAAAACACGTAGTCATTGTTTTCGAGGGTGTGAGGGAAAGCATAACACAAGGTTTACCATGAGCATACTTAACTAGCATATGTTTCCAGATAACTGTTTAACAGCTGTTGCCATTCTCACGAGACGAACATTTTAATGATGTCAAAGTAAAAGTCCAATACTATACTTCTGTTCGTTTCTATAACAACAATACAAGCATACATTTGCTGGCCTAAATAAGCAGAGGGCAGAACAGTCTATTTTGCTACATTTTTGTAGTCCTGGTAATCTTTTGTTTGGCATGTTGGTAAAGTTATTTAGGGGGCCATTTATCAATGGTTTTGTTCTTTAATGAATGTTTGTTTATTAATTACTTATTTTTCAACCAATAACTCAATTATAATTACAAAGAGGGAAATTCGCAACTTTTTTAATCGCAACTTTCACTTGCTCCCGCAATTTCATCGCAACAAACACCTAAAAAAACACAGCAACTTTCATCGCAACTTTTTGGAAAAGCTCCCGCGAAATCAGGAATTTTAGGCCGCAACTATCTCAAAAAAGGCCCGCGAAATCCTGGGGGGACTGGCTAAATGATATGTATCTAGCCCATGTAGAGAGTAGGGTGTCAGTGGTGTCATGTGCCAAAATTCCAAGACACATATGGACACATCTTATGTGTAAAGGTCAATACTGTGAGATAAAGATGTGTGTCCTAAAACAAGATAGCCCTTTGATTACACAAAGAAATCTGTGTCTGATCTCCATTTCTTTGGAGAACTGTTTATGGCTGCCAGACCATTGCCAATAAATATCTACCATGACAGCACTGCCTCTAACCTACTGAACTACAAGACCTAGGTACACAGATGAAGGAATAAATAGAAATAAATACAGTCATTTCAGAAAGTATTCAGACCCCTTCGCTTTTTCACATTTTGTGATGTTGCAGCCTTATGATGAATTTAAATGATTGAATTTTTCTCCCTCATCGATCTACACTCTGTACCCCATCATGACAAAGTAAAAACAGGATTTCAGAGTTTTTTCCACCTGTGTAAATTCAATTGATTGGACATGATTTGGAAAGGCACACATTTGTCTATATAAAGTCTCTCAGCTGACAAGATCTTGGGAAGGTTACAAAATAATTCTGCTACATTGAAGGTTCCCACAGTGGCCTCCATAACTTTAAATTATTAGGACTCTTCCTCGAGCTGGCTGCCAGCCAACTCGAGCAATCAGGGAGAAGGTCCTTGGTTAAAGAGGTGACCAAGAACCCATTGGTCACTCTGGCTGAGGTCCAGAGCTCCTGTGTGGAGATGGGAGAAACTTCCAGAAGGACAACCATCAGCGCAACACTCCACTGATCTGAGCTTTATGGCAGAGGGACCAGACAGAAGCCCCTCCTCAGTAAGAGAAACAGGAAAGCCTGCGTGGAGTATGCAAAAACAATCACCTAAAGGACTGTGAGAAACTAGATTCTCTGGTCTAATGAAATGAAAGATGTAACTGTTTAGCCTCAACTCTATGTCTGGAGGAAACCAGGCTCCGCTCATCACCTGCCCACAGCCATCCATGGTGAAGCATGATGCTGTGAGGGTGTTTTTCAGTGGCAGAGACTGGGCAACTGATCAGGGTTGAGCGAAAGCTGAACAGAGCAAAACAAAATATATCCTTAATGAAAACCTATGCTCAGGACCTCAGACTAGGCAGAAGGTTCACCTTCCAGCAGAACAGTTTGTCCTTTTAAATACATTTGCATTGTATTAAATACAATACATTGGTGACATATTCTTCTCTGACAGGGACATTTTCATGCATCAATCACAAACCATTACTGCCCACTTCTGATTTAACTATTGTAAAAAATAATACAATAATAATAAGTCCAAGATAATTCACAGGTACAGGAAATAACAATGAATACAAAAGAAACACAGAAGACATACATAAAATTGATATATGTATAATAATTTATAAATGAAAATATGATAGATAAACTAATCTAGCTGGCCAATAACATAACACAAGAAATGCAACTTCATAAAAACTAGTTTAGAAAATCCATCAAAGCACCCAAAGAGGATGCAGCTTTGACACTAAAGGGAAAGATTTCAGTCTGGACTAAAGCAGACCCCGATGAAGCCATCTGAGCAGGAGTATAGAGGTGTAAAAGATCTGAGCAGTCTTGCAGGAGTATAGAGGTGTAAAAGATCTGAGCAGTCTTGCAGGAGTATAGAGGTGTAAAAGATCTGCTATATCAGGGGTTTTCAACTGGTTTTGTCCCAGGGACCACCATTCTGACCAGAAAGTAATCCGCGGCCCACTGATGTGCCAGTGATTCATAAAAAAACATTTTACAGTCCCGTGCCCTTCTTTTTCATGTTTGTAACCGCCGCCACGCCCCCTCCCCCGCACACGTATTCTGCCTATAATACTTGTCAGTGTAATTTCTTCGCTGAATATGGGTCTACATCAGTATTTTGGGCAATGCGACTTGGCTATTCAGACATAAATATGTCGACGGGCCCAGGGATTTTATAAAAATAAAAAAAGTCAATGGTGAACTGATCAACATAGGATTATGTCGCGGACCACCAGGGGGCCACGGACCCCTGGTTGAAAACCCCTGCGCTATATAATCTGGTGCCAAGCCATGAAGGGGAAGGGGTGTCATGTGACAGGAGGGGTGTAATATGATTGGCTGTAGAGCCCAAATATCAATAACCTTTCATGGGGTCGCAAAAAACTTGGTCTTCTGGCTCAATTTAGTTGATCCAGTTTACAGGGCAAATTGAGCCATCTGAGAAAACCGTTACTAGCTACTGTATCAACCAAATTTGGCCAACTTTAGCATACCAAGTTTAATTCTAAATCCTCCAATCTGCTGTTTTTCATGGTGTAATCATTTGTCTACAGTTCTGAAACCTGAAGATCGTTTTGTAAAGTCTCTAGGATTACGAAATAGACATGGACGTCTTAAATTGAATGAAATTCATACTCTTTTGAGGATTATCCACAGATTATTATTATTTTAATTTTGAATGTAGACTCAAACTGTTTGTTTGGCATAACAGCAAATCTCTGCAACAAACTGTCGCTTGCACATTTATCACTTGTACGTCTACGTTTGTATTACGTTTACCATAACCACTTTACTGTTCTACTTGCACTGTAAATGTCACAAATACATCTTACAGGATGTTTTTTGCTGCCATTACCAAATTGCCTTTTTGCACTACCATAACCTCACTTTACAGAAACGTATGCTGCTGTATGTGAATCTGTAAGTTTACTTAGTATTAGGAAATGTCTTGTCATATCTGTTGTGCCTGTGCACTTTATATGTTTCACCGTGGGAGAGTGGGAAACGTCCTATCGATTCCTTTGTATGTCTGAAATTGACAATAAAGCTACTTTGACTTTGAGCCCATAAATATAACAAACACCAACATGTCACATGTGGTTCTACATATCCATATCATAACACACCTTGTAGCAAATGACATTCAAACTAAAATGTCAGGTACAAAAAAATGCTATTCAAAATGGCAAAACAAGAGTGATGCTTCTATGTCTTCCACAAGGACGTAAACGAACTACTGTTAGGTTGCAACACTTATTTAAACACCAAATATTTGACCTAACTTCATTTAGACATAAGGGGGAAGATAAACCACCGATTGAACTTAAGCCCAAGGCTCTGGCTCATTCGGCCCCACAGCCACCATTTTGGGGAAGGTGCTTAGTGTAGCAACCCAGAGATACACTATTGCTAATTCACTCACAATAAACTAATTACACACCACCATATGTGATATAACCTTTTAAACTCAGAAATGACATTTGATGTGAGACTGATTATACCCGATATCTTATGTTAAACTGTACTGGTCAGGTATACTGATTATACCTTATACCACTTCATTCACATTGATATGATGAAGTGAGAGACACACTTATATGTCCTGTCATGCTAGCATAAAAAAAAGAAAGAAAGACATTCACTAAAATTAATCTGTTTTGGTCAATCTTTGTCAATCCCACCCATTCTCAGGCCAAATCAGCCTTGAAAGTTAGTAAGTGTCTACAGCAAGATGAAAATGGAGTATGCAAACTAAATGTAGGGTCACATGACACAAATTGTGTATGGTCGCCCAGATACAGGTGTTGGGTCAACTTACCCACTGGGTAAGTAATCTCTCCCCCCCCCTACTAATAATATTTGTGTTCATCGAGCTCTGAGCGTCTGAGCATCAGGAGCCTTTCAGTTGCTTTGAGCTAGAGAAATTCCAATTGAATCAGCTGAATGTTTGACAGATTTAATTATTCATTTCTATGAAATGTTATTTATTTATCTTATCTTGAAAAGCCTTTTATATATATATATATATATATATATATATATATATATATATATATATAACCCAAATATACAAAAGCCAAGTCACACTGAAAACCCTGAGAATGAGACCACGTTAAACAGTTCAGGATGGATAACGCACATAAAAGAATGAAGAGAGTAAAACGGTGTATGACGAATTTCAAAATAGTGCTTATAGCTTTCCTAGTACTTCGATCAACTGTTAGTGAGCAAGGCATTCAGCTCACTGATCAGGTGGTGATGTACCGGCAGCCAACATGTGGCGCCGGCGTCAGTATTTGTACTTATTTTAACATTCAAAGATTCCCCTAACAATTTAGCCTATGATACCTAACATTAACTTCATGATTGAACATGCGAGGATACATTGCTGCTACTGAACTTACTAGCCAACTAATATTAGATTATTATTTGTATTATTCTTAATATTGTTACTATTGTTGTTATTATTATTATCATTAGTATTTATTAGCAGCAGCAACAGCAGAAGCAGCTACAAATTATACTCCAAGACAAGAGGTCGATCGAACGCCATCTACATTATTTTCTGATTTAACTCCCATCATTATCAAACTCAGTTATATTAGCTATATTTCATGTGACGCGTATAGGCTGGAAAATGTTCACCTCAACTGGCTATGGCTTAGTTATGCCATATACGTCAACTTGCATACTTAGAAGCACTGCCACTCGCAAGACCGCTTTACACGCCACTATGTAACGTAGCCAGGGTAGTTCACTTGTGTCAGCCACATTTTATGAAACTTCCATTAGTGGCCTTGGGCTAAACATTTGCCATTTTCATTCCTATTATTACCATTATCATCATCACCATCATAACTATTTAAATAGTGTTTTGTAAAAAATACGTTACTTCACTGAACTCACAGACAACACGCTGATGCGTAAGGGGGCCTCCAACAAGCACGCCATTTCTTCTCGTTCGACAAACTACCGAACAAGAACAGCACTTTCTATACGAGGCAGAAATGTACAACCGAGTGATATCGGTAGAAAAGGTTCATGTTGGTGTGCAAAGTATGAGCTATAAGCCCGGAAAAATTATTTTGGACCGCAAAACAATATTAAATTGATGTTCTGTTAAAACGAATATGAATTAGGTAATTTAACTATCGAAATGTATCAAAGCTTGAAAATAATGAAAAGCTTCGATGCGACTGATTCGACAATACCTATGCATATAAAAATAGTCCTTAAATTAGATCTATACACATGTGCTCATTAAAAGATGAAGACACATAAACCAAAGGTGGTATATAAACATATAATATTTGTCACATATTTATTTTAAGTAATAAATGTCTTGTGGAAAGTCGTGTTCAAAATGACTGGTAACTACCTTTACTCACACCTGGCATAAACATCGGACTGTATTGGACTGAGAGGTGAAAAAAATGATTCACGAAATTGTTGTATGATTCTTGAACTATCACTCAGCCTCAAGTAAGTTATACTATTTCACCGCTGTCTAGCGAAACTTTCACATATACACCATACCAGACGTGGCACACGATTAATAATAAATATGATTAAAACCAAATATGATGAAGGCTAACGAGAGGCTTATTTGGTGTCTGCCCATATGGCTAGCCAGCTAATGTAATCGAGCGGCAAGGTTGCTAACGTTAGCCTCTATTCAAGATACCTACCATCAAGTTGCAAATTTAAAAAAATTAACAGACTAGGTGATGTTTGGTTTCTCTATTTAGGTTTAGGAATGATCGTATTGTCCATAATGTTGTAAACGTAATGGAGCTCATGAACTCTATTGCATTACGAAATGATCTGACTCTACCACCTGCTTGCATCTTATGGTGTTAGCCTAGCTGACGCTTTTATTTATTCTCGCTGGTTTCTTTCCAGACATGAAGATAGCTGTGGAGGGTTGTTGTCATGGCGAGCTGGACAAAATCTACGAGACCATTCGTTTTTTAGAAGATAGAGAGGGCCTTAAGGTGGACCTGCTAATTTGCTGCGGGGATTTCCAGGCCGTACGCAATGAGGGCGACATGAAGTGCATGGCTGTGCCGAACAAATATCGGCAAATGCAAACCTTCTACAAGTCAGTTCTATATTTTACACTGTTATTTATTTAAAGTGGTTGTTTACAATATGTTGTTAATGTGTGCTTCATGCTTAATTTAGATACTACTCTGGCGAAAAGAAAGCCCCTATCCTAACCATCTTTATTGGCGGAAACCATGAAGCCTCCAACCATCTTCAAGAGCTTTCTTACGGAGGCTGGGTAGCTCCTAATATCTACTATATGGGTAAAGATTAAAAAGTCAAAGTCAAAGCTATAATGTTTTGTTGTACACTTGTGTGAAATATAGCAAAATGGCTGGCTTCTTTGCTTCCCAGGCTATGCAGGTGTGGTACGTTACAAAGGGATCCGTATTGGTGGCCTGTCGGGAATCTTCAAATTCCATGATTATAGGAAAGGTCAGTGACTCATGCAAACTCCCTGAAGTGTGTGTTTCCTATACAGAATTGTTGTAGTCATGTTCATGGTAAATGTGTAACATTCATGTTATTTAGGGCACTATGAGTTTCCGCCTTACAGTCCAGAGACACTGCGTAGCGTCTACCACGTCAGGAACGTTGATGTCTTCAAACTCAAGCAGGTGTTTTTTTTTGTCAGATAAATACTCCATACTCTGGAAAACGTAACACTTTAACACAAGTAGGCCAATTCTTTTAATCTGAACATAATTCTAATGTAGACATTGATTTTAGCTCCAGATGCCCATGGATGTCTTTCTGACCCATGACTGGCCCCAGGGAATCTACCATTATGGCTGCATTCAGGAACTGATCAGGAAGAAGAAATTCCTTCAACAAGAGGTTGAATCCAGTACCCTGGGTAGTCCTGCTGCAGCTGAGCTCCTGGCCCACTTGAAACCATCCTACTGGTTCTCAGCACACCTTCATGTCAAGTTTGCTGCTCATATGGAGCATGAGGTAAGTTACTATATATTCCATTGTAGACACGGCCAATAATCCACATCATATTTCAAACCATATCTCTATTACAACATATGGAAGGAAGCAGTTGCCTTGTTCTGACGGACGGACGGACGGACAGATATGACCAAAGACAAAGGGGTCTGTGAACTGTTTGTGCAACTGTGCCTTTTTGTGAGTGACGGCCCGTTTATATGCCAGCGAAGTGACGAAGCAATATTCTATATCCCATTAATTTGTTCGGTCGTTTAATTAGCTAAAAAGAAAAACTTGGATGGCCTTGGCCACTAGATAGCTTGCTAACTAGCTCGCTAGTCCAGTGTGTTGCGCTATTTCCACACGCCCACTCAAAGCGAAGCAAGCGTTTATCAGACTCTTGGGTTTGTTTGAATTGTGGGTTTCGGGTTATGAACTCAAAAAAATATAGAACATGTATTCAGAATGCATTCATTTGTTATTTCTTGAAACGTTTATATGACAATTGATGGCAAAAATATCCATTCCAAGGGGAAAAAAACACCTTTTTAATTTATATAGTTTTAAACATTCAATATGTTTGACTATTATCGGTCCAGATAATGTTTTTATCTGTATTATTTTCTGTACATTTCTTTCCCTATGGTTCCCATTCCGTAGCATCAGGGAACATGGTGTTTGTTATTGGAGAGGGTCAAACGAACGGTTGCACCCCCCAATTTTTTTTTACATTCATTAGGCTCAGATGCTAATTGAAACAATTGAATTGAATCTTGCACTGAATCAAACAAAACATTGTGTCCCACCTCACCCTGTTTCTGTAGCTTTGAAACAACCTTGGCTTTCAGCACATTTATGACTGGTACCCTAGCAACTTAAAATAAGGTGACCGAGTTGCCAAAGTAGTTCATTATTGTGCAGATAACATGCTGGATAACTAGTCACAATTTGGCAACAGATGAGAAACATGCCTTGCAGGTCCTTAGCTAGCTTTATTAAATAGTACCCAGAAATCACTAGTCTTACCGTCAATAGTGAAAAGGCTATGGAATGCTGGCCTTCTAGGCAGTGTGACCAGTGAAGGGAAAAGACCAAACTGGACAAAAGGATAAGATACTGAGTGAAAAATGGTTTCAAAAAGTCCCAGACAAATCTAAGCTGAGGGGTTTGAATCACAGGGAAGAAACTGTGTGGGGCACAGAAGAGATGAAGAGATGCTCCAGGAGTCCCTGGCACACTCTCTCACACACCAGAGGACATGGGAGGGTTTGGTGGTGCTCTAGTGCTGGTAAAGCCATTAAAGGAATCTTAAACCAGGAAGGCTGTATCTCCATTTAGCCATAACTCTGTTGCCATGACGTACCCTGTGCACAGCAGTTGACTGGAGTCAATTTCATCCTATAACAAGACTGCTTTTAGCTAGTTTTGCTTGTTAGCTTTGGACAAAAATGATAATGCTTCTTGAATGTAATTGCTTGTATCCCCTACAGTACATGAAATTGCAGAATGTTTTAAGAATGCTGATGACCTTCCTCCTTGCCTGTTTTGTACTTTTCCTTATCAAAGTTTTATTCCCTTTAGGCTAAGGGTCAAAATGGACCTCGTACTACAAAGTTCCTGTCCCTGGATAAATGTCTTCCTCACAGGGACTTTCTACAGGTGAGCATTTTGTCTACACTCTACAACATTTGACTACATTTTTTTTTCCTGTTTCCATTTTGTTTACTCAGGTGTGGACGTTGCTAAAAGGGTTTAAAGTAATAAGTAGTCATCAAGTAATATTTAACACGTTTACTTCCACAAGCGCTTAAATGTGCCCATATTGTGTGTTTTCTAGAAGGTCAAGGGTGAGTGTGTGCACAAAGAGCATCATTGGTGCGATAACATCTAGCCAATTAAAACATTGATGCTGTGCTGTTACTATGATTGGTTGAAATGTACTAATGTGCCAATTAAGTCAATCGTGTTCACAAAACTTCAAGAACCAAGTTCACTGATGCTAAATATCAAAGCTAGCTAGCTAGCTAACAGAAAGAGAGCTTTAAGATCCTGTCCATTTACAATCATTGAGGACAATTTTTCTTTCAACTGTGACCATGATGAGCTTTTTGGGTCTGGTTATTAGAGCACCTGCCCAAGTTTGCTGGGCTTCGCCCTTCAGAAAGAAAAGAAAACAATTGATTCGTCTAAACTCGTCTGGACTAGATCCATGAGTGGGTGTTTTTAAAAATTGGATTGTAATCTGGTTGATCTATCCATCCTCAGAGCATTATTGTTGAAGTGAAAGCAGGATGACGAGCTGAAAGCGGTTTGAAGTCATTACGCGGCGATATTTGCCCAAGTTTGCTGGGCTTCCCCCTTCGCAAATATCGCCCGCGTAATGACTTCAAACCGCTTTCAGCTCTTGTGATATCTGTGTTGTGGATATCTATCTATGTAGTCACCAGTGTTTTGTCCAGACATTTCAGCTCACTGCATCCAGTGCAAAGCAATAGTTTACAGAAGGTCACACGGTTGTTGGTGTGTGTGCTGTCATCGCTCACTTCCAACACATCACATTTACAAGCCAGGCTTTGGAGATCATGCTTTGTTGGAATGCTTACTAGAGCAGTGACTGTATGAAACTCACAAAAGGCTAGTGCTCTTGCTAGACCCTACTGCCACTAGCTTGCATGTCATTGAAGTTCCTGCTGCCTGGCCTAAAATGTGCCACCACTGTATTGTCTGGTCTGTGTATTGTCGTATCTGTATCTGTGGTGTACCCCATTACTGATATTCTACTAGACAAATGTTTCCGACTGACCAAAGTAGAATTTCCAACAGTTGTGCAATTGAAAATAAAGAGGTCACCATTAGCACTCGAAGATGCAGTGAGATGCCCAGGGCTGAATTGGGATGAAAAATCGGCCTTGCCATTTACGCTCAGACTGTCTCACCACAGTTGGCCATTACCACAGACCTTTGTGCTCCCCTTAAATATGCTACCATGTAGGCTACTTACTGCAAAGCTGTGTGGTTTGGGTATATAATACAGTGTGGTCAATAATGATTGTGTTCCCATATAAAGATGTGCAAAAAGCTGAATTATTTAAATACAACCGTAGTGTACGGAAGTTTTGGCAATTCAATGTGCACATTTTTAAGCTTGCAATGCAAAATGCATGAAGTGTCAATGCAATCCTCAATGCAGTTTGAATTCTTTTAATTGTTTGATTGGCATTTAAACGTGAGAGTCTGTGCCGCAAAGGTTTCGAAATTTAAATGCATTGAGGTGAAACATATTATTATTTCTTTATGTAACAATTTCCAACCGTGGATGTGGTTCAGGCTCTGGGCTCTGTAAAGCACCTTGAGACAATTTGATTTTGTTGATTTGGCTCTATATAAATTGAATTAAAATATCATGGCCTTATTTTGTAGTAAAGTAAGGTGGATTTTATTACTTCAAGTCAGCTTTTCAAGAGTTCTTCAATACTGGGGACCAGCTGCTTAATTCAGTTAATTAACTCACTGGTATGCAGTTGTCCTTTTGTTTAAAATGGCTTATGTAATGAATTCTGAGAATGATTTAAACATCACTATCTTTTGAATGTGCAGTGTCTGGCATCAAGCCGTTGCACTGTAAAGCATGCACAACAAATTTCAGTTCAACTTCACTCGAACCACAAGAGGTGGTCTTGGCCTTGATCAAACTGAACCATGGTATGGTTAATTTGCAGTGTGAACACTTTTGTGGATGGTTCGGACTTTCAGACCAATTACAGGAAAGTGAGACAGGATATTGTCAACCATAAACAATAGAAGAAGAAAAAGAACAGGAGATGTTAAAATGAGCTGCGGTAGCACATGGGGAGAGGAGATATTGTAATTTGGTCCGACAAAGGTGTGAAAATGGACCACGCTGATTGGCTTATTATTTGTAAAATAGCCTTATTATCTAATACCAACATATTAAAGTAACACTATGGAGTTTCTGGAGCCGCCAGGTAGGGGGCTACTTTCTGCTGGACTATTCGGTAACTTATTTGTTTTCTTGCTTTGTCTTGTGTTGCACTTGCTTGATGTTTGACTGTGTTAGGGAAGTTGTTGTTTGTCGTAAACAAAGTAAGCAAATTTCAACAGGTTTCACTAAGTTTAGCCGTTAGCAAGACATCTCATTAGCGATGTTAGCAAGCTTGTTATAACACGCTTGGACATTGATGCTAGTAATAAGTGCTCTCGCGTCGGCTTCTTTGTAATGTTATTGTGATAGGAAAGTTATTGGCAAGCTAGCCAACATGTGCAAGACAAAGAAAAGACAGCAAATAAGTTACTGAATAGTCCAGCAGAAAGTAGCCCCTACCTTGTGGCCCCAAAAACTCCATAGTGTTACTTTAATTTAAAGGTTTAATGAAAAGTCAAAGTTTAACAGAAAGTCAAGAAGTCAGCTTTTGGATAGGTAGATGTTCACATTCCTAATATTGACCACCATGTAAATCAAAACGATTGAAAACAAAATCAAATTCTGGTAACCATCTTGTATACTGTGGTAACCACCCAACAACATCCTATTAACCATCTTATATATAATGGCAACTAACTATTAAGAGTGGCTTGAGTGGATCAATGTTCAGAAACACACTTTCAGTTTGCAGACCTTTTGAAGGTTTCATTTGAAGTTTGTTTGGAAATAAAAACTGTATTCAAAAGTTGTCAGCTCTTGATGCATCTGGCAGAAGTTGTGGAAATAAAATGCTGTTGTGTTCTTTCTCTGTTTGTATGTGTGGTGGTGATCTGGCCGTCCCCTTTCTTCAGGTTCTTGAGTTGGCAGAGAGACCAGGATCTTCTGAGAACCTGGAGTATGACCCAGAATGGCTGGCTATCCTCAAAGCCACCGACGGCTTACAGAACGTTTCCCCCAGTATCTGGCTGCCTCCTGAGGACAACGGACTACATGCAAAGTTAGTGGCCGATACACTCCAAATTATCTGTGGTGACTTTTCATTTTGACCGACTTTAATTTCAAAACAAAACTAGATATTCCACCGTTATATACTGTGTGTGTATATATATATATATATATATATATATATATATATATATACCACCATTAGAATGCTAGGTAAAAAATAAGACCAATATGAACAGGTTTTGTGGAAGTTCCTGACTGCTCCTGTCTTACTAGCTTCATGGTGGTACCTTTTGGGTTTTCAATGCCATAGGAAGACTAAGTCACAGAAAAAACACTCAGTGTTTTTGCGGAGCGCCCAAAGCCGAAAGAACACAACCCATTCTAAGCATTTAGACAAAACATGAATTGGTTCAAAACCTGAAAAGTTGGTTTGCAGTCAACTGGGCTAAACTCTCTATGGACTAGCCAGTGAAAGTCTCATGTTTAAATGTTAAGTAGGTGTGCAACAAAATCTTGTATTTGCTTTTGGTGTTAAGTGTCTAAATGTCAGTGTTCTTTGCACTCAGGTGGGACTTCACTGTTTCCGAAGCTGATATGATGGAAGTTGTGAAAGACCTAGGGGGTGACCTCTGCATCCCTGAGAACTTCTCTCTGACGGTCCCTTCATACAACCCCAGCCAGCCTCAGCCCTATACACAGCCCTTTTATGGGATTAACCCCCAGACCACAGAACTGTGTGCCACCCTCGGACTCTCTGACATATATGCTCAGGCTGGGCAGATCAGCCAGTTCAAACAGAGTGCAAAGAGAGAAGCTGACGACAACTCGGGCAGTTGTGAGGACTTTAACGCAACCCCCACTGACTCATCCGAGCTCTCAGCCTCCTATAACCCAGATGAGATTACCATTGAGGATGAGTGGAATGAGGACGCAGATGATGATGATGGAGGAACTGGTGAAAAGGTACCAAGTGACTCTGTTCCAGAGAAGGTAGTTGTTGTTGTTGCGGATATTGACAACGAATTCAGTTCTCTGCCCTCAGGGTCACAAGTCCATGTACTCCCACCCTCTTCCTCCACCCAGGCTGAAGTAGTCAAGTCCCCAGGTTCCCGCTCATTGACACTTCCTCTGCCCACCCAGTCCACCTATGACTCCCAGAACCTCCCTCACTTGGACGTGCAAGAGAAGTGTGACACTGAACCACCCAAAGTCCAAGAGAAGTGTGACACTGAACCACCCAAAGTCCAAGAGAAGTGTGACACTGAGCCTCCCAATGTCCAAGAGAAGTGTGACACTGAACCACCCAAAGTCCAAGAGAAGTGTGACACTGAACCACCCAAAGTCCACAAACGTTCCAGTGATGAAAAGGATGTAGGCAAGACCACAACCCCTAAGATTAAGAGAAGAAACCAGACAATCTACATAGCCAAGGACGACGATGGAGATGATGAACATTGAATCTTCAGGTTGCTCTGTTGGTTGGTTAGATTATTTTGTCAAAATGCTAAATTGTCTGTCTGCCAGTATTTCATATTTTAATGGATTGTAGACATACTCATCCCATGTTGTTGTTTTTTTATGTCAAAATAGGCCATATTTGAATGATTTTCTAACATGAGTGGATACATTTTCAGGCTATTTTTTTTATTGTGGTTGTTAATATCTTAAGCAGGAGAACTTTATTTCACGTTGTTCAGATTCTCAATGTAAGCCATAATACGGAAATATTCTTGCAGTAATTGCTATAGATATTGGCTGTGGTAATGGCTATAACTTGAAGTTTCAGATTTAATGACGCAGCATTTGTTTAAAATAGACCCAATTCGCGCATTTATTATAGTTAAACACACATTTGCACAAATTGTTACTTCAGTATCATCAAAGACAAGAATGAACGAATAAAAAAGAAAAAAAAAGAAAAACAGTGTTGCACAGTATTTATTGATCTCAAACTCACTGGAGTTGTTATGTCGTCATTAAATGAGCGGCCAGTTTGTCTTCAAAAGAAGTCAAACACGTAGCCGTGTGTTAGCCTCGCACTTTCCTTTAACACTTTAAAAGTAATTTACTTACACACAGATAGGTTTCTCACATCCACATTCAACAAAGTCCATGTTTATTCTAAAAGTCACATTAACTGAATTACCACTCAAGGAAACCCAAACGTGGTGGTGGTGGTGGGGGAGGGACACAAATAGGCACTTTTCTCCAGGCTTCCACTGTGGGCCTTCACTTGTTTAGACTTTTACACCACATTGTCACTGTCGGACAAAAAGCAACCAATTACAACAAATGATGGATACCTCTCGTTTTCTTGGGCATCAAGCAAAATACTTACCAGTCCTAGTGTGTGTGTGTGTTGTATACACACATAGACACTTTTCAGTAACTGAATTATCGTGATTCAGAGAAGAAATGGGGGAGGATTTTTTATATATATATATATATATACACACACAAACCATGACAAGTCACACAAAGACTTCCATGAGTTTATATGTGACATATTGTGATTTTTCAGAAGCTTGTGTGTGTGTGTCTATATGTGGACATGTTTATGTGATTTCATCTTTACCCCCATTCCTTCTTTAACATTTACAATTCAAATCATTGAACCCCCTTAACCCTCAACATTTTGAGTAAAAGTTAATTAAAATACATAAATGGAGGCCCTAGTATCATATATAATTAAGATGATTTGGATGGTTATGAGAACATGGGTCAGAATCATTCTCTCCACAAACTGCGTGCAAAATTATTGAAACCCTATTCAATAATGTAATACATAACCAGTCCAAGTAAGGATACATAATTTAAACCTTGGACAAGCTATATAATGACACTTTATTTCTAAGCTGTGATTAAGTGTGTGCGGCGTATATATACACATCTAAGGTATGTGCTCAAGCTGAGTAGCAGTGTAGCATTATATGAAAGGCAACGGCCAAAAGTGTTCCATGATTCTTCCTGTCCCAAGACACCGATTGGTAAAGGGTCTTCAACAAGATAATGTGCCTCCAACCACTATCCAATCAGCCACAGATTGACTGAGTTATCAGACCTGACATGTCATGGGTCAGCCATCTGAATCCCTAGAATCCCGTCTTTATTGGGATGCAGTGCAGCACTACAGAATCAGGTGGCAGCACAGAAGCCAAAGAATATGACTAAGATGGAAGCTATTGCTTGTGAGGAATGGGACTCCGGAGGTAACAGGATAACAGGTGTCAAGCTTGTGAGCGCACGCTTGCTTGAGGTGCGCTGTTTTAGATCACGTAGTGTAGTAAAACTGACTTTTGAGGGTTGAATAATTTTGCACGTGAAGTTTTTTGGTTTGAACTGCGTGTGAACTCGCTGTTAAGTGTATTAGTTAAAAACTTGGGCATTAAAGTTGATTTAGTTTCATGACTGCACTCATAACAGCAGATAGCCAGTTAAGGTTAAGTGGGTTGAATACATTTGATTGCAAATGTACACAGACATGTTGGTGTTAAATAATCATATGGTGGATGGAGAAGAAGGGAGAGATTAAGGTGACACAGTCAGTGGCCAAACAGTGAACAAGCATTAGCTCTACTAGGAAGTCAGCAGGGGTCACTCAAAACAAGATATCAGGAAGACATTTTACACCCATTTCTCAAGAAGTACAATTAAGAACATTACTTTTGGAGCAGCCTTGTGGTTAAAACAAAATAATCACATTTGGTTGAGCCTTAGTGGCTCTGGATCTTTTTCAGAACACTGAGTGCCTTCACTTATATACAACTAGGTCTTAGGCCAGGAAAAGGAAAAAATATCACTGCAAGGTAGACATACAGCTGGCCTCTCCTGGTACATTTCTCACTTTCCATTTTGACCTAGTAATGATGGTTACTAAAATGAGTTACTCATTCTGAATCCTTACATTGACACACCGGATTATCAACCTGTACAGTCATAACATAGCTGGGAATGATGATGGGGGGAAAAAAACTTTTAGTGTCCGAAACTCTACATCTGTCATAGCGGATGGTGGGTGTACAATGGGGGAATCTGGGCTTGGCGGCTTCTCAGCTGGCGAGGCGATTTGCAGAGGACTTAGTTTCCGCAGCACCTCTGGGAAGACTGGGAATCCGGATCTTGGAGGTTAACTCCCCTATTTCGTGCAGAGTGTGTGAGATTCTGGGAGTCTGTTTTTGGCATCTTTTTCGCTGAGGGAAAAAATATAGACCGAAAAGAAACATTGAATTTTAGCCTTTACTAAGGTCTCTTGATAATATGTTACAAGTTGCATGACTTCAGTAGTTTCTGAACAACAATGGACTATGGACTATAGACAGTGGCTTCTGGACCAAATACTTGTCAAATGTCAAATTGGTTAATGTAATTTAATGTCATTTTACAGTTTGGTGCTGGTAAAATATACCTTAAAATAGGGTTGGGAAATATGGCCTATCCCGTTTCCCAAACAAAAACTGAACAAGGATAAAAAAGATATACAAGGATGTTTGCATTTGTTCTTGGGTAAGGACACATTGTGTAAAATGTAATTGTCACTTTGCAGCAAACAAAAATAGCTTTTACTTTGCTAGGTTGCTAAAGTTGGCTAATTAATTAGTTGTTAACACGCTAGTTTTGTCCCAGATAACAGGGGGAAGGCCAAGTCACGCCTCCCTCTTGTTACAGGTGCTGCTCCAACAACTTCAGCTGCCAGTAATAACAGAGGGTTTTATTTGTGTTTGTTTGGGTGATGGTAATGTTATGAATATATTCCTTGAGGCATATTACAGTCCTTTTCTACTGTTTAATAATATGAGCTCACTCTTCCCTAAACAAACAAAACACAAACACACATCCCAGGGAGAGCCTACAAATCTCAGAAAATCAGAACAGCCTCATCTACTCAAGGTAGCATTAACTAAACAGGAAGAACTAGGGCCTCGTGTATGTACGTGGCTGAAATAGCCTAGGCCTATTTGTACTCACTTGCATGTTGTAGTCAACGTGGTATGCGGGTGTACACCCCTCACTCACTTAAGCTGCCTTTACCTTATTGTGTAGTTTCAGCTCCAATTTTCACAAGCTCACCCCAGGCTGACTAATATTATTAGGAAGTTTAAGGAGCGACGGTTTTGAAGTTCTGCTACGGTGACGTAAATGGCTTGACGAAAATGTTTGAAAAGGAGGGGGATGTGATTGAATCCCAAAGTGCTCTCTGTGACAGGAGGGAAACTGAGGGCTCTTCTAGTATGTTTCTGGAGGGGCGAAGGTTGCGCAACAGGGACTGCACCTTGTATGAATGGCAGGTGCTGCCGTTCGGTACACGTCGAGAGCTCTGCCTTGCTCCAGAGAAAGCGCTGGAAGGGCTTGAGGGCTTGTCCTGAGGCAGGAGATGGACTTGATGGAACATCCCCTTGATGTCACTGCTCAATGCAGTGGAGTACTGTCTGAGGCAGAGCAGAACGCCCAGCAAGGATGAACCTAGTGTAGTGTGGGACCTGGAAGGAGTTGCTCATTCAAACTGTCACCCTGGTATGTGAATGAAAAATTGAAGACGATGCGGTCCTTGCCATTGTGCTGGACCATGTGATGTGGAATGTACCATGCATTGGACTGCAGCAGGGGGGAGTCTGTTTATGTAGCCAGCATCCAGTAACGTCCTAACCTCCTTACTGTATGTCTCTGCGCGGACCGGATCCTGAGACAGCCGTTTCTCAGTCCCACGCAGGTGGCCCAGTACAGACTCTTTGCTTGCTTGAAGAAGCGGAACACCCTTTCCTTCCACAAGAGGGGGTTAGCATATCGGCTAACGCCATCCACCGCCACCCTGACTGTCTTCTCCGCCAGTGTTCTGACAGCTGCTGTGTCCTGCTTTGACATCCACCGCCACCCTGACTCGCTTCTCCGCCAGTGTTCTGACAGCTGCTGTGTCCTGCTTGGACCGTGTGATGAGCTTCTCATTCCGGTAAGGCAGGACATCCATCTGCCAGAGCTGAGTCACATGATGGAGAAGCTCAGTTGAAGGAGTCAAAACGCTAGCGAGTAGACACTGGGGGGTGGAGGACTGATGCATGAGGACCTTGGCAGGGCCTTGCAGTGTCCAACTGAGGTGTGTCTTCAGTGCAGCTGGTCCTCCTGGTGGGCCTAGGTGCACTCGCTCAACTGGGGTGAGGAGATGGGGATAGTCAGAACCGATGAGGAGCAGCGGTTGGGCCTGACTGAATGCATGGAGGCAGACCTCTGAGATGGCGATAGGTCTTCTGCAGGGCTTTTACTGGGTGTGAATGAGTGGAGAGGCCAAGCTCTGCTGAGGTGAATGCATGCTGTATCCGGAACCGCTTCTAAGGGTGACCTGCTGGTGAGACAGAAACGGAAACTGACCTCCCTGGCACAGCCTTGATGTCTTGACGTATGGTTCTGAGCGCCAGATCCTCACTCCGTCCTTGAACACCCAGCTGCTGAGCAGTACTGTGGAGGAGGATTGTGCGCTCTGATCAGTCGTCCAGTATGGCGTACGTCTCCATGTTCGTATTGCCAATGTATAGGCACACTTTCGCCATCTTCAAGCTCTGCGTCGCCTTGGCACCTCTCTGGCGGTCCAGTCCCCCCTCCAGTGTGGAGTGTGTGTGCGTGTGTGTGTGTGTGTGTGTTTCTGTGTGTGTCTGTCCAGTGGTGCTGTGGAGTGAGTGAATGGCACTTCATCCTCCTGAACATGGACCTCACACTCCAGCCAGTCGGCAGAGTCAAGCAATGTGGGGATTGGTGTCCGTATGGGGTTGACATAGCACTTGAACTGTGCACGTAGGTCATGTGGCAGCTTTGACAGCAGACGTGATTTCATTCACTACTTTCGGTACGCCAACTCTGTGGTCCTTGTCAGATACGCACATCACAGCTATAATTGCTGTTTTGCTTGCTACTTGTGCAAGAGAATCGAGCCAGTATTCACAACACATTTTATATTACCATTAAGAGTAATCCTAAATCGCACTAAAAGTTTCTAACTGAAATTCTCCTAAACCCACTTCACAAAACTGTTGAGACCAGCTAAGGGAAAGCAAGAATTCCTAAACTACTAGACTCAGTTGCTATGGCTGACGTCAAGTCTCATACACAAGCTTGCTTTCAAAGACCACTATGATTGGTTGATGAGTGAGAAGGTCTGTGCTAGTGAGTAGACATGGGCTTAATAGTCTACCGCAAAGAACAAGAAATAAATATGACTGGCTACAAACTATCTTTGTACACTTTTCAAACTGTAGCTGTATGATGCGTTTGATGAGCTAGTTACGATAAAATGTCAGTCAATTCATTTTTGGCAATGAATAGGTGGTTTTGGATCCCTTACAAGTCAGCAAGTTAGGAGCTACTTCTAAGTTTAAAATGCTTTGTGAATACGGGCCCAGAACCGTGACAGAATTTTATAATAAGCATCCCATTCATTTGGAAAACAAATATGTAGCCTAGACCACATCTTGCATATTCATGTCATATTAGCCTTGAATAAGGTATCATTACGTTGGCATTTTGTTTAACATCCTCACTAAATGGGAAAAAAGAAGAATGTAGCACTCTTACCATAATGATATCTGAGTTACTAAGGACACTCATTTCTGATGTGTTCTCCAAAAGGTAAGGTACATTTTTCCAGCATCTGGTGAGATGGATCTGGTCCAAAAGTCACTCCGTGTCTAAACATTTCATGCAGTAAGTCTTTTAATTCATTTTATGGATTATGTGCATAGTTTTCAAGTAAATATGATGCTAACCGATGGCAAAGAACAGATCACTGACATTCATGGCGGTCTTGGCCGACGTCTCCATGAAGAGTAAACCAATGTCTTCTGCATATGTCTGGGCATCCTGAAACAATGAAATGCAAATACAATTTCACATGAATGTCACGGTGTCATCTAAATTCTGCAGTACCACATTTTTTGGAAGAACCAAAGCAGCAGAAGACACCTCATACTCCACCAATCTCTTCTCAGCCAGATCTGCCTTGTTCCCTGCCAAGGCGATCACTATGTTGGGACTGGCTTGTCTCTGCAGCTCCTTCACCCAGGCCTTGGCACGTTCAAATGTCTCCTGCAACATGCAGTAAAGGTTTGAAAAGGAAGGAGTACAGTGCCAACACATTGATCTAATGCAGTGGTACCCAAAGTGTGGGGTGGGGGGCAGGACATGCATTGTTAGATTGAGGGCAAAGGAAGAGAACGAGAACCCTAAACAATCAATCCCTCTCAGGGTTATTCTGCGGGGGGGGGCCTCACGTGTTTCCGTTACGGTACTGTTGATGAGCTTATAGCCTACTTTATACTTATATAATGTGGTCAGGGCCCACTGTTTAGCCTATATTTTAGAAGGGATAGCTAGTCTAATTACTACAACAGTTAGTTGTAGTGAAATGATTGATACTGATTTTGCATGATCCTTTGAGTCGATTACATAATTTATCCTAGGAGCCCCTAGAAGATATTGCAAGATGTTTTGTTTTTAATTAATAACGGCAGGTATATTTAAGACACATTAAATTATACGTTATGTTACATGTTAAGCAATATTATCTCTATCTAAACATGCATATCGGGTTCAGCGTCGTGCTCAAGGACACTTTGACACTTGGTCAGGAGAAATCGGGATCGAACTAGAACTACCACTGTCGCCCCAAATCTTTCCATAAGAAATCATTTTCATACGAGGATCAAATTAAAATGAATTAAATTATAACATGTTGATAACACCCATGATAACAGGTTTTTCAAATTCAGCCTATGCTAACATTAGGCCAATCAAGATCCTACAATATATGAAATCTATTGATATCAAAAATGAATTTGATATAATTGATGTCTCATTCATATACCTGATCATATATAATTTTCTTTTACTCCATTAAAACTGTAAACAACACATTTGCACATGGAACAGTCCCCTTTCCAAGAGCATTTGATCAGCTCTCCGCATGCTCCGGAGACCTCTGGAAATGTCAACCAAACTGGCACCTATGACCCCGATTCCTCGACCCTTTCATAGTCCTGTAGAGAAGGAATGGTACGCAGTTTCTCCATCCCCCGATTCTTATGACAACAGAAGAGTTATTCTCATAGGACTGGATTTGTCGTCCAGAGTCTTTCTTTCTCAGTTTCTAGAACTGCTGACCGTCGACACCCAGCAGCTGAAAGGGGTGTTTGGCTAGACACAAATATTTCTGTTGCTTCATCATAGGTTTGCCAGGCCTGCCCATCTGACTACTCATCAATACCATCGACTGCAGATGTTGTGTCGCAACCTGCAAATGCTCAAGTACTCAAGACTTTGGCTCTCCTAGCATATGCTCAATGTGACGATGTGATCCGTCACCACAGATGAGTATGTGCTCTGACTGACATGCCCTTGAGCGTGGCTCTTTTTCGCTGCGGTCAGAGTGCATGTTTGGCACCCTGTAGACCCGGGTTCGAGTCCGGGTGGGGTGACCACGCTCTCCCTTCGCTACACTCAAGTACTCAAGACTTTGGCTCTCCTAGCCACATTTGTTGTTGATGTTGACATTTGATGTTGCCCATGTCAAAAGCCACCCAGATGTCAGTCAAAGGTTGAATTACAAACTAAATCATGGAATAAGCCTGCAAGGATCACTATGACATCAGTGTTCACAGTACGCACATGGAGAGCTTTTGCTTCTTGCTCCAGTGCATGCCGCACAATCCTGGTGTCTTCCTCTTAATGATTGCAACAGTTCATGGTGCTTCTGGACCCAAAGAAAGACACAGCTTTGGCTTGTGGCCAGTTCAACTCTTCAATCCTGAATGTCAAAAAGGCAAACAGCTCAGTACTGACAGAGAGCTAACTAGGCCTATGGTATCTGGCTAATGTTAATAGCTAACTATGCGTTTTAACAGACTGACTTATATCAAAGACTGAATATATTGTCTTTGATAAAACTTGTGCTAGAAATAAACATACAGCATTCAAATCACACTTCTACGCCATCAATTTTCAATAACATTCACGTCCAACAGTTCTCATTCAACGGTAAATATCACACTATAGGGGAATTGGGGGAAAATGATATCTCAGGAGGCTGTTTAATATCTCAGAGAGGCATCAAGGACCGTTAAAAACGGATCAAACTCTCTTTCCTGTCTCCTAAGATGCCTTCAAACTGCCCCCAGAATGTTCAGTTTTGAAGGCATCATGGATGTATCCTCAATGCCACCCATTCCCCATTAGTCTGTGCAGCATCTCTGCCAGCAACAGCAATGGCAGCAACTGGAAAAATAAACAGACCAAACTCTGCAGACAGACACGCTTCACTTCGATTTATAGACATTAAAAATTAGACACTGTACTATCAGATTACCCTGTTATTCTAACCAACAATAACATTTGATGGGATTTCCGAGGCATCTGCCAGTCAACTACCTAACATTAGCATGTTAGCCTAATTTAGCTAGGAGAGCGCAATCCTCCGCCAAGCCAAATTGCCCTCTCGCAATGTTAAAGACAGTGGAATAAAAACGTCCTGGATCTGACCCTTGATATTGATCCACAACAAAATGTTGTGGGTTCATCCTTGACCCATGCTACAGCCTTCCACAAAGTTTCGTGAAAATCGGCCAGGTAGTTTCTGCTTAATCCTGCTGACGAACAAACAAACCAACAAATTGTAATGAAAACATAACCTCCTTGGAGGAGGTAATAATATGATTTTGAATACCTTTATGGCAGACCTACCCACAGCAGTCATTTCTTCCTGTAGCTGTTACTACAACATCGAACAAACATGGAATACAATGTGCTAAACCCATTTATGCAGGATTTAACATTTAATACGTGAACTGTTTAAGCCCGTTACACATGCTTACTGACAGAACCAGTCCTGCAAAGCCATGTGGACATGCAACGATGTCAGAATGTCCAACGATGTTGGAATTTGTTCCAATAATAATTTTGGAGTATCTGCTTTTAGAATTAGTGATTTGTTTTAGATGTGATGCGCTGGTGTTTGCTCTAGCTCCAGGAATACAGTTTAACATTGGCAAAGGAGTTGCTAACTTAGGGCCCGTCCACACGGAAAGGGGATTGCCTGAAAACGGACAAATATTTTGTCGGATCTGCCTTCCCTCCACACAAACACGCCGTGTTGGGTCCCCGAATACGGAACTTTTTGGATCCAGGCTCCAGAGTGGATACATTTCGTCACGCCCGCACATTTTCTGACAAGATGATGTCATTGCCCCACGTGAACGCCCCGCAACCTCAGCCTGAACCCTTAACCCCACTGCGTCACTTCATAACAGCAACAACATAAACTAAATCAATGTTGTTAAGAAGCTGGTTAGGAAAGGGATGACATTTACAAGCCACACTTTAATCTATCACTGTTTAATCTATTTGCATCAGACCATTGTTCAAAACCGTTTTTTAAAGTGTCAGCAATAGCCTATATAAGCAAATCTGACATGAAAAGATATTTATTCTAGACGGAAGTTTCAAAACGGTAACTTAACACAAACGAGGGTTATGGCGAAGTTTCTAACTAGTCCTGTTTGAGTGCTCACAGGCTCACAATAGGTTCACGTTAGGCTGTGGTAACAGTGATTTCAGGTGGTAGAGAAGTCTTTCAGCAATCGGAAGATTTCTAGATGGATCCCGACTTCTGTCTTCTGTCACTTTATGCGCTTGCTCCATGTCGTCTTCCCCGTTTTCTTCAGTTGTCTGTAGCAGTGTTACAGCGCCACCAACAGGCCTGGCAGATATACTACAGAAATAAAGGCTCTTCTATACAAGAAATTGGCAAGTAACCGAAGATATCACACCAAGGAGTGCCTCTTATCCTTCACAGAACTGTAAAAACCTGCTCTAGCCAAGATGCCAAGAGAATCAGGGGGCCCCAACACACAAATGTGCAGGTGGATAAAACATCAGAATCACGAGTTTTAGATACAGATGCCTCACAGAGGTGTTTGGATCACAGAAAAGAAACGTTTTGAGGCACAGAACAAATGAAAAGATACTGGAGGAGTGCTTGACTCCATCTATCAAGCATGGCAGAGGACATGTGATGGTCTAGAGGTGCTTTGGTCAAATTGGTGTTTACTATTCAAATGTTCTCTCTCTTAAAGCATGACCTTTGCTCGCTGATGGCTGATGGAAACATTGCCCATCATTGTCCCTCAATTACCACACTTTGTCACTGCCCTTTTGAAATTGGCTTTTGTATGATATAGACCCAGGAAATCAGGGTAATGGCCTTCATAAAAAGTCAATAAAGACGTAACAGCCACATGGAACACATAAACAAGGGGACAGGACCTTAACAATGACTGAGCTAATGTGTCACTCAGTCAAGTCATTTTTCCATCATGCCAACACATAGTTCCATAGTTGGTTAAAATGAGTATGTGGATTATCAGGCAAGATAAGCTTATTATAGTTGCACAATTTGTAACATTCTAGTTTCTTGTTGGCTACATACCGGCTTAGTGATGTCAAAAACAACAATGGCTGCCTGTGCACCACGATAGTACATGGGTGCCAGGCTGTGATAACGCTCCTGGCCAGCTGTATCCCAGATTTCAAACTTCACTGTTGTGTCATCCAGACATACTGACTGGGCCAGGAATGCAGCTGGAAAATAGAATTGAATTCAAACGGTCAGTTACACCACAGCAACTCACTTAGTCTGAGGCGAGTGACGATGTTCACATATCCACTCTGTACTCTGTTTCCACCCTGCAGTGAAGTGGTGTATGTGCCTAGAGTAGCTGATTTACTAGTAGTGCTAAACATCTTGATGCTTATCATCTTCATTAATGCATAAATATCATACTGAATCCTGTCAGTACTGTTCCTCCATTGTTCACTTTAGACTCTGCGTTGTGTTCTTTACTTCTTAATAGATCAAACTGACAGATATATGGCCCTAGTGTCATCACATGTAGATGTCCTTTGGCTTGAACAAACATTAATCTGTTTAACTAGTAAAGTTGAATGTTTCTGAGACTTTCTTGTGTATCAGTAAACCAGTTCTCTGAATGGTTTATCAAAAACGAGATTCCTAGATAGGTATTTCCAGATATATAGGTCTGGATCTAATGTCTGCAGAGAATATTGGACCTCATTCTCGAATGCAGTTGAGAAAAAGTTTAGAAGAAATTCCTTCTTAACTCCACTTACGAAGTTTCCGGGACAATTCTGCCATTCATGAAAGTTTTCTCATCTGGGATTCGTTCTTAACTTAGAACAGAATTTAAGAACGCTAAATAGTCAGTCGTAAATCGGCCAGATGGGAGTGCGCCCATGTTCTTAAGGGCTGAATTTGTGAGAAATCGTTGGTGATTGACATTGTCAGATTTAAATAATAATAATAATAATAATAAATATGATAATATTTGTATCATTAACAATTACGTTTCACATTTATAGTAATGATTCCGGGACCAAGACATTGTGTTGTCTTAAAATAAATAAAAGCACTACACGAACACTGAAAATGGCAGTGAATAAATAAATAAATAAGCACTCAACTCAATCGCGTGGATATAGCCATAGTGGAATAGAATGTACACATCTACATTCTGCAACAGTACCTTCACCGGTGAAGTGCGTTTACTCGACCGGTGCTCGCTTTGACATGATTTTGATCAGTCTGAAGTTGCTTTTGCGTTGCCTGTGGAGTCTGTGGATTGTGCACACGTCTCTTCAGTTGCATGCCCTTATAAGGAGCTGGCGGGGCGTTTATGTATGCAAATTCACGTGTACGAGAACGCACGTTCAATCTAAGAATCAGTGCACAGCTAAGCACACTTTGGCGGTTTAAGAACACATTTCCAGGCGTTCATGAATCCAGCGGAGATCTTTTCTTAGGTTGGTGTTTCGAAGTTCATAAGAAGATATTTAAGAAGACACTTAAGAAAATCTTTCGAGAATGAGGTCCATTGATCTTCCCCAAAACAATAGGGTTCAAGCCTATTTTCTTCCCAAAGTACAAAATGTAAAAAAGCTTAAAAATACTACCAGAATCTACAAACCCACAAGGCATAAGTTTTCCTCTTGATCTAGGCTTACCTCCGATGGTGGTCTCCTGAAATTCATCAAACTGGCCCTTGACAAATCGAAGCACAAGGCTGGACTTCCCCACTGCCATATCCCCCAGCAGCACCAATTTGAATTGGCAGATCTTGGTCTGGGGCAAGCTCCCATTAGGTCGACCATTCCCACCGGTGCTCATGATGGGGGAAAGGAAGATCTTAGAGGAGGTGGAGCTGCAAATCTCAACCCTTCCTCACTCTTGGTTTCATGCAGTCCACTCCTCTTTGCACCTAAAATGGAATGGAAAATAAAGTTCAACTTAAAGTGGCATTGCCTTGCTCTTGTTCCTCAGCCTATATTTTGCCAACAAAAATGTTCTTAATATAAAAACACTTACAAATAGATCTCTTACATTTACCTAAACACCAAAAAACTAGTCTGAGGCTGTTCATCCGCTTCGTACGAAATTCAGCATACATCATCTACAGACAAGGCTGAAAAGGTTATTCAGGGATTTTGCATTTGTCAGGTTTTACCGAAATGGCAAAGTAGAGTAGATGTCTTGTGCCTCACCAACATCTATTTTTTATGAAACTTAACACAAACGATCTTCAAGTCATTGTGTGGATGATCCCAAAGTCTCGAACAAATAGACCAGAAGGAGGCACTATACATTTCCTTAAGTGTCAATGTCTTCTTTCACCTGTTGAAGCTGTGAAATCCTTCATAATTTTGCCACTTGGGGAGCACATGCTGCTTAGATTCCAATGATATTTTGGAGTCCAAGCAGCAAAGCTTTTAAAGCTATGCCTTTAGTCCTCCTATTGTTTTCTCATTTTCTCAAGTGACTGGGCAGCATAATCAGTAAGGCCTAGAAACACCACACTTGGCAGGTGGGTTGGAAATTCCACCTATTACACAGGCAAACACAATGACACACATCGACCTCAAGGTGGCACTGTAATCATCAAATTTACATTTTCACAAATATCTCGAAAATTGCTTTGTTGAAAACTGAGTCAAAATTCCGTAATTTAAATCTCACAAAAAAAGTCACATTTGTTTCACTACTCTTCTGCTCTAAATTACTTTCTCTATGTTTTCACCAAAACATTTTTCGGCATCTTCTCAAAAACTGTTGGGCCCATCCTCCCAAAACGTATTCAGGATCATCTTCGGACTTCACTGATCTTATGTATTTAAAGACATTTCAATATGTTAATCCCTTCTGATTATACAAGCCACTCAAAATTTGATCAAAATGCATAAGTTCAGTAGATGCCATATATCTTGCCTACACATTGTCTCATTGTCATGAAACTTAACATGTATTACCTCCAGGGGCGGCTTGTCCATAAGGGCGATTGGGGCGACGCACTGCCTAAGAAAAAAAAAAAAAACTCCTGTATAAACGCAATATCCTTGCAAGTCGCGTAAATGACGATTTCGGTCGGATTCTACCACTAGGCCGTCTGATCCATAGACGTATATATGTCTATGGTCTGATCTGCCTCTGTATGTCATTGTCGAATCATGTAACAGTCATTCAGTCAGCCTAAAGTCGTGCTTCAAATGGCTCCGCCCCTTCTGGGGCGATTTGGGGCGAAATGAAAATCGCCCCAGACCTCTCCCATTGACTCCCATGTTAAATCCATTTTTTTCACAAAACAGAGCTTTCAATGCATTCTCTATGGCTTTCGTGAGGGAACGCACTGTTGCAAATCCTCATAGCTTCAGCTGTTGTCATGGGAGTAGTTGAGACATGTTTCTCAACCTTGAAGAGAATTAAGACATTCCTGCGAAATTCAATGGGCCAGGAACGTATGAATGCACTGGCCATGCTTTCCATGGAGAGGGAACTTGTCCTTAAAATGCTTGATTTCCACGAGAGAGTCATTGACCGCTTTGCCGCACTGAAAGAGAGACGGGCAAAGTTTCAGTACAAGTAATGTAGTCTGTCTGTCTATTTTACTCTTTCTCTCCCTCTCTGTCTGACTGTCTGTCTGTATTTGAGATTGTTCACTCCATGCATGCTACTTGCACTATTTTCTATGCCATAACTTATTTTGCTTTTGTAAAGATTAGTCAATAAATATTGTTGGTTTTGATGTATTGCTGTATGAGTTAATCAGCTCACAACAAATAGATACAATTGTCCTGCTTAAGGTACTTACAGAGTGGGTCGCCTTAATCATTATCAAAAAAATTCCCCCCCCTGAGAATTTTTTCAGGAGCCGCCACTGATTACCTCTGCAACATTTTGTGGACGATCCCTAAGTTCTGTAGAAACAGACCAGTAGGATGCACTACAACTCCTTTTTAGTTTTTTGGCAACACATTTTCAGAAAAAGTTCAAGTTCGGAACAATGGCTCATAGCAACATTATCTAACTTCTCAAAATATTGCTTTCTTAACCTCATCAATGTGCTGCCAGCAGCCAATCGAGATCTCCCATCTTGTAATCTCCACTGCGCTCCACCAAATGACCAAATGACAGTTTGACTGGGTGACTTTTGGATTAGCCATCATGATACGTTGGAGGTCCCCGGATCAAATCCCGACATAAGCTCACTCTTCTAAACAACTATTGACACCGCTGCGTCAATGACATTTGTTATTTTAGGGAACATTGCAATTCCCCAAATTGTTGCTCCTTATCCCATTTGACTTCAAATACTGGGTTGACCAGGGACCTCAAAGTCTATATCACTTTTGAGTGCCATATCTCTGATTTGTGCAAAAAGCATCCATTTCACATAGTATCTAAAGTCTATCTAAATTAATTCAATGTTCAATGTCAAGACCTGGCTCAGTTGCAAGGGGTGTCTGGCATTCCGAAGGTTCAGGGTTCAAACCCTGATTCTACCATGGTGCGTCTCGTCTGAATCATTGAATCTCAATATCCAAATCCAAAAAATCTCAATTCTCAAAGGTCTCAGGCTGGGATCTGCTGTTGCCACTGTGGTCACAAATACCTCAATTCAAGATGTTTCAACAAGCATCAAAAGTCCTCAAGGTCTGCACTCAATCTCAATTCTGAAAGTCCTCAAGCATCAAAAGTCCTCAAAGTTTGCACTCAATGTAAATTCTCAAATGTCTTAGGCTGGGACCTGCAGATGCAACTGTGGCTTACGAAGTAGCCAAATTAGGCTGGAATTACAGTGAAATTTGGTGTACCACATCTACACACCATGTTTTTTTTTAATATATACAACCCCACATCAGAATAAGTTGGGATGGTATGGAAAATGCAAAAAAGCAGCAATATTTACCTTGACTTGCATTGATTGCAGACAGTATGAACACACGATATTTCATGTTTTGTCTGGTTAACTTTTACATTTGATTTGTAAATATACTGTACATCCATTCCTGCCATTCAGGCCTGCAACACATTCCCAAAAAAGTGTGGACGGGGGCAATTTAGGGGTAGTAATGAGGTAGAATAATTAAATAATTATGTGATTTGAAACTAGTGATATCAACAGGTCATTGTAATTATGATTTGCTACAAAAGCAGCATCTAGGAAAGGCCTAGTGGAGCAAAGATGGGCTGAGGATTGCCAGTTTGCCAACAAATGTGTGAGCAAATTATGTAAATGTTTGAAAACAATGTTTCTCAAACAAAGATAGGAAGGGATTTGGATATTTCACACTTCTGTCGACTTCTCTGGGCTCGGAGGCATCCGGGATGGACCATCACACAGTGGAACCGTGTATTGTGATCAGACAAATTAGTATTTCAGGTCTTTTTTGGAAGAAACGGAAGCCGTGAGCTCCGGACCCAAGGAGAAAGGGACCATCGAGACCGTTACCAGGAACAAGTCCACAAGCCAGGGTCTGTCATGGTATGGGGTTGTGTCAGTGCCCTTGGCAAAGGTAACTTACACTTCTGTGATGGCACCATTAATGCTGCCTTCAAGACGACATATTTTCCAGGGACGCCCATGCATATTTGAACAAGACAATGCAAAACCACATTCTGCACACATTCCAAAGGCATGGCTGAGGAAGAAGAGCGTGCGGGTGCTGGACTGGCCTGCCTGCAGTCCTGACCAATAGAGAATGTGTGGTGCATTTTGAAACGCAAAATGCGACAACGAAGACCCCGTACCGTTGCACACATTAAGACTTGTTTGCAGGAAGGATGGGACAAAGTTGCACCTGAACACACTTCATCACTTGGTGTTTTCAGTCCCTAAACATCTTTAGTGTTGTGAAAAGGAATGGCTACACTACAAAGTGGTAAATGCTTTACTGTCCAAACTTTTTTTGAAATATGTTGTAAGAATCGAAATTGAATTAAGTGTTTATTTTGAAAAAAACAATCAAATTCATGAGGTAAAACAGCAAATAATGGGCTGTTGTATTGTTTTCAATGTAATACAGGTCAAAGAGAATTTACAAATCACTGTTTTCAGCTTTAATTTTAATTTAATAAACCGTCCCAACTTTTTCTGATTTGGGGTTGTATATATATTATACACTGCACTGATTGGGAAAAGAGGAGGATAAAATAACAGAGTCCATTGCAAATGTCAAGAGAATAAAAAAAAAGTTGGTCTAACTTTAGCATGTGTGTAAAACAACTCCACGCTGAGAAAAGCTATCTAACTACCTGGTCAAATCACAGCATAGAATATCTGTACGAAAGAAATCATACTTACTCTTCAGTGTCACAAATATTATCCTCCATGGGATCTAATTGAAGCTCAAAATGGAATCACTTTTCTTCGCTGTCCTCGTGCTTTAATCCAGAGAGAAGTTGCAATCAGTGCAATCCCTTGGTTTATCCCAGTGTGTGTGCCTAAGTGTCATGTTCAGCGGAGAACAACCCAAACGTGTGCTCTATGGTGTTCTTGCCTCATGACCCAACAGTTCTCAAGGATGTTTTTATCATGTTTGTACGACACAAATGTACAGCGTTCTCTGCATAGTTTGTAACAGTTAAGATAAATCTCTTTACATGATAGTGTAAAGGACATGACGTCATATATTGCACTAAAGAAAATTAGGTATGGTTTCAGAAGATCGGATAACAAATTCCATAAGATTTGGGGTTCTCTTCTTGAACTTAACAATTTTGAAAGTATAATTAATGAATTTATGAATTAATGATATTGATTGGTGTACCTCAGTTTTTGGTGCGGTTTGTTTGTTTGTCAGCAGGATTACTGATAAACCACTGGCCTGATTTCCATGAAATGACCTATTCATTTTTGGACCGGATCCGAATCACGGGGTGGATTCACAAATTTAGCTTCACTTTTGGTGGAGGTCTGCACTCTCCAAGGGCCCTTCTAGTTTAGTTTTGTTTTCAAAGCCCTGAATGGCCAAGATCGGGACTACACTAGGGATTTACTAGTCCCATGCTGACCATCAAGAAGTCTTTGAATGCAGGCCTCCTCGTTATTCCAAGAGTATACTAAATTCCGGTAAGGGGCAGAGCCTAAACTTACTTCCTTTGTCCGAGAAGCAGACATCCTCTTTACTTTTAAGTCTACACTTAATACTTTCCTCTTTATTATTCCCCATAGTTAGGAATAGTATGCAAAGGTCCAGCACCCATGGCAGAGCCTCTGGTGGAGAGGGCTGCCTTTGCTGTTGCCTCTCTACCACTGCCAGTCGTGCTGGGTATGGTCAGCTCCAGCTCGTGGTGCATGGTCCCAGCCATCCCTTAGTTATGCTGCCATAGGCCTCGGCAGTCAAGGACCTCTAGTGTCATTCTGTGCAACTTCTTCTTTCTCCTTTCTCTGACATCTGGCCTCTGAAACATATCATTTTTCATTTGTGTACTAACTTGTCTCTCTTCTCTCTCCCTACATTACATTTGTATATGTGTTCATAAGACAATCTATAAGGATGCCTAACTCCAATCTCTCATTGAGTCTTCTCTCTCCCCTCTCACTTTAGACGACCATTATACTTGCATGCTGGCATTCTAATCACACTGTATCCCCACTCAGCTGTTCCTTCAACCACTACTCTGGATGCTGGCTCTCTCTATGTTTTAGTATGCATCATATGCATATACCATCTTGTATGCATCATGTAATCTTGTATGTATATTTCTGATGCTTGTATGAATTATTCTGCTTGCTTCTGATTCTCTGCTAAAGGTTTTTTCCTTGCCATCGTCGCCTTAGTGCTTGCTCTAGCACTTTGCACCTTGGCCCTATATAAATAAGACTGAACTGTATTGAATTGCTTTGATAACTGTGTATGTATATGGGATGAGGGGTGGTATGGGTTGGAAAATTAATTGTATTAATTACTTTGCAATGTGGTGGTAAGGTCAATCTAACAGAAAAGAGAATAACGACTCATCCTGCATTCAGGTGCATGCCCTAATTCAATGCTCAATCAAAATCACTCTTTTGCATTGTATTCTTCATTATTATCCTTGGCAACATTCTTATTTGCATCCTCTGTCCGCCAAACATCTTTTGCTTTTCTCTGAGAATAACAAAAACGAAAAAGCGCATATTAATCACTCTGGTTGACTAGGATGGTGAAGAGCAAACCTCAACCACCTAAATAAACCTTTTATTTTTTGTCTTAAAAGCAACTGTCGTCAAATTACTCAGCTAGCTAGTTAGTTTGCTGAAAAAGTAATCACTGTGGTTGAATATTGCACTCTATAGGCTCAATCTGAATTACGTCTTCTCCTCCCAGCAAAATCAGACAAACGGCCCAGCGTTTTGACACTTGCTTTAAAAACATGTTTTTCTTTATTCATTGAAATACTTCATTAATTTTCACCAGCCCTTAACATTGTTATAGATGTTACCAGTGCAAGTCTTTAATTAACCAAGTTATTTTGCACCTTAAGAGCGTTCTAGTGTTAGCGTCTGTCTAACGTCTGTTTAGCGGCTATTTTAAATAGATTGTGCCAAGGATATGATTTCGAAAATACAGAAATTGCTAACATTTTGCTAATGTTATTTTCTTAATATCCGTGCCTAGTCACACTAATAACACACTACTACACGGATGGTGGTCCAAGAGCGGACCAGAAAGTGGCACACCACCAGTGGATTCCAGAACAAAAACCACCGGTGGACCGATATGTGCTAGCTATCGGGGTCCTCCTGGTACTGGCTGAGGGGCAGGTACTTCCTGCTGCCGATTAAAAATGAATCCATTAGGTTACTGATCATTCATGACGGTCTTGAAAGCAATTTGGAGAGATCGTCAAATGTCATGACAGATTAGCCTACCATTTCAAAATAAACACGTAGTAAACAGAGGATGTATAACAAATCAGAGGCTACAAAATCATTCAAGACCCCAGTAGCCTCCAGCTCACATAGCCTACATTCACAACAACCACAGCCTTGTGATACGCGCTGGGTCCTATTGGTTTCAACAATATGGAATTTCTTGCCATAGCAGTTCCAACGAAGGAAAATGTCGTTTCCTACCTATATGTCATTTCTTTGGAAATACTTTCCTATTTATTGTTGAAATGACCCAAGTTCGATTTGATTCAGAAAGCTATAATAGGGTATAGGGTGTAGACAAAGTCCCGATCTGGTGCAACATTACTCAAATGCCGTACAAAACACACGCTGACCGACCCGTCCTGTGTACAGCTTGCTATGTCTGTTTACACAGGTGCCAAGGGCAGCAAATAGCATAACTGATCATTAAATTACCAGAAGCATATGGTTACAGAGTAAAGGCTCTTCTTGTTTGTCGTGTTCCGATGGTTGGTTTAAGCAGCCAGATCTGTCAGAAAATTGCCCGCATAGGCGATACCTCTGCTGGATGTTGCAAGCGACAATTGCGCGTTTGACCAACATGGCCGCGACACCCCATATCGTCAAAATAAAAGTTCCTTGTGCGTCCATCAGTTTCTCAGACAAACATTGGAAGGTCCGTTTTATGTCAGTGGTATCTCACTGTAAAAACAACGTGTGTTTGAAGAAAAGGGGGCAAGTTGGGTTGCTTGGGGGCAGGGGTGTAAAAACGATTTTAAATGCATGGCATTTGGATTATTTATGTAGGCTACATCCCTACACCATTTCAACTAAATTGAAAAGTTTGAAATATAACTTCAAGTAATTTAATTAAAATCATCATCATCATCATCATCATTGTTTATTCAGGGAGAAATTGACTGAGCACAGGGCTCTTTTGCAGCAATGCCCTGATTGAGGCTACATAGTACAGAAGAACAATAAATAAACAAACCATAACAAAACAAAACAGACAAAATAAATAAAAAAAACACATTAAACAACTCAGAAATTAAGTATAAAAAATAAATAAATAAAATAACATAAAGTAAAAAAATTAAATCAGAGAATCATTTAAAACAACAGCATTGAGGCACATCCTTATTATCTAAAAGGCTCTTAAATTGGTTGACAGACAAATACTTGGTTAATTTCAACTCCACTTGAATAGTGTTCCATTTATGGGAAGCAAAGAACTTAAAAGCTATTTTACCTATATTAGTTTTTGTAAGGGGGATTTCAAGGGAGATGAGGCTCTGTGACCGTGTATTATGACAGATGGATTTTAATTTTAAAAGTGACATGAGATAATTAGGCAGTTTTCCCACTAAGGCTTTATGAACAAATAAAAGACAGTGTTTTTCCCTCCTGTCTGCTAGAGGGGACCAACCAACATTCTTGTATAAGTTACAGTGGTGGGTCCTGAAAGCGTCTCCTGTAACAAAGCGAATAGCACTATGGTAAACAGAGTCCAGGAGTTTTAAGGTAGAGGGTGCAGCATACATGTAAACAATGTCACCATAGTCAAGAACTCACAAAATTGTTGATTGCACTATTTCCATTCGGTTTTCAAAAGTAAAACAAGATCTTATTCTATAAAGAGCACCCAGTTTAATTTTAACCTTCTTAGCTAGGTCAAGAACATGTGATTTAAATGACAGCCTATCATCTAGCCAGATACCTAGGTATTTATAGCAAGGAACTTGCTCAATATTAGTCCCAGAACGGGTGCACATCCTATGGGTGGAGGGGACATTATTTCTACCATTGGTGAAAATCATGAATTTAGTCTTAGACTCATTCAGCATCAATTTGAGGGACTTTAGGGAATCATGTACACAATCAAAAGCATGTTGAAGGTTTGAAACTGCTTGATCTATAGAGGGCGCTGAGGCATACAAAATTGTATCATCGGCATAAAAATGGACTTTGCAATGTTCTAGATGGTCACAGATATTATTAATGTAAAGTGAGAACACTAAAATAGAGCCCTGAGGGACACCAGAATTAATTACTAGGGCCTCAGATGTAAGGCCTGCAACATCTATACATTGTGTTCTACCCGTGAAGTAGTTTTTGAACCATCTGAGGGAGACATTATCAAATCCCAGGGAGTTCAGTTTGCCAAAAAGTATCTCATGGTTTACTGAATCAAAAGCTTTCGACAGGTCAATAAATAAAGCGGCACAACATTGTTTCTTGTCTACAGCAGAGGCTATGTCATTTACCACAAGGGTTGTTGCAGTAATGGTACTGTGGCCAGCTCTGAAACCTGATTGAAAGGGGCATAAAATTGAGTTTAAAGATAGAAAAGAGCTAATTTGCTCATTTACAAAGGATTCCAACATTTTGGCTAGGCATGGGAGCTTGGAGATCGGCCTATAATTGTTCATATCATTTGGGTCTCCCCCTTTATGAAGGGGCACCACTAATGCAGATTTCCAGATGCTAGGAATGTAACCAGAAAAAAGTGATAGATTAAAAATGTGGGTCAGGGGTCTGGCTATAATGGGGGCAGCAAGCTTCAAGAGACGTGGGTCTAACTGGTCTGCACCCACTGAGCTCTTCATACATTTAGAATTACGAAGAGCAGAGAGGACTTCATGCTGTTGTATTGGTCTAAAAGAGAAGGATGTGGTTGGGTCAGTTCCCAGTGACCTGGCATCAACAGTGAAGTTATCTAGCACTCCATCCGGTACATCAGGGAAATTAGAAAGGTCAAACAAAGTGCCGCATTGGATAAAATGATTATTGAAAGCATTACAAACTTCCTTAGGATCATTAATTGCTTTATCTTCCAGCATGATCTGCTGGGGTAGTGTAGGTGGGGAAACCCCTTTAAGAGACTTAACTGTTTTCCAGAATTTTGTTGGATTACTACCACAAGCAGACAAATGATTCACAAAGTATTTGGATTTGGCCATTTTTACCAGATGTGTGCATTTGTTACGAAGGTGTCTAAAAGATTGCCAAGCTGCAGCAGAGCCAGTGGATCTTGCTAATGCCCAGGCCTTATTTCTATTAGTAGTGGCCTCACTTATATCATGAGTAAACCAGGGATTAAAACGATTTTTTTATCCTACATTTCTTAAAAGTAAAAATACATTTAGAGTTAAAGCCTGACACTTAAAATGAAAAAAAACAAAAACAATCTGTGATTTACTGTAAAGTAGAACTTTTTAATTGTCTCCAGTACAAGCTATGTAAGGTGACAACAGTTACAGAAACACTCCAGGCCCAGTCGCTGACTGGTCATCAGGAAGTTCAGGAATTTTCTGCGTTTTTTCCCTTTCCCAACCCCTTATATAGGACTGGACTAGGAACCCAGACACTGGTTTTCACTCATAAGGCATAAACAGTGCACTGATACAAAGTATTTATAGTTGGTTAACAACTTTTTTATAATTCTTGAAGGAAATATGGTAACTGGACTGCATTTATATAGCGCCTACTACTCATAGAGCCAGGGGCGGCGCCAGGGGGGGGCTAGGGGGTGCTCGAGCTCCCCCTGGATTAGCCATAGCACCCCCAAGAAAATAATGGTTTATTAGGATTCCTCCGTCAGGAGGAAACCTATTGTTATTGTAGGTATTATTAGGATTCCTCCGTCAGGAGGAAACCTATTGTTATTGTAGGTTTTCTTATTATTATGTTTGTACCATGGGAGTCAATGGCAGCCCCTAGAACCGTATGGTAACTTTTTCTGAAATTTGGCACACTCATTAAGGATAGTCCCTTCTTCACTCACACCAAGTTTCATGTCTGCCACTAGACCACACTAGCGCCACCAACGGGTCAAAGTTGGACTTTTGTTAACACACACAACTTTTGAACCGTTTGACCGATTTTCAAAAATGAGGTGCCATTGGATTCCTTGGATCAAGACGAATTCGACGTTCAATGGCGCCAATTTTCGGTTGTATAGATTTTCCGCTATTACCGGTTTTATCAAACTGCTTTGAAAGCCTACTCTTCCTACAATTTTTCTCAAATCCCATATGGTAACTTTTTCTGAAATTTGGCACACTCATTAAGGACAGTCCCTTCTTCAATCACACCAAGTTTCATGTCTCCCACTAGACCACACTAGCGCCACCAACGGGTCAAAGTTGGATTTTTGTTAACACTGTAACTTTTGAACCTTTTGACCGATTTTCAAAAATGAGGTACCATTGGATTCCTTGGATAAAGACGAATTCAACGTTCAATGGCGCCAATTTTCGGTTGTATAGATTTCCTGTTATTCCCGGTCTTATCAAAAAACCTTTGAAAGCTTACTCCTCCTAGAATTTTGATCCTCACAACCGTTTGTCCGGTATAGCCACTCAAATTCAGCAGAAAAGCAAGAAGTGAAGTAATATCTAAGCAAATCTTTGAGATATTAAGCTGGGTGTCAGTGGTGCAGGGGTAGAGAAGTCGTTTGAGAATCAGAAGGTTCCAAGTTCAATTCCCAGTTGAAATGTCAACAGGACACTTATTTCTTCACTCTTCTTTCCTCTATTCTTTCCTTCTTCCACTCTTCTTTCCATCTTTTACTCTTCTTTCCAAAATTGTAAAGAATATACATTTTCCCCTGGTTTCGCAATCTTAGGAGGAATCCGCATCGCTGCTTGCAGCTATATTTTATTATTGTTATTTAATTTCATTCTGCGTTATTTATTGTGTGATAATAATATTTAACTCACAAAAGAAAATAATAACAGATTGAAATGAACAGATTGTTTTAGACACAGAACAATTATTCTGCCATTACCTTTGACCCAATTTTCACGTCGCACTTGTGAATGTTGACGTTACTGGACAGTTGAAGGAGAAAGCAGCGGTGTGTGGTAGTTTCAAGTTAACAATGCATCGGTTTTTGCTACCTAAATGTCCACGTTTGGAAGAACGATTAAGAAACGAGAGTGACGTAGAAGAAGAAGCAATGCCAAGGGTATCTGGGGTGGATTCTTAAGGAGAGGAACGTTGTGGTCAAGTAGGTCAACCCTCCACCACTACTGAGGGTGTTAACCATGGTGCTAGCAGCATCAGTGACATTAGCATTAACGATGGTCCGAGAAGACCAAAACTCCAGAAATGTCCACCACGCATGTTTGGAGTCCAACAAAGGAGTTTTTGTAAAAGCTGTTTGGAACAGTTTGCGTGGTTGGAGTACAATGTAACTAAGGTATTGTTAGCTGTGTAACATTAATGAAAGCTGTCATGTTCCCTGTATGTTTTAACTAGATGCAATCATCCACATACACACAGAGAAGGACACAAAACCTTGTAGCTTGTTCTACAACTTAGCTAGTCTGGTTTATTGGGAAAGTGAATTTATACAGGACACAGGTGCCACCTGGTGGTCACTATAAACGAAGCACATTCTGCTTCGTACATAATATTTCCTCCCCGCTAAGATACGTTGTCAATAAACACAAAGGATATTTTCTTTAACACAACAGAAAAGATTACAGCTCAAATCATAATGATGGGGATGTCCTATTATACTGGAAACAATATGTCTCAGAACTCACACAGTCTTACAGCGTTATATTAATTATGCAATGTGTTCACTCAGTACCGTAACGTACGGGTGGTTGAGTGAACCTCACAGGATAGCGTCTTACTGTCTCTGTTACCGCAGTTACACCAGTCTGTGGTGGTTCAGTGGACTGGTGCGTTTTTGGAGATTCTGTGTGCTGAGGAACTCGATCGTCAGGCTCTTGTGGGTGAGGTGTATTAGAGTGAGGTGTGGTGCAGATATCACTCTGGGATAGGTCCTCTGGTAGAGAAAGGTTCACTGCAGTCTGCTGCAGCTCTGGATCAGGGCGTGTCAGCATCTGATACACATGGCGTTTCCATACCCCTGGTACTCCCACATTTACCCTGTACGACACTGGGCCTGTCTTTTCCACAACAGTACCTTGTGTCCACTTCTCCTCCCCCTTCCTATAGTCACGCACAAGGACTGGATCCCCAACATCAAACTGCCTGTCCTTTGAGTGTTGGTGGCGGCGTTGTTGTTGTTGGGCATCCTGTGATCTGTGCACTGTTCCAGCAACACTGGGTTTCAGGAAATCCAGACGAGAACGCAGCCGGCGTCTAAGGAACAACATGGCTGGCGTTTCAGTTGTTGTGGTGTTGGGGATGTTGCGGTATGCCAGCAGGAACGTGTCAAGGCGTTGTTGCACCATTCCGGTGCCTTTGAATGATTTTAAAGCCTGTTTGAATGTGCGCACAAAACGATCGGCCAAGCCATTGGTAGCAGGATGATACGGCGCTGAGCGGATGTGTTTGACTCCATTGGACTTCAAGAATGCACTGAATTCTTCAGAGCAGAACTGAGGTTCGTTGTCGCTTACAAGGATGTGCGGAATTCCATGGCGACTAAAAAGGCCCCTGAGCACTTGAATGGTCTTGGTGGCTGTAGTGCTGTCCATGATATGCACCTCAGGCCACTTGGAATGGGCGTCCACAGTGATCAAGTACATATGTCCTTCAAAAGGACCTGCAAAGTCCACATGTATCCTTTCCCAAGGACTGGAGGGCCACATCCAAGGGTGTAGAGGTGCTAGCCCAGGTGCTTTTTGTACGCTTTGACACAGGAGGCAGGATTTAGCGTGAAGCTTAATTTGAGAGTCGATGCCGGGCCACCACACATAACTGCGTGCCAAGCTCTTCATCCTCACTACACCTGGATGTGCTGTGTGGAGCTCTTTCAGAACCCGGGGGCGCAGTTTAGGTGGCACAATCACTCTCATACCCCACATGAGGCATCTCTGTTGTATGGTGAGATCATTCCGGCGCAACAGATAGGGCGACAGCTCATCGCCTGCGTCCTTTGCAGCTGGAAAACGACCAGTTGAGACAATTATTCGGACACGAGACAAGGTGGGGTCAGACAGGGTGTCACGTTTGATCTCGGTGTTACTGACTGGTAGTGTGTCCAACTGAGATGTGTAGAACACCTCTACTGCGCCTAGAGTGGTAAGCGTGAAAGTCCATCCGCATTTGCATGTAGTGTACCTTTCCGGTATTGGATGGTATAATCATGCGCTGATAGGAGCAGTGCCCAGCGCTGCATTCGGGCTGCAGCCATTGATGGCGTACTTTTCACTGGACTTAAGATGGAGGTAAGCGGGCGATGGTCAGTGAGTAGGGTAAACTTGTTACCATAGAGGTACTGATGAAACTTGCGAACTCCAAAGACTATCGCTAGCGCTTCCCTCTCTATCTGAGCATAGTTTCTTTCTGCCTTGCTGAGTGTTCGTGAAGCATACGCTATAGGTCGTTCCTCTCCATCAGGCATAGCGTGCGAGAGCACAGCTCCGACCCCATATGGTGAAGCATCGCATGCAAGGCGAAGGGGCAGCTCAGGATTGTAGTGAGTCAATACTTCCTGTGATACTAGGAGTGCTTTTGCTTTCTGGAAAACTGTCTCACAGTCTACTGTCCACTGCCATTGCTTCCCTTTGTTAAGCAGTTCATTCAGTGGTTTTAGGACAGTGGCTAGATCAGGAATGAAGCGTCCATAATAGTTCAGCATCCCTAGGAAAGAACGTAGCTGGCTGACATCACATGGTGCTGGTGCTTCCACAATAGCACGTACCTTCTCTGGTGATTTGTGGAGCCCAGCCGCGTCAATGATGTGGCCCAAGTATTCCACAGACTCCTGGAAAAACAGACACTTCTCTTGTTTGAGATGCAGGCCATACTCCTCTAGCCTGCCCAGGACTGAATCCAGCGCTTTGAGGTGAGTCTGTTCATCAGGACCACTGATGAGGATGTCGTCCAGGTAACAGTGTGTGTAAGGCAGTCCGAGCAGTACTTGGTCCATAGCCTTTTGGAACAAGCCAGGTGATGACGCTACGCCAAAGGGCAAGCGATTAAAACGGAATAGCCCTTTTTGTGTGGAGATAGTCAGCAGCTTCCTACACTTCTCTTCTACCTCCATCTGTAGATAGGCATTTGATAAGTCTAACTTACTGAAGTGTTGCCCTCCTGCTAGAGAGGCAAAAATGTCTTCAATGCGTGGTATTGGATATCTATCCACGCAGAGAGCTTGGTTGAGGGTGACCTTGAAATCGCCACACAGTCTCACTGTGCCATCCTTCTTGATTACAGGGACCACAGGTGTGGCCCACTCACTATTCTCCAATGGTGAGATCACCCCAAGCGCAGTTAGGCGCTTCAGCTCGGCCTCCACCCGAGGTCGAAGAGCATAGGGCACATTATGTGGGGGGCAGAATTTGGGTACACTGTTAGGTCTAACAGTCAGTGTGGTTTTAATCTGTTTCATTGTGCCTAACTCTGTAGAGAAAACAGCTGAGTGTCTCTTTAACACCATCTTTAAGTTGTCTCTCTCTTTGCTCAATGGCATGCACAGTCTTTAAGTCTTTCCAGTTCAGTTTAATAACCCTCAGCCACTCTCTACCAAACAGTGGAGGTGCATCAACTTTCACTACGTACAAGGGCAAATCAGCACACTGCTTATTTAATTTTACTTGTACTTTGATGACCCCTTCTGGTGCCAATGGCTCTCCAGCGTATGTCTTTAGCATAATCTCAGTGGGTTGCAGAGGCAATTGACTCAACTTGCTTCTATACTGACTCAAAGAAATTAAAGACACAGCAGCCCCAGTATCCAATTCCATTTCCATTTTCTTTCCATTTACTCTAGGCAGCACAGAGATTCTGGAATATTTCCCTTTTTCAGACAAGGAATACATTCCCAACTCAGAGTCAGTGTCAGATTTAGTCTCATCACTTTCACTAACATTTCTAGCATCCACATGATGAATTCTCTTCTTTCTATCTTTAACACTGCGCTTAATTGTATTACCTTTCTGTTTCCATTCTCTGTCTTGGCTGCTTCTGGCTTGGCTGCTTCTGGCTTTATCCTTACACATGCGCTTGGTATGGCCTTTCTTCCCACACTGGTAACAGTCGCGATCTTTGTACCAACAGTCTTCATCCCTATGGTTAATTTACCCGCAACGGCGGCATTGGTCACCTTTTTGGGAAATCATTGCATGCACTTTAAGTGAACCGCTTAATTGCTGCACGTCGCGCGTGGCTGTCTCTGCCGACACAGCATACACCACTGCTTTGTGAAAAGTGAGATCCTTCTCAGTCAAAAGACGCTTCTGCACTGTTTCACTCTTTAGTCCACAGACAAATCTATCCCGTAGTGCGTCTTCTAGATAAGCACCGAACTCACAATACTCAGAAAGTTTTTTCAGTACCGCAACATACTGTGCAACGGTTTCCTCTTCCCCCTGATTTCGCTTGTGGAAACGGAATCTTTCCGCTATCACGAGCGGTTTTGGAGCGAAATGGGCTTGCAACACGTCCACAACACGTCCATAATCCATCTCCCCAGGCTTGTCAGGAGCCACCAAACTGTGTAGTAATCCATACATTTTAGGTCCCATCACACTAAACAACACCGGTAGGCCGCAAGGTGAACCACGAAAAGTCCTTTAGAAATCGAATCCCGCTCCACAGGCGTGCATCTACACAATATTTAGTTCATAAAAAAGAAAGAGTCGTGCTTAGCTACCAAAAAAAAGTTTGTCGCTGACTTTCCAGTCAATTTTTGGTGCGTCTATGTTTTATGCCGAACTAGTTTCTTCAGAGCGCACAAGGATCTTGGTCGCGAGTGCTGGCACTTTTCGACACGTGATCATGCTACACCAATAAGGTAGCTGCTTTTTGTCAACAGAGTTGCAAGATGGCGTCCACCATGCCTTCATCGAGCAGTACGGAAGACGAAGAAAATACACCGGAATGTCTTAATAAATCAAAAAACAAACATTGTTTTATGCATATTACTTCAGTCAAGCACGAAGAGGTACATTATTTCACCACTACACGATGGAATACATACAGGACAAGCCTACAAACGTGGCTCGGCTCTGGAGGTGCAGTACCACAAAGGCTGTTATAATCAGTACACCAGGTTTTTGACGAGGCCTGAAAAACCAGAGAAAGAACAGTAAGTTATTTATTAAATTGCATTTCAAGGAGCTACTAACTTAACATTATATAAGTAAACATTCAATCTGCATTCTGTTGTATGTGCACACAATCACAACCCTTATTCATTTATTTCCTTCTCATTTATATGTGTTCTAGGAATGAGCCCACGTTTGATGTCAGCTATAAGTTATTATGTGAGAGGATCATTCGCCAAAGGCTGCTTGTCAACCAAGAGGTGCAGAGAATGGGCCAGTTGAGGAAGGCCTTCATTGAACTGGTGAAAGCAAATGAAGGTCTTGAAGCTTCAAACTACAGGTAACTGCAATGCATTTTTCTCTCAAGTCTTATTATTTGTCATGTGCAAGTCTAGCTTTACACAACATGTGTGTGACAGGCCTGAGAAACTGTTTTTAAGTCTTGCTGTTTGCACAGACATGTACCACTTGGCAACAAAGAGAAGGTGTGTGTGTGTGTGTGTGTGTGTGTGTGTGTGTGTGTGTGTGTGTGTGTGTGTGTGTGTGTGTGTGGTGAGGTTTGTGACGTTGTGTGCCTTTCTTGGGCATCTTTGGTGTTAAATGTGCTGTATGGCAGATAGGTTCTAGCCTGTAATGTCTTGTACCACCTCCACCACTCTCTGCTTTTCATGATACTCCTGTGACTCTTAATTGTCACTGTTTTGTTGTGTTGCAGACAGGATATGTTGAAGAAGAGGCTGACTCGTGATTTCCCCCATCAGTATCAAAAACCTAGAACGGTCATGTATAGAGCTGATGCAGGGTCACAACGCATGCAAATCTTTGGCCCGGATCAGAGGACCCCAACCCAATGGAAAAAGTTTCTCTCAGAAGGAACAAATACCGAATTCCTGTATGTTGTATGGAAAAATGCAGACCTTACAATAGTGGGCAAAAACCTCTGCTTGCACATACAAATCAATGTCACTGTGTGACTGTTAAGGAGGGTGTACAGTCTGTTTGTGTTGTTGAAGACCTGCAGTGTGATCATGAAGAATGTGACACAAGGGTGTTTTTACATGCACAACATGCTGCACGGGAGCATAAAGCTGTCATTATCAAGAGCTCTGACACTGATGTGGCAGTCATTGCTGTAAGTGTGCAGACAGATTTGCCATGCAGTTTATATGTTTTCACAGGGACTGGCAACAGGACACGTATCATTGACATTACCAAGGTGTCATCAGCTCTCGGAACCAGTGTGTGTTCAGCCTTGATCGGAATTCACACATTCTCTGGGTGTGACTCCACAAGTGGAGGCAAAGGAAAAAGAAAGACATTTTCTGTTGCATGTGAGAAAGATGAGTACCTAAATGCTTTTACAAGTTTAGGTACTAACTTTAACTTGGAGCAGTCAACATTTGCACTTCTTTGCCAGTATGTATGCCACTTATATGATCAGCCAGCTGCCGATAATGTAAATGAAGCTAGGTACAAGGCTTTCTGTATAGCATCATCAGCCTTGCCAGAATTATGCATTCCCCCTACTGCTGATGCCCTCCATCAGCATTGCAAAAGGGGAAACTACTAGGCTGCAATAATGAGGTCCTGTCTCAAACAAAATATAAGTGCTCCATCACCTGCTGGATATGGTTGGCAAATAAAGGATGGGACCTTGCACATCACCTGGATGACCAGAAACCCTGCCCCTGACTGCGGCTGCAAAGGTGCCTGTGAGACAGGCAGATGTTCCTGTTTTTCTGCAGGATTGTGTTGCACAGACTTATGTCGTTGCTGTAATTGTGCCAACACAAAGGAAACTGAGGAACTGGAAGATAACCGTCCTGACACTGACAGTGAGGACTGAGTGTCCTTAATCTGTTATTTCTTATTTAGTTTTGTACAGTTTTATATATCATATTTCATATTTTTCATGAAGATTGTTTTTATGGTTCATCAGTGTTGTTTTCATTTGTGAATGAATGAATGAATGAACGAACGAACAAATGGTCATTGGTATAAGTACAATTACTGCCTTTTATTGATACAAGGAAGGAGGTTTTTTGTCACATACATAGAAATACTTACGTAAAGCATGTAGTGAAATTTCGTTTGGTGTTAAGCTTTTTCTGTGCGAGTGTGAAGAAAGAAAGATCAAGAAATATTTTTCATAAATAGCAAGAGGGAGTATAAAGTGCAGTGTGTGTACAGTCCATGTGCAAGTGTGAAAAAAAGTGTAATTGCTGTTTATATAGTCATTGTGTGTGTTCAGGATACGGAATGCTTGAGGAAAGAAGCTCCTTCTCAGTCTCTCTGTTCTGGTCTTGTAGCAGCAGAGATGTTTGCCTGACCTCAGTGTTTAGAAAAGTCCATGGTCAGGATGTTAGGAGTCTTTTACAATACTTTGGGCCCTGGTACGTAGTCTTCTCTTGTAGGTCTGTAGGGAGAGGTGCTCTGATGATGCGGTACTGCTGTCACAGGCTGTACAGTTCCCATACCAAGTGATGATGCTGTCAGGACACACAGCTGATGGGTGCTGATGCTCTGAACTTCCTCAGCTGACGTAGGAAGTACAGTCTTTGCCTTGATTTCTTCAGTGTGTGCTGGGTGTTCACAGTCCATGTTAGATCGTCAGTAAGGTGTATTCCCAGGTATGTCAAACTTGATCTAAATGACTTAACATAAGCATAACATTATCGTATATTTGCCTCATTGTTCTTCTTGGACGCGGCTATGTATACAGCACTATTTAGAATCCATTTAGCCCACTTTTGAGGATGTTCGGGTGTTTTCCTCTTGATCGGTAACGTTGAATCTAACCACGGGAGCCGCCATCTTGCCATTCTGTTGACAAAAAGCAGCTACCTCATTGGTGAAGAACGATCACGTGTCGAAAAGTGCCAGCACTCGCGACCAAGATCCTATTACGCTCTGAAGAAACTAGTTCGGCATAAAACATAAACGCACCAAAAATTGACTGGAAAGTCAGCGACGAACTTTTTTTTGGTAGCTAAGCACGACTTGTTCTTTTTTATGAGCTAAAGATTGTGTAGATGCGCGACTGTGGAGCGGGTTGAAACGAAAACAGTGTTCACCTTACGGCCTACGGCACTTTCTTCACTGTTCTGATCTCATTAGCCAGAATGTAATGTTCAAAACGCTCAATATACGTTGCCCATTGCTCACCAGTATCATCAAAGGGATCCATATTTCCAATTATTCCAGCCATGATGCGTCCGCTTTCAATGGATTGCACTTCAATGACAGATTCTTCGGAAGAAGATTGGCTCATCACCTCTTAACACAGCTACAGGCTATAGCTCACTAGCTAGCTTCCAACGTGGTTGTTCTTTTGTTCCGTCTTTAGAACTACGCACCTCGTCGCCAATTTATGTCATGTTCCCTGTATGTTTTACCTAGATGCAATTATCCACATACACACAGAGAGGGACACGAAACCTTGTAGCTTGTTCTACAATTTAGCTAGTCTGGTTTATTAGGAACGTGAATTTATACAGGACAGAGGTGCCACCTGGTGGTCACCATAAACGAAGCACATTCTGCTTCGTACATAACATTAGGGATGCTTTCAAATGGTGTTGTGTTCTTATTAAGCAATTCCCATATAGGGAGCGCTAGCGACCGGAGGTGACCGCACCGAGCAGTGTTCTATTGCCCCTGCATCAACTAATATAAGTGCCCCACTAGGATTCACCTCAGCGGGGGAGGCAACTGTTCTTTTGACCCTCTCCACGGACAAACACCATGTTCCCTAATGCTATTGGGAATAAACCATACAGGAAAACATCTACGGAAAAGTCGACTGTGACAACAGGTGATATACTACTGGCATGAAAAAACCCTTCCAGGACGACAATATTCAAACTACTGCTATGGAATTGGAAGCAATACTGCACTAACTATAGTTTTGATTCTGTAGAGACAATGCAAATAAGATAATAGGCCTACTTTAGCTAGTTGTTGGTATGCACGTTGCCACCAGCAGTGCTTTTACTGTAGGGTGACCAGACGTCCCGGTTTGACCGGGACAGTCCCGATTTTGAGTTGCGTGTCCCGAGTCCCGACAAAAACCTGTCGGGACGCTAAAATGTCCCGGTTTACACCAACCACTATGAAATTGTCCCGGTTGTCAGCGATTACATAGCCGATGTGGTCTTATTATCTCGCCTACTTAAAGAGCTAGGGCTGAGGGGCAAGGAGCTACACAAAGCCACCAGAGAGCTGTCTGAGGAAGCAGAGAAGGCAAGTTTTTGGCTTTGGTTAAGGAGGCGGGACAAGGCATGGGGAGCGAGCAACTCCTGAGAAAGGCTAGCTGCGGGGGGTGACTGGGAGACGTCCCTGTTCACTGCCCCGCCACCAGGAGATGTTCCGGGATAAGGGGCGAAACATCTGTGAAAGGTGGTCCCCGGCTGACGACCCCGCAGCTAGCCCAAAGGGCACCGGTGGAGGTGCGGCAGGCCTAGAGCCTAGCAGGTTTTTACCATCTACCTGTTCACATTAATTGCAATTCTGGAGACAGTGACTACTGTGAATAGGGCAGTTGGAGTCCAGGGAAGACTGGAGGGCAACCAGGAAAGACTGGTGACGGCAGGATAGACTGCACCGGGGGTGGCGGGCTAGTAACCCTACCCACCAGTTTTCCAAGCGGAAACACCCAAAAACTACTACGAAGACAACAAAGAAAAAACAGCCCGAGGGCCCTCCGAGAGGCGGGATGGAAGAAGGGCCCACCAGGACGGATACACCGGTAACGAATGCAAGGACAACGACCAATGATGTGAGGACTCTTAGGAAGTGCGGGTGCGGATGGGAGAAGGTAACAACACTCAGGGGGCTGCACATCCACATGGGGAAGATGAAGTGTGCAGGCAGGAGCCAGAAGCAAACTTGCGCTGCTCAGGCAGGTCAGACAAGTGGGATCCAAGGCCGGGTAAAAAACCACAGTGCCATCGGGCCCAATGTTGCAGAGGCAGGAGAGAGGGAGACGAGGGATGCGGATGAACCCCAGGAGGTGACCCCTGAACCACCCCCGAGCAACCCAAGGACCGAGTCAAGCCAAAAGGCCAAAAGTCTGAACGAGCCGAGAAGGAAGATCAAATGGCCAAAGGCCAGCGAGACGGTGGAGTGGAAGAGGCTGGATGAGTCACTCAGTGATCTGCTGCAGAAGGCACTGGCGTGGGACAGTGGAGGCCAAGCTTAACCTGTTTGGAGAGATTCTCTACGAGGAGTGTAGCGGGGAGGTATGGCAAGGTGACGGGCAGGAAAGCAGCCGAAAAATCTAAGGGAAGAAGGGAAAAGGAGATTGACGACCTAGTAGCAGGCAGAAGACAGCTTCGCAGACGCTGGAGGAAAGCGGAGGAATCAGAAAGAGAGGGTCTGAAAGCCCTTTGGGATGACATCAGAAGGAGGCTGGCCAACCTGAGGAGGGCAGAGCGCATTAGGCGGCGAAGGAAGAGGAAGGAAAAGGAGAGGGCAAACTTCTTTAAGAACCCCTTTCGCTTTGCACGAGGACTCCTTGAGGAGAAGACCAGTGGATCGCTTGAGATCTCCAAGGAAGATCTGGAGGATCACATCCATGGTCAATATAGCGATCCCGCAAGGAATGAGCCCCTGGGCCCACCAGGCTATGTGCCAAAGCCGGGAGAACCATCAGTGCTTTTTGATGCTTCACCACCCAAGCTCTGTGAGATCAAGCGGGTAGTTTGGCGGGCAAGATCGGCATCTGCTCCAGGGCCAAATGGGATACCATACAAGCTGTATAAAAACTGCCCAAGTGTGCTGAAGCTTCTATGGACCCTGATGAAAACAGCTTGGACCAAGCAGACCATTCCATCACAGTGGCAGAGGGCAGTGGCAGTTTTCATCCCTAAAGAACAGAACTCCAAGACCATCGAACAGTTCAGGAGCATAGCCCTGCTGAATGTTGAGGGGAAGATCTTCTTCTCAGTCATGGCAAGAAGAATGACTTCCTACCTGATGGAGAATGGCTATATTGACACCAGCTGCCAGAAGGCCGGGATTCCAGGTTTCCCGGGGTGTGTGGAACATGCCACCATGATCTGGGAGCAGATCCAGATTGCCAAGAGGGAGAAGAAAGACCTGCATGTGGTTTGGCTAGATTTAGCCAACGCATATGGGTCAGTGCCACACAACCTCATAGCATTTGCCCTGGACTTCTTTTACATCCCACAGAGCATCAGGGCCATGGTGATGAGCTACTTCCAGGACTTGCACATGTGCTTCATGTTGCCAAATTCCACCACCATCTGGCAACAGCTGGAAGTGGGGATCGCGATGGGATGCTCTATCTCCCCCATCCTCTTCATCACAGCTTTTGAAGTGATCTTGATTGGAGCAAGACAGGTGGTGGGAGGAGCCCGTCTGCCTACTGGACGGAAGCTCCCCCCACTAAGGAGTTACATGGATGACATCACATGCTTGCTCCAAACTGCTCCATGCACGTCCAGGCTCATGAAGAGGCTGGATGAGTTGATCATTTGGGCCAGGATGAAGTTCAAGGCAAAAAAGTCAAGGAGCCTTTCCTTGCGGAAAGGGGTACTGAATGACAGGGTCACCTTTATAATCGGTGGAGAAAACATCCCACGCATTGCAGACCAGCCCATCCGAAGTCTTGGGAGGCAATATACAGCCAGCCTCTCAGACAAGGAAATAGGAAAGACCACCTTGCAGCAGCTCTCAGCAGGCCTGGCCAAAATCGACGCAAGCCAGTTACCTGGAAAGTACAAGGTGTGGTGTTTCAATTTCACACTGTACCCAAGGGTAATGTGGCCGCTGAAGCTGTGCGAAGTCACCTCGTCAGCCGTGAGCAAGATGGATGCAAAGACCAGCTCGTTCATCCGCAAATGGCTAGGACTCCCAAGGGCCACTCATCGGCCAGCCTGTATGGAAAGAACACACTTCAGCTTCCCCTGAAATCTATCACCATAGGTTACAGGCAGGAGAAGGCAAGGCTGGTGATGGAGCTGAGGGAATCTACAGATGAGACCGTGAGGGACATGGAAGCCCGGGTGTTGACTGGGAGGAAGTGGAGGGCCGAGGAGGAGGTGCAGAAGGCAGTGGGCAGGTTGCAGCACCAGGAGATGGTGGGCAGAGTCCAGACAGGGCGCGCTGGCCTTGGGTGGGGAGATCCGCCTATTCTGTGGTCCAGAGCTAGCAGGAAGGAGAGGAAGGATCTTGTTGTCTCGGAGGTGACAAAGATGGCAGAGGAAGAGTACAGGGTCAAGGCAGTGGCGCAGGGGCAGCAGGGACGCTGGACGACGTGGGAGGGGGTTGCGGGTCGGGTGGTGAGCTGGGCAGACTTCTGGAAACTGCCACAGGCTCGACTCAGTTTCCTCATCAGGGCAACCTACGACACTCTGCCCTCCCCCCGAAACCTCCAGCAGTGGCTGGGCACGGAGCAGGCCTGTGACCTCTGTGGGACCATCAATGCTTCCCTACAACACACTCTGTCAGGTTGCAAGACCGCGCTATCCCAGGGCAGGTATGGATGGCGGCACGATCAGGTGCTGAGGAAACTGGCAGAGGTAGTGGAGAGGAAAAGGCAAGAGGCAAGCGCTGGGAGGCAGCCGGGGAGCCAGCAGAGGACCCATTTCCTTAGGGAAGGGGAAAAGGGGGACACTGTCAGAAGGAGACCAGCATCCACCCTTTTGTTGCCAGGAGTGGAATGGAGAATGGAGGTGGACTTGGGCAGGCAGCTCCACTTCCCAGGGGAGATCTGCAGCACCACACTGAGGCCAGATGTGGTGCTGTGGGCCAGGACGGAGAGATCTGCGCTGCTTGTGGAGCTGACGGTGCCATGGGAGGAGGGGATGGAGGGAGCCCACGAAAGGAAGAGGGCAAAGTACTCTGACCTGGTTGCGGAGTGCAGGGAGAGCGGTTGGAGTACACGACTCTTTCCAGTGGAGGTTGGCACGAGGGGGTTTGTGGGAAGCTCAATGACTCGCCTACTTAAAGAGCTAGGGCTGAGGGGCAAGGAGCTACACAAAGCCACCAGAGAGCTGTCTGAGGAAGCAGAGAAGGCAAGTTTTTGGCTTTGGTTAAGGAGGCGGGACAAGGCATGGGGAGCGAGCATCTCCTGAGAAAGGCTAGCTGCGGGGGGTGACTGGGAGACGTCCCTGTTCACTGCCCCGCCACCAGGAGATGTTCCGGGATAAGGGGCGAAACATCTGTGAAAGGTGGTCCCCGGCTGACGACCCCGCAGCTAGCCCAAAGGGCACCGGTGGAGGTGCGGCAGGCCTAGAGCCTAGCAGGTTTTTACCATCTACCTGTTCACATTAAAAGGGTTGGGTACCAAGAACCGGTACCAATATGGAACCGGTACCAATATGGAACCGGTTCCAATACAACCGGTAGGCTACCTACCCGGACCGAAATGCAACGCAGATTTCGGTGCTTCATTTCGGTGCCTGAGCCAATTGAACACGGTCGCTAGGCAGATTCCGTGGGGCACATGTAAAACTGCCCCAGCTCCCAATGTAAACTTTGTCCTGTGTCGCTCACGCTCATTGGTGTTTTCATAGCAACAGTGTTATGACGGTGAAGAGCAGGCAGCATTTCACAGAGCAAGCACAAACAGAACTAGCCATCAACCTTTTAACAGAGAAAATACCGAAAGGTAAACGGTCAAAAGTGTGTCTGTATTTCGAACAAAAAGATTCAAACATCGCGACGTGCAGCAAGTGCAACAAAACAACTGCGTGAAAAGAGGGGAGAGAGGGCAAGAGTCAACGGCAGATCAGCAACCGAAGAATGAAAAATAAACGGAGATGACAGCTAACCTACGGTAGTCTCTTAAAGGGGCAGTACACATTTTCTCGTACTCAGTGTGTTCAAGTAACAAGATTAACTATAAACAAGATAGAAAAGATAGGTATAAACAAATAAAATGGTGAAATTTCATGAAATAAATGCAAACAAAATAATACATTTTTGACTCCAATATGCTCATATTTTTGCAAAAGAAGTTCGAAGCTGTTGTTTGTATTTATTTATATTTATTTAAGTATACTATAAACTGTTTTACAGTTAATATAATGTTCATAGTTTGAAGTTAAAAAGTTTGAAGCTGTAGTTTGAAGCCAAGTGTTTTGTATGTATTTATATTTATAATACACTTTAAACAGTTAATATATTGTTCAATTTGAAGAAAAAAAATTGCCTTGGGAATAAAAAAAGCCTTTCTTTAATGTCGTCAATCGTCGCTTTGTGCTTTAAAAAAAATAAAAGTATCAGTTCAGGCACCGTTTAGGCACCGGTATCGTTTTAAAAGTATCGGTTTAGCACCGGTATTGGAAAAAACCCAAAACGATACCCATCCCTACTTACAGTATTATAGCCCGATCATTAACTAAACCCATGTAGAAGGACTAATAAAGCATCCAGCGTATGATTTGAACAATGTGTGTGTGTGTCAGTCAATCGTAGTGATCTGTGTCTGCATAATCTGTGCAGCCAGCATTACAATGTAGATTTGTAAACATTGTTGCAAAAGCCTCTTCTATCTGTCTCGTTTTAACGCTAAGGCTATATCAATAGCTAGTCCAGGGCGATGATTATGCAGCGTTCTGCACACACTGCTAAACTTCATTTTCTGTAAGCCATGGTGGTAGCGCAGATGTGAAAGATCATGTGAAAACAGCCAAACATAACCCCCGGTGGGTAGAGGCAGGGGCTAGCAGCATAGCCACCTATTTTAGCAATGTTAGCGCTGGAAGTGGTGAGCTCAAGCGGGCTGCTGAGGAGGGGACGTTAGCCAATAAAATGATACTTCAGCAAATTCACTCCTCTAACAAATATACGGAATTAATGTTTCCAATAGGGTGTGTGTGTTGTTGGAATAACACTGGTAACACTTTACGCTAAGGGTACAGGATACAATTATCATGAATTCACGCATGTATATGTATTATTATGCATTATGTCAATAATGATTTATGTATTACTGCATTCCTTAATATCCCATGAATCATCAGGAATTGACGTGTTCATAGTATGTCATTCGTGACCTTATAAATCAACAACACAACTAAAGCATTAGGTACGGCACATCATTATGAATTGTGATTTAATAAGTATGATCATGATTATTTATTTTTATGCAAAACAATGTGGTCATCACTGCGCAAATTCTGATTTGAACACAACTTGTGCCTAATAATGTACCCACCTAATGCTTTAGTTGATGTGTTGTTCATGCATGAGGTCATGAATGAGAGGCTATGAACTCATGTCAATTCCTGATGATTCATAAGATATAAAGGAATGAAGTAAAGCACAATAATAATTCATAATTCATGTACCCTTACTGTAAAGTGTCACCATAACTTTAGTTCAAGCCTGTGGCAGCAGTTCAAAATAGTTTGTTTATTGCCATGCAATGAAAAATACCTTTTCACAAACTTTTTCACAAGTTCAGTGGGTACATTTTCCAAAAGAATGCTTTAATTCTGAAAAATAAAGTTGGTCCCACACAAAACTCACTCAATGTCTTTTAATATTTTTTCTTAGATATGTAGGCTACATAGAAAATGCATGAATAATAACTGAGATACCCCATTATGGTGTGAACAGTAGGCCTACGTGTGCTGTTGGCAAAATCTATGTCTATGTCTGACCTGGGCTGGCACATGTTCAGGATAAAAAGCGTGTGCGTGCACGAGCATTACGGTCGCGCGCAAAGTGTCCCGGTTTTAGGTCCGGGAAATCTGGTCACCCTATTTTACTGTGAACAGGGGACTGCATGTTGTAAGCCGCTGGACCTAAACTGAGTGGCCTCCTGAAATATATTGTTTAGGACAAGAAACTGTAGTGAAGTAAACAGACACAGTTGTATGACACATGTAGTCAGACAACATGAACTATGGGAATCATCAGTATTTACTGGACGCAAAACTGAGATGATTGTCTACACATCAAAATTCTGATATAGTGATTCACACTTTCATTAAACCTCGACTGGACTATGAAAAACTGAATTTGTGAATCTTTCATTGGAAAGGAATGAGCTATCAAGATGGCGCCACGAATGGCCACCTCTGTGTAGCGCTCTCTCGTACTTGCTTCAAACACTCCACCATCATCCCAATCCCTAAGAAACATTCCATCACTGGACTGAATGACTACAGGCCCGTCGCCCTGACGTCTATGGTCATGAAATCCTTTGAAAGACTGGTGTTGACCCATCTGAAAGAAATCACAGGCCCCCTGCTGGACCCTCTGCAGTTTGCCTACCGGGCAAACAGGTCAGTGGATGATGCAGTCAACATGGGGCTGCACTACATCCTGCAACACCCCGACTCCCCAGGGACGTATGCAAGGATGCTGTTTGTAGACTTCAGCTCGGTGTTTAACACCATCATCCCAGAAGTCCTCCTCACTAACCTCACCCTGTCTGATAGACAGGAAGCAGCAGGTGAGGCTGGGTGAAATTGCATCCAGCACCCGGTCAGTCAGCACTGGTGCACCTCAGGGATGCGTGCTCTCCCCACTGCTCTTCTCCCTCTACACTAACGACTGCACCTCAGGAGACCCATCTGTTCAACTCCTGACGATCCGTGATGATGACGAGTCTGCATATAGGCGGGACCATACACCATACTCAACAGCACTGTGTTGGCTGTGGAATCCATCAGGTTTCTGGGATCTACAATCTCCCGGAACCTGAAGTGGGAACCCAACGTCAACACAATCATCAAAAAGGCCCAGCAGAGGATGTACTTCCTGCGCCAGCTCCGGAAATACAACCTGCCTCAGGAGCTGCTGATCAGTTCTATACTGCAGTCATCGAGTCTATTCTGTGCACTTCCATAACTGTCTGGTTTGCATCGGCCACCAAACTGGATAGGAATAGACTCCAACGGACAGTCAGGTCTGCAGAAAAGATCATCGGTGCCAACCTGCCCACCATCCAAGACCCGCACAGCTCCAGAGTCAGCAAACGGGCAGGGAAATCACTGCAGACCCCTCACACCCTGGACATTACCTATTCCAACTTCTCCCCTCTGGTAGGGGCTACAGAACACTGTTCGCCAAAACCACCAGACACAGGAACAGTTTCTTCCCCCTCGCTTTCTCACTAATGAACAGCTAACTCACTGAGGCACTGTGCAATAACCCAGGATCACTACAATAACCAGTGGACAATAACACCTACAAATCATATTTATTTATTTTATTATCAAATACGAAATGTGCAATACATTCCACCCTTTACTGTATAACTATACAGTATACTGTACTTCTTACGTCATTCTCTTACCTTTTAAAATGTATCTCTGCACTTCTTGCACTCTCCACTTCTTTGCACTATTTGTTGTGTTTACAGTTCACAGCTCCTGTAGCCATTCCTCCCTGTATATATTTCTTAGACCGTTGTGCTGCTGTGTTGTATATTTTGTGTAAGTACACTGAGAGCCACTTAAGCCGGAGTCAAATTCCTTGTTTGTGCAAACTTACTTGGCCAATAAACGTATTTCTGATTCTGAAATGAATGCTGGCTCTCTGTTGATGTGACAAACATAATGATACTGTAGCGTACAGGGGGATTGTGTGCTTCCCTGTATGTGTGTGGTGATGATAATTGTCCCATGATGCAGTGCGAGTGTTAATGTACAGAGTGAGTACTTTAATATTCTTGCTGTTATACACCCATACGCTCTGTGGATTGGTTGCTAACAGAGAGAGCTTGACCAAAGCTCCGCCCACCGTATGCTCGTACCCTCCGAAAATAGACACTACTTGAATGTTTAATCACTGTGTGATGTAGAGATTAGATCCCCTAATGTTTAATCACTGTGTGATGTAGAGATTAGACCCCCTAATGTTTAATCACTGTGTGGTGTAGAGATTAGACCCCCTAATGTTTAATCACTGTGTGGTGTAGAGATTAGACCCCCTAATGTTTAATCACTGTGTGATGTAGATTAGACCCCCCAATGTTTAATCACTGTGTGGTGTAGAGATTAGACCCCCTAATGTTTAATCACTGTGTGGTGTAGAGATTAGACCCCCTAATGTTTAATCACTGTGTGATGTAGAGATTAGACCCCCTCATGTTAGTCTGTGGTTTCAATATGCCCCAGACAGGGATCTGATTAGGTGCAGTGCACTGGCGATGATATGGTGGATCATACAATGGCTGGATCATACAATGAGTTAGAATTCACGGATGCACTTGCAATATCCAGTTCAACAGCACTGCACTGAAAGAATGGAAGTAGACGCCTTTCGGGCGATTATGAAATAAAAAAATCAATTTAACGTACAGCTTAAGAAGAAAATATGTAAAGTATAAAGCAGAAATTCTATTTAGTCCATTGGGTAGCATTTCAAAGTCAAAGTAGCTTTATTGTCAATTACTTTGCATGTTAAGACATACAAAGGAATCGAAAAAAACGTTTCCCTCTCCCACGGTGAAACATATAAAGTGCACATGCACAACAACAGATAAGACAAGACAAGTCCTACATATAGATATACATATAGATATAGTTATAAACATACAGATACATGTACAGCAGCATAAGTTTACTTTAAACTGAGGTTATGGTAGTGCAAAAAAAGGCAGCAAAAAAGACATCCTGTAAGATGTATTTGTTACATTCCCAGTCCCGGGGGGGGGGGATTTCAGCATTTATTCAGTAAAACTATCTTAATCCTTAAAATGGCTTACAAAATGCATTTAAAATATGAGACAAAATATATTCAGTAGCAAAGGACTGAAGGAATGCTTTTTACATGAGTTTATAATCAAAAGTTATTTCACAACTTAAAAAGAAAGTAGCTAAGCCCATAGCAGAAGTTCATTGGACTTATGCAACTTATGTATGTAACATTACCATTAACATTACCAGATTCAGTAAAACCAGCCTTAAAAAAATTAGGCATAATATATTCAATTGCACAGCACTGAATGAATGCTTTCAAGTGTTTATAAAATCAAATAAAAACATTAAAAAAAGAAAGCCCATAGTTCTATAGTTCATTGGACTTAAAGCGATGCAGTCATTTGCAGACATATGTAACATTTCTCACAACACGACGGACTCTTTCATAAGTGACCTCTCTCATTAATCAATTGTAGAAATCATTAAACACAATAAAGGTATTATATAAATAATTCATTTAAAATTAAAATTTAATAAATCATAAATAATAATATCATCATCATCATCATCATCATCATGATCATAAAAAAAAAAAAAATTCCAGGCCCTTCAAAACAAAATATTTGTAGCCTTTCAACCAACAGCCCTGCGTTTGCTTGTGTTACCGAGGACACAGAGCCACTAGGTGTCATGCCAGTGTTGGGGGTGACGAGGGGCCTGCCGATGTCTTTGCGGTTCCAGAGGCATCAGAATATGTGTCAGACTCTGATGAAGGAATAAACATATGTTAAATAAAGATAGGATTCACACTATGAACTAAAATTCTCAGTACGCACAAATCCGCACTTTCCTTTCTCTTTTCATCTCTGCTTTCACTAAAAATCAGGCTCTGGGCTCTGTAAAGCGCCTAGAGATAATTGTATTGTTATGGCGCTATATAAATAAAATTGAATTGAATTGAATTAAAAATTGACAAGCACTTCTCTTATAATCAGATAGGCATTTGCATTAAAAAGACGAAAGTGGGCACTAATTTGTACATATAAAACTCACTTTTGAAGTTAGAATATCCGAAAGTAGCAAATACACAAAGACCAGTGTCTAGAATTTAAAGTATTTCAGATTATTACAAGGTGTGACAAATGTACTCACGTTCTGCCTTCTTGTAGTCTGTCAAGACAAAAAGATGGAGAATATTTACTTGAACACACCAAAGCATCATCAATGACAGAAAGCAAACCGAAAGCATTTTACATAACTGTGGAAATTGCATTAATTATGACATAAAGGTAACTCACTTTTCTTCTTCTTCATAACCATGGTAATCATTACTCCAACTCTAACTGCAACTCCAAGAGCTGCCATCACACATCCAATAACAATGGGCCTCATTCTCGAACGCAGTTAAGAAGAATTTAAGAGGAATTTAAGAGGAATTTAAGAGGAATTGGATTTAGGACAACATTCGGCATTCATGAAAGTTCTCTCATCTGGGATTTGCTCTGAACTTCAGAAGACTTTCCGAACTCGAAATAGCAGTCGTAACTCGGCCAGAGTTTTCTCAAATGCGATTCCTTAAAAAACCACAAGATGGCCCCGTGGGCCATCTTGTGGTTTTTTGAGGAATCGCATTTAAGAAAACTCTCCGTGTTAATTAATTTGTGAGAAATCGTTGGTGATTGCGTTCACATCAACTCTACAGATCCTCGGATTGAAGTATAATTAACAATTACGTTTCACATGTAGGCCTATAGTCATGATTCTACGAGGCACCGTGATGTCATAAAATAAATAAAAGGACTACACCGGAATGCTGCGCTCGTCTAGTGAGCGTCGTTTGGCACTGCCGTCTGTGCAAGTACGGCAATCCAGAATTTTCAAGTAGTTCCACGTTGGTGGAACGAACTGCCTAGCACTACCAGAGCAGGCGCGTCCCTCTCTACCTTTAAGAAGCTTTTGAAGACCCAACTCTTCAGAGAGCACCTCCCTTCCTAACTGGCACTTCGACTAGTGCTTAACTTGCACTTATAGCAGTTACATTCCTGCACTTCGTTTTTATTTCCTATTTCGTTTTTCTATTTCTTATGTAAAGTAGTATTTATTGTTACACTAGGTCTCTATTGCTCGTAGCTTGACTGTTCTATCCCTTGTACGTCGCTTTGGACAAAAGTGTCTGCTAAATGACTAAATGTAATGTACACGAAACCGCTTTGACATGACTCGTTTACGAGTTGCTTTCGTGTAGATTCGGTCGATTCCGACTGCACACGTCACTACGGTTGCGTGCCCTTATAAGGAGCTGGCAGGGCGTGTATGTATGCAAATTCAGGCGCACGAGAACGCGCTTTCAATTTAAGAAAACTCTTCCGGGGGAGCACAGCCCAGAAAACTTCTGCTGCGTAGGACCGCATTTTCAAGCGTGCATGAATTTGGCGGATGTCTTTTGCTTACGTTGTTTTTCCCGAAGCCCGTAAGAAACATTTCAGAAGAAACTTCAGAAAATGTTCGAGAATGAGGGCCAATGGCTACAAGATTTTGTCCTATAGGAAAAAAAATAGATAGATATAATAGATATAACAAAATCATTCTTACATAAAATAATTCAATTTTCAATGTGACCTCTGTTCATGCTATGATTGTATAATAGTAAAATTATACATAATAGTATAGTATTAGAGTAGGCTATGAGAATGAATGTGAGTTTTTCAATGTGACCTCTGTTCATGCTATGATTGTATAATAGTAAAATTATACATAATAGTATAGTATTAGAGTAGGCTATGAGAATGAATGTGAGTTTTTTTGTATACATGTCAACAGTTCTCTGAACTCTTACCGACTTCCTCAGTCAGGGTGATGAGTGTTTGTTCTCCACTTATGTGTTCCATCTCACAGGTGTACTGACTTCTCTTTCTCTCCTCAGGTGACACTGTGAGCTCAGCTCTCTTCTGGAAGGTTCCATCCCCATTGGGCAGCGTCTCTCCCATATACACATCCTCATGCATCTCTACTCTATCTCTCTTCAAGGTGATATTCACCGTAGCTGGGTAGAATCCAGTGGCGTGGCACACCACCGTAGAAGATGACTTCTTCTGGATCAGAGACACTTCAGGGGCGACTGAAGGAAGAAGGGGAGGAGATTAAGACAAAAAAGAAAACAATTTAAAGACATAGCAGACATGAACAATGGGAGCAGTTACGCATTGTCAAGTACGAAGAGAAGAGGCTCATGTTTTAACTTTCCGCATGTCAAGTAATGTCTACGGCCACTCAAATAAACAATCACAATTAGTCCAAAAGCATGTCAGAATCAACACATTGCAAGACCTTTAAACATGATGGTTTTTCATGAGGTCCTACATCACCACAGGAATGCAGCCCGCTGTAGGGCCTCTGCTGTTATCAGTGTTGTGTGAGCTGCCGTACCTTTCCTTCCGAGAGAACTGTTCCCGTACTGAAGATACTTCTTCAGCCAATCACGGCAATCCTGGGTGAAGTACTGTTGCCTGCCTTTTTTTACTGGAGTCATAGGGGTCCCATCTGTTTTTGGTCTGGACTGCTTGTGGTTTCACAGCCACCCATCTATTGTTGCTCAGATCCAGTGAGATGAAGTCCTCTCCATCATAACCATACTGCTCATAGCCACTGGTGACGTCACTCTTATCATCCCACTCACAGCCATACCTTCTCTGAAGAACATGCACTCCTGATAGACAAAAGAACATTTATTAGACGTGTAATGTTTAGTTATATGACTGCATGTCTGTTAAAGTTACATAAAATAATACATAAAACTGTAGGGCTCAGAGACAAGCACGGTGAGCCCATTTTCTTTTCTGGCTGAGTAATCTTTCTTGTGAAAAATGAACAATGACTGGAATATATATTCACAGAGTAATGAACAACAAATCTCCTTGCAGAGCTGTTCTGCTCTGTCCACACTACACCTGTAAATATTTGAATATTCCCCACAAAGTTGTTTTCTCACAGTCCTAAAACCCTACTCTTTTTTAAAGGACTTCAGCATCATGCTCTGTTGACATATCATACTGGCAAAAAATTATGAGAGAGATAGCAGCTAGCTGGCTAGCAGGCTAACTATAGTAGATATCTTGGTCATTCTGTGCATTACGATCCTTTACATATTCTATTGATATTTTAGTTAAACTAAAATTACAACATGAGACATCATTGAATGTTATGTAGACTATGTGGATGGGCAAACCATTAAACTGGTCTGAAACAAAAGAAACAGATGCTTAGTGTCATCTATAGTCCAGTCTCACCCAGACATGATCAGTAAACTCACCCTCAGCCTGTTTAAAGCGTTCTTTTAAAATCCGAATGTCCTCCTTAAATGCCTCCTCAGCCATCCTGGCCAGCCTGGTCTCTGATTCCCAGTACTCCTGATCCAGATGCTCCTTCATCCATGCCTGCCTGGGAACCATATTTTGTGTGTGGCTGTCATACTGACTGATGACCAGACCATCAACCAGTCCAACTGCTACAAACTCTGGGAAGCTTGAGATTCCTGATGTGGCCATGTAGGAGTACCGCAGGGAATGGGTCACTGAAAGGGACAGATCACAGAAAGACAACACTAAATTATGGGGAAATCTGCAAGAGGACAGAATGCTGTGGAGTGAAAAGTTTTATTTCTATCCTGATACAAAGGGTTGATGCAATTAGTGCCTACGGTCATAGTCTACCCCCTACCAAAAGTGATTTTTACAAGACTAAGTATCACAAAATATCACTTAATGAAGTGTATCATTCACAAATGAATAATAAAGTTCTCCGAAAGACAAAGTCTTCAGACCCTCAAAATAATCGTAGGACAACAAAACTAAACGTTTTAAAGAGCTAAGACACAAAATAATTACTTTTCTAATACACAGAAAACTGAATAGCCCATGTCCTGCCTCCCAGCACGACAGTCTGTTTCTCACTGTACTGCTCTGTCTATGTGTTGTGCTCCCTGAGCGCTAACATAGAGTAAACAGCGAGCCAAGAGCCAGGAAAATTAGCCTTCTTGCTCCTTCCTTCCCACTTTCCTCTTCACGCAAATATTACTTTAAAGTTTCAAGTGTTGGGTAGCAATCGTTTTCAATTCTATCGTTTGGCAAGTAACCGTATAATAAGAGGACCTGTTCGTCCCGTTGTGATTATTTTTTCGTTATCCATTAGCGATACGTCCCTTATCCCTTACGTCAAATAAACAGACAAAAAAAACTTACCGGCAGAGGATAAAGGTAGACAGACAAGAATACAAATAGCATGCATTGCTCTTTTAACTACGTCTTTGTAGAAAGGTGTCTAGCCTGACGTTAATCCTACACCTGGCTTCTCATAATATGCACTCACTCTCGCTCGCTCGCTCTAACCATATCTCGTTAGAACTTCAACTCTCCCGCGAAAGATAGCGTCCGCTACTTCCGGTGTGCATTACCGCCACCTTCTGAACTGGAGTGGCAATACATGTGGGACCATGAAAGTACTGGAAGGAATTCATACAAAATTCAAAGAAGAGTTGTGGGTAGCAGGAATACTGTAAGGAATAATCAGAAGGAAAATATATGAAAATGAAAAATTAAATTAAAACAAATATCTTTGATATCTTTTTCTTGCTGAAGGAGACTGTCCCACATGTCCAAATCTCATTTTTGATATTATATTTTCCTTCCGATTATTACTTACAGTATTCCTGCTACCCCCAACTCTTTGATTTTTTTTATAAATTCCTTCCAGGACTTTCATCGTCCCACATGTATTGCCATATATCGCTGACCTTGTTCTTAATGATACTTTTAACTTCTGCTGTAGTGTTGTTCATTAATATCTATTTCTTGTTTCTGTATTGCCTGTTTTGCATATTTATCAGCCAGTTCATTCCCCTTTACTCCCATGTGCGCTGGAACCCACCAAAAGGAAATTCTGATTCCTGACTTTTGCAGCCTATTTGCTAACTGCAACACCTCATACACTATATCTTGTCTTGACAGAGTACATATTCTTCAACGAGACTAGAACTGAACTGGAGTCAGACCATATTGTCACAGTAGGACTTACATTCAAAGCAGATATTTCCATTCCGTGCGAATTTTTCTCTATTGTCCACCCAAAACTTGAGCTCTGCTTCTTCTCCTTCTCCTGACAGGGCAACAAAACGTTCTTACTTGGGTGATCACTATTGTGTCCCTTAAGGTTGGTCCAGTAAACCAACGCCAACTGTTCCCTTCTCAGGCTTTGGCATTAGTGGCATTTCACCCGCGAAACATACGTAAATGACACCAATGACACACCTCATTTTTCCACGGAGCGTTACATTTCACTAGTTCATTGGTCAGAATTTAGTTGCTGCCGTTTTTTTGGCCGGTAGGACCCGGAAACTCGCGAACTGTACAATATCTACTTAGCACGTGTTGCGTCTATTTTTAAGTCTTTTGCAACTTTCACAATCAGAAACTTAAACCCAGGACGTGTTGCTCCAACCGATTTACTGTAGTAATTAAGCCACAATAAAGAGATGAATACCAGAAATAGATCTGCCAGATACACTCGCGCCAACATATTTAAACAGTGCCTAGCAAACTTTTGGCTCCCACCTTTACCCTGGTTGGTTTTGACACCTATAGCTAACCCAAACCCTAACCCTTGACCATAGACAGTGTTGTGCACGTTCACACCTCTCATGAACTAGTTCAAAGTTCAGTTCATACAAGTAAACATGAATCGTTCACGTTCATAGTTCACCATTTAAATTCTGAACTAGTTCATAGTTCAGTTCATTTTCATTTAAATAATGAATTATACAGGGAACTAATAATAATAACTTGCTCTTCAGCAATGATATGCTACTGGCTTAATCTCAGATCAACAAGGGCATGTACACTAAATGAAAGACCGCTCAAAAGTTAGCATAGGTAAACCCTGTAACACTCGTATTTGTACATTAGCAGCTTATGCTAAGCGAGTTCACGCAGTGCATCATGCTAGATCAATTAAGTGACAGTGCTCGTAACAATGATGAGAAAGCTAAACTAAAACAAACACATAATGACAAGGTAGGCTACAAAGTCAAACTCACGTATACATGGACGCACACAACTTCAACAAAGTGCAACGTTCAATTATGTGAAAATATGCCCGAAGTAAACTGCTACTCCATCTAAATATGCCATGAAGCGATATCAAAACATTGCACCGTGAGAAGTGGAGTCACATGACCAACGCAATTACCAAATATGGTCATTTACCGAAACATGGTTTGTCTGGGCAATTTAACAAATAATTACTATGGCCTTTTTAACAGGTAGCCTACTAAGCAACGACATGGTGCAAGCATTCGATTTAGACAGCGTCTTTCCTCAGCAGAAGGTAGTAGCTAGACCTCAGTGGCGCTGGACCTCAGATAATATGAACGTGTTCACCGTTCAAATTCATTATTTGTCATGAAGTTGCGTTCAGTTCATCGTTCTCATAAAAATTAACGCGTTCTTTTGAACGCGTTCATGCACAACACTGACCATAGACATGTATAGATATATTCATGATATTACAATAGTAAGTTACCCCTCATCTGACCCCACACAAATCCGAAGGCGATACTGTATCTAATACCACACCCACTTTTCTACCTTTTCTACCTTTCAACTGAGGTTACGCCCTCTTACTTCAAATTGCAACCTTCGTCTAAATAGATGAATATACCTGTTGTACCTGCACAATGACAATAAGGTTGAATCCAATGTAAGGAGTATGGAAAAATACAGCTCTTCATTTTAGAGTAATGCATGTAGGTGAAAATCTCTTGTTTTTTCATAACTGATTTGATTGCAAAGTTTACTGACTGATATAAATGCCTTTTAAAGGCTCTAATAGTGAGAGTTTATAATAATTAACTATACTGATATGATTTTACAACCTATGTTCTCTGGGTGTTTCCAAACTTTTGGAAGGCGATGTATTTCAACCTAACGGACAGGTTAGGTAGGGAAAGACAAAGGATACTGATTACTGCAAAAAAAACACTACAAATACATCATTTTACCCATGAAAATGGTCCACCTTGTAATACATATAAAGCTCAACTACAGTTATTTTGTAAATCATAAACTGGAAAAGTCACCTATTAAATGCTGTTCTGAAGGGTCTTTAACCACTCCCCAGAGACACTCAACAAAGACAGATGCTTAATGTTTAACAAGACAGTGTTTTGTTAGATAAATCTCTATGGTAACATTCAACTCTGGAACCTGGAAACCGATTCTGTGTCTGTTTGAAAACAGTGAGTATTTTTCTTTTACTCTCATTTTGAACATGCTTACAACAGATTATTTATATTTTATTACTGATTAAAACTGACTGTAGCCTAATACAATAGTTTCTGCATATTCATGAGAAGCGCAAGACAATGTTTTGTGCTGTGATATACACTAAAAAGGGCAAATATGTACGTTTTGGTTTAATTTTCCACAGGTATATTCACCTTAATGTAAACAGTGTAAAAATGCCCAAAAAAGCACAAGAGGTAAGACCCAGGATCCTAAAAAAGTAGACCATTTGAAAATAATATTCAAATCTTCCTCAATCATTACCTTGCCTTCGTCTGACTTGATATCAACTATCTAAATTGTCCTTTTAGGATGCTGTTACTAATATGAAGACAGTAGAAGAAATCTCCAAGCAGCTGGGCTTTGAATGGACTGTTGTAGCCTATGAGCTGGGTTTCACACGGGAGGAGGTTAAGGAGTTCCATGTCAAGGTGCAGCAGAAAGAATCTCCAGCTAAAAGCATGCTGGAGTGCTGGTATGAGTATGGTATTATATTATCTGATGGAACCACCAGAATGAACTTGTTGTCTTACTATCTGATTTCCTCAGATGCATTTGTGCACTTAAAGGCAGAGCGCACAATTCTGGCAAAAGGTTGTTGATATTTGAGGTCAACAGCCACTCAAATTACAATCCTCCCTTCCGTGCTGATTGGTTGGTGTCGTTTATGGCTTTGTCAGAGGCACTATGTTTGTTTCCCATATAGAGAGCCAGGAACACCTCACAGAAGTGGGTAGTGCATAGGAGCAATTCCCTTAAAGGTGGAAATCACTGATTGCTGGATAGGCAATTTAGCCTACCAATCTAAATGCAATTTGTTGTTTGATCGCTTTAGCTGGAACATGGCCATGGGCATGACCGACACAAGTTACCTTTTTCGAATTACTACCAGGATTTCATGCATAGTCACCAAGAAAAGTGACCTTTTTCTAATTACTACCAGGATTTCGTGATCGATCACCCCACAGTTGCTGAAACCCTATTACCAATAAAACTGTAATGTTAAACAAAACAAAAACAACCAAATCAACAACTAACATAGCCAAACTTCATAATTTACAGTCCAAGGAAACTATGACCTATAGTTTTGCAGATTAAATATCTAAATATAATGTCTAAATATGTATCTAAAAGTATCCTCTTTACTTGACATATTGTAGCCGCTTGATGTGGTCGTTGACAATTGACAACCTAATTTTGGAGGTAGGTACTGCCATCTGATAGACACTGTATACTCTCCTACACTCTTGGAAAGAAAGTGGTGAGGGATAGGTATTCAGTGGGTTGCAATCTGGAACTTCACCACTAGGTGCCAATACAAATCCTATACACTGTACCTTTAATTTGACAAAAAGCATATTGGATTAGAATCACAGACTGGCCCTTTAAAACTGATGTACAATACCAATCAAAAGTTTGGACACACCTTCTCATTCAATGGTTTTTCATTATTTGTATTATTTTCTACATTGTAGATTCATACTGAAGACATGAAACAGTGAAAGAACATGGAATTATGTAGTAAACAAAAAAGTGTTAAACAAATGAATATGTTTTATATTTTAGATTCTTCAAAGTAGCCACCTTTTGCTTTGATGACAGCTTCGCAAACTCTTGTTATTCTATCAGTCAGCTTCATGAGGTAGTCACCTGCAAGACGATTAAAAAGATCATGCAATGACTCACACTCAAATGTCGCTGATTTAACCCTAGGGCAACTTTCCACTATCCCCATACATAGCCACTCTTATTTTGACACGGTGTGTCAAGACTTGCCAAGCAAAGTTATGTGTGTGCATCTTTCCAAAATGAACAAAATAGTGCACCAACTAAAACATCATCATGTGTGTTAATATCTGGATAGTTCAGTGATGCAAAAAGTACTCCGCTACATAGCCTATATCAAATCTGTACTTTTACTTTATTCGTATAGCATACAGGTCATGTAGTGTTCGTAAACTTTTTTTCACCAATTTTTAGTCAATGATATCACATACTTGCCATGATTGTAACCCCACTTGGCTGATAGGGCATAGAGGGTTTGTGTCCCAAGGTGGGCGTGTCCCAAGATGGGCGTGTCCCACGATGGGCGTGTCCCAATGTGGGTGTGTCCCTTCATACTAGGACCCCCTGAAGTGGAGTTGGCTCAAAGCACTTTTTTGGGCAATAGCTCAAAAACTGTTTCTCCAAAAATTATGAAATATGTATGGCAAGTAGGCCTCTAGGACTCTTGCTCATAACAATTCATATTTGGACTGGCACCACCTAGTGAATAATGTTCAAAGCAAAAACCTAGCACTTCCACATTCTTTGGATTTTGTCCATAGAGGGTGCTAAAGCTGACATTTCAAAATCTCAAGAACCGCATAAGGGTTATTCCATATCAGTTCAAACCGCCATGACACCATTCAGTCTGTTTCTGTTTATTCAATAAATGCTATTACAGATCTAAAATGTTACCTTTCCCATAACGTATAAGCAGGCTTGGGGAGTAACGGAATACATGGAACGGTGTTACGTAATTAGGATTTAAAAAAAAGGTAGCTGTATTCCGGTACAGGTTAAAAAAAAAAGACGTAATTATATTACAGATACTTTTAGCAAAAATTGGGATAACTAACAGGATTACAAATAGATTTTAAAATGCAGAACATTATACTACAATCCACATGCGAAGACAACAGAGAAAACTATAAGTCCATATGATGACTTCGAGTAAAAAAAATGCTTTCCCTGGCTGGAAATATCGACACTATTTTGTCCTCAAAGCTGAAATGGGGAAGAAAATAACAGTGCAGTGCACCTTATGGCTCCCCACGGTGAAAATACTGTCGTTATCCAAGGACTCCACGTCAAATTTCATGAAGCATTTACAGGCAAGACCAACACTGCTAACGTCTTCACAGACATCCAGTTAGCTAAGGTTAAAGTTGTTTAGCTACCTGTTAGTATTGCTTGCCTACTAACGTAACGAAAAAGGGGGACTATGATAACTGGAATGATCGTGTTTGGATAAAACACAAGCCCCTGACCGAAATATTCGTGACAGTTTAATTTAAGTTTCAATGTGATGTGTGACTGAGTAACATCTGTTTATTAACAAATAAAGTTTGACTACATGAAAGTTAAATGCGCACCGTTACAGCGACTATCACTTAAACAACATTCAAACAGCATATTTAAACTATACTACTACACTACTCTGTAGATCCGTAGATATTTTAACTTGGAACTCGTAGGCCTACGGTCAGTTTTTACTTTAAGAATTTCTTCTCTTTGACAGTTCAGAAAGTGGACACTTGATTCATTAAAAATACTGTGGATGTTCTAAATCTGTGCTGACAAAACTTCTCTAATGCTACCTGTAATGGCTGAGCAAAGTTAACATTGTATTTAGAGAATAAATGGTGACACACATCAATAGTGTTGTTTTGTTTCCAGTATGGTTACTGATGGCACAAAGTGTATTTTTGTAATCAATGGGGCTCATTCTCAAACATTTTCCTATATGTCTTCTTAAATATCATCTTACAGACTTCGAAAAACCAACCTAAGAAAATATCTCCGCCGGATTCATGAACGCCTGGAAATCTGTTCTTAAACTGCCAAAGTGTCCGTAGCTGTGCACTGATTCTTAAATTGAATGTGCGTTCTCATGCACCTGAATTTTCATACAGAAACGCCCCGCCAGCTCCTTCAAAGGGCATGCAACTGAAGAGATGTGTGCACAATCCACAGACTCCACAGGCAACGCGAAAGCAACTTCAGACTGATCAAAATCATGTCAAAGCGGAAAGCGAGCACCGGTCGAGAAAATGCAGACCTAACTTCAGCGGTGCAGAGGTGGAGGTACCGTTGCAGAATGTAGATGTGTCCATTCTATTCCACTATGGCTATATCCACGCGATTGAGTTTAGTGCTTATTTATTTATTCACTTACATTTGCAGTGTTCGTGTAGTGCTTTTATTTATTTTAGGACATCACAATGCATCGTAGAATCATGACTGTTAATGATACAAATATTCTCGTATTTATTATTATTATAATTATTTAAATCCGAGTATGTCTGTAGAATTGATGTGAACGCAATCACCAACGATTTCTCACAAATCCAGCCCTAAAGAAAAATCTGGTCGATTTACGACTGCTATTTAGCGTTCTTAAATTCAGGTCTAAGTTAAGAACGAATCCCAGATGAGAAAACTTTCATGAATGCCAGATTTGTCCCGGAAACTTCGTAAGTGGAGTTAAGAAGAACTTAACTCCACTTAACTGCGTTCGAGAATGAGGCCCAATGTGTTTATTATAATTTGTCTTTTTTTGTATGTATTACCTATAGATAATGTGCTCTCATGTACCAGCCAGTACATTTAATAACTGTTTAAAAAGCTCTGCGGCATTCTTTATAGCAATCTTTCCGATAATAAAAGTCTATAGAAACAGATTTGTGTGCTTTCAGTGTTTGATATGTAACATGTCAACAATTGACACAATATTGTCGCTCCCCTCCAGTCCTACTCACTGGATTTGTCTTCTCTGATGATGCTGGATACAATTACACAAAGGTGCCATAGAACGCATTTATTCACTATTTGATATGGTTCTCTGATGACTACATAGAAGGTATGTGACTTTGGTAGGGCTGAAATATGTCCAGATGTGGTTTGACACGACTATTTACATCCCTGTGATTTGGCCTTAGAATTAAGCATGCTGTTTTCCTTTATTTGGTAGCTTCATTAGTAATCATGATGAGCTCTGCTCTGATTGTATTGAATTGAATTGAATTGAATGAAGTTTATTGTGCATACACTGTGCATTCTTTTCGCCACAGCATAAGCAGTAATGGGACCTTTTTCCTCTTGGGACATTAGGCTACCCATTACTACTATTTTCTTCACTTACTTTTCCACTATATTCAACATAAATAAATTCCATAATATCTTGTGTTGCTTGCTTTCATGCATGTTTATTAGGGCCTTAAGTCTATGCTAAATAAAGGTAAGGCCACAGCAATTATTACATTTTGGTGGTTTGAACTGTGCTAGACTGTTATCAGTTCAATATGACATATTTATTCATTTCACAGTGACAATTTAGCAGTTTTAATATTTTGCAAATATGCATCGATGTGTGGTGGACTTGAACCAAACAAGTGATACGTTGCTTGTCATCACAGCACATGTCAGAATTCCTGTTGGTGTTGTTGCGACGAAACTAGCCACTAAGAGTCAAGAGGCTGAATGTGCAGATCTGAAGTTTCTTGTGGTATCTAAGCCACAATATAAGATGTTCCATGGACTATCTCAGAGTAAAAACTTTAAAGGAACCTAGTTCCTCCCATATTCTTGTGTGTGGCTGTTCCTATGCCCAATCAGAATAAGCTCCGTCTATTAACTTTACTCAATCAGAACATGTTGCGTTGCGTTATCTCCCGGAATAAAGTCAATTCATCTTTTCTATGTAGTGGCGGCCTGCCTCTCAACAATCAGCCTTTTGGTTTTAATTGTCAGCCATTTTGAGTGAGGCAACTAAGATACAAAAATTATGATCACAGTATGATTGGCTGAAAAGACACAAATGACCATTCTTCTTGACCCCACCCTTTAATGTTGTACCATTTGTGCATTACCATTACGTCATGCATATGTTACAAGCCACAGCTGGTTGCCCTTTCAAATTAGTTCCCTGTAGATGCCTGTGGACCTTCAGTGCTTGGTCCCCCATTACAAGAGATATTACGAAGTCTTTTTGGTGACATATTAGTTGGTGACATGTTAGTCAGCTTGGATCTAAGTGATCCAGCAAAGGGGTGATATTTACAAACAGAGGCATTGACTACAGACACATTAGCGTTTAGATGCACATGGGGATGGTCTACTCTAGTATCTGGGTTTCCATCCAACTGTTATATGCGCTTGCAATTTGCAGAAAATCTTTGAAACCAAATAAGAAATGTATTTGCTTGAAGGGGAGTTGATTAGCTCCCAATTTGCATAGGTTAAATGTGACTGTGACTGATGGAAATGTGTTTCATGTGTATTCATTACCAACCTGCATATGATGCTTGTATAACCTCATTTCTTCATATTCCTCTGTTTGTATCCAATGCCCAGGTATGAGAGATCCTGGGACAAGAGCAATAAGACAAAGTTACTGCAAGATGGACTGGAGCGGGCGGGCCGCCGTGATCTGGCTGAGCGTCTGCGCTGCCGTCACTGGGGACACCAGAAACTCAGCTGCAAAGTGGAGCTTCCTTCCGCATTCCCTTACATCATCACCGTGCACAAGACCATGAACAACAAAGAGGGCCTACGTCGAATTAATGATCTCAACCCAAGTTACAATTAACTTATCAACTTGTAATAGAAAACAGTAATCAATTAAGGTTTTTTAGTTGAATTTGTTTTAGTTCACGTTATTATCAAGCTAGCTAGCAAGAAGAGACTCACCTGAACCCAGTTAAGTTTTGACTATGCTAAAACTAGGCATATTCTGTTGACAGTTCCCTTTGTCAGACATAGCCACAGTAGGAATCCACCCTTTTCCCAAAACAGCACAATTGTTCAGTGTAGAAACATTGTGTGTGCAGCTATCAAGTGATCAACACAAGAATACTTAGTCATAGTAAATCCATTGCTAATTTGGTACGCAGTAGATGCATGGTAGGCTGATTTGAGTTTTTTGGGTTTTTTCCAGTAAAGCTGTCTTGTATACGTTTATTCACTGCATCAGTTTTCATTTCAAAGTGGCAATGGTAGCAATACTGTGGGAGCATTTTAAAACTACATAATGGCAGAAAGATCTGACATCCGTTAGAAAAGCATGCATTCTAGATGGACGGCTAACAGAATGCACTGGGACAAATGTGATAGCATCATCAAATAAGTGCTTTTCACAGTCATTGCACTGGGACAAATGTGATAGCATCATCAAATAAGTGCTTTTCACTTTTTCATTGCTCCATTCCCACTTTCGCTGGTAAAATGCAATCGGATTTTGTGACTTGAAATCAATTAAATATAAAATTAGATATTCTTCATACGGTATGGATTTATTTGTTTTTTGGAGTGAGTTGGGGGATCGTGTCTTTGTCCAAATCATCTATTGCCTTAATGGAAAGACCCATGAACA